>NC_090923.1:731705618-732008648 GCF_040938575.1 Ambystoma mexicanum
AGGTGGACGTGGGAGACACTTGCCTGACTTAAGGAAGGCGGAGGGGGAAGTGGGTGAGTGGGGACGTAGAACTGGTCATGTATATCATTACAGTAGCTGCAAGTATGTTTGTTATCTTGTCCTTAACGTACTGGATGTGACTCCCACGATTTGTGCATGGGAAAAGGGAGGAATCATGGTCCTGAGATTAAGAGGCAATGATGCCTTGTTGTCCAACCCATGAAAGGCCTTTATTATACCATTCTCGATATTGTTTGAAGGTGATGAGGTGTTTGAAGATGGAATGTTTACAGCTGCTCACCACTACCTGCTCATCCTCAAGTCTAATGGCACCCGCCGGGTGGTTTGGCAACAAGGCATTGTTGCTCTTCTTCCTAGGAGCCATGGAGAAGGAGCAAAGGAGAAACAGCCGATCATCTGGGCAAGGTGTTCAGGAGAGGATGGGTAACCTGAATGCTTAGTAAAGGTGAAAAGGGGGCAGCAGTCCCAAGAACACTGGCAATTCCATTCGTGGGGTCGGGGCTCAATTCCTGGAATGCTGGGGTACACCTTGATGGTGGGGCTGATTGTTTGCCATATATTGCAAATGTATAATAGCCAGTGCTACCTGTTTCTGCAGGAGCTGTGCAGCAAGACCCCACCCCACACTCCTTTACACCATCCTCCTTAATAGCTGCACAATGATCCTTGGTCTGTCTGTACAAGGTGTGTTCCTTGTTGCACAGTTCTGAGCAATCCCTGTGCATCTCAGAGTGCAGGGTTTGAAGATATTCCTGTCGGTGCCAGGCTCTCTTGTGGGCACCAGAAAGTAATTCTTGATATATAGGACATTGCTGAACAACATTGGCTTAATCATATAAATGATATGCTTACTCTGATTTCCACTCCATCCGCCACACAGTGGTGTCACCCGATGGCTTCTTATGCACTCCTTGTATCTTCAAATGGTAGGCAGGCTGGTCTCTGCCCTGACCGTCCTCTCACTCTTTGGTGTTGTGCAGTGGGACCTGCTCCCCAAGCTGATTGCCAGCACTGCAAGGGTCAACAAAGGGTTTTGTGCTAAAGAAAAGAACATACAGCATGTTAATGTCAGGGGCACTCACAAATAGGAAGACCACAACAGACAGTACTTTACCCTTATACACTCCCAAACCCATCCAATGCCAATCGAAAATAAATAAGACACTAAAGTGGGAAAGACTGTAATTGGCTACAATGTGAAGCACTGAATAGACAGCATTGTACCCCTGACAGTATCAAACACTTCCAGTGCCAATGGAAATGGAATGTGTGTTAGTTTACAACAGGGACAAGAGAAAACAAAGAGACACATCATAAAGTACAGTGGATTTCAACAGGCGCTCTTCACAGGAGCCGCTCAGATTTTCTAGAAGTTTGGGGGTCACATTCTTCTTTGCCTTCTGAGGTTTCCTCCATTTAATTCATGGCAGACTCCTGAGGTGCCACTTTTAGTCCAGCAAGCAAGCCTTTTGCACGGCATGGCTTGAAGAACCTGTTGCTCTCAATTTAGAGATTGGTGTGCTGGAATTGGTCTTGGCAAATACTGCCTTGAGGCTCCAACTGGTGGCAATGGTGCGATTAGAAAGCACTACCTCAGTTTTTGGCATTGCAAGGACCATTGCCACGTCAGCGGAGCTTCTATCATGCACATTTCTTACTTTCTTGTTTTAGGTGCTGCTAAGCTTTGCAAGGGTTCACATTCTTGGTGTTGATTCCATTCTCCAGGGAAGGCATTGCAGTGAAGGCCTTGTTACTCAGTCAGGTGTGAACAGACAGAGGAAGGGAGCACTGCTTTCAATGAACAGTGAAGAAACTGATGCTGTTGGCGAGGGATGTTCACCGAGAAGAGCAGATTATTTCTGAGTATGGGGAGCATTTCCATTCACACTACAAGTTCTGAGGGCTATTGAGGAATGCAAAATCTCCTTTGAGTAGTTCTGCTCTCAAATCTTGTAATACTTTCAATTTAAACCACATTAGTTGATTTCAGGGATGCCATATAAAGTCAAGTGATAATTAACCAAGTGTGACATGTACAGTTTCGCGATCCAACCATGTAAATGTTTGTGTTAACTTTCTGTATTTACAATCACTCATGGAAATATAAAATAATATTGTTAAAGAATAGAGACATCATATGCATGGCTTACCTCTGCAAAGGGTTGATTAAGTTTACAACTAATCAAACACATCTCCTATGTGTGAGGGGCCAGATATGAGAGCCGGACACAAGGTTGTCATGTTTTTGTCAAAGATTTTTATTAAATGAAAAGGGTTTGGAAAATGCCTCTCTGACCCTATGCTAAACTGGAGTTTCCCTACCTATAAACCAAAAGTAAGGATCTGTCTGTGTCAGGATGTCAATACCTGAAAAGCTGTACTTGTGTCCAAAACGTCCCATCCTGACCCTCACACTACAAAAACAATAACAATGTGTAAGGAAAATATCTTCAACTTGAAACTGGCAAAACGTGTTCACAGCTGAAGTAAGAATAATGGCAACAAAAATGTTCTCCAAGGTGGAAATCCTTGGTTCCAGAGGGTGGATCACTTTCCCTGGATTCTTGAGCAAAGTGAAAACAGTTTCTTTTACTAGCAGTTCGTTTGTTTCCAGCTTGGTTTTACAAGGTTCACGTTGGAACAGTAACTTTTGTGACTGTCTTTCTTTAATGCAACTTTCTCCTCGATTTTGAAAATCGATATCAATCTTTCCTCAGGTCAGAAAACAAACACCAATCTTTTCTTGTTTTGTGAAATCAACGTCAGTCATTTCTTGATTCAGAAAATAAACATCAATCTTTCTTTGGTTCAGCCAACAGAGTTTTTCTTTAACATTTCTGGCACTTGCAAATTGCCTTGTATACTCTCCTGCCATGTTAATACTTTCGCCTTGATTCAAACAACAAACACCAATCTTTCCTTGCTTTAGTCAACATAGTGTTTTTTTAACATTTCTGGGTCTTGGAAATTGCCTGGTATACTCTCCTGCCAGGTTCCCTTATGTAATGCCCACTGCCTGGTGTACTGTCCTGCCAGGGCTCTTTCTGCAATGTCAACTGCCTGGTGTACTCGCCTGCCAGGGCTTTACTTTATGGATTTCGTTTGCATGGTATACTTCCCACCCTGGACTTTTATTAATATATATATATATATATATATCACAGTGTAATCAAGGGCCCAGGGGCTCAAAACGCATAACTGAATGTTTTCCCTGTTCTGAATTTTGGCTGTTTATCATTAAAGACTATTGCTTCAAAAACTTTTTTTCTCAGTTCTCTCTATTTGAACCCTTGTGAGTGCGACCATGGTGCACATTGTGTGGTGTGTCAGTTTTGGTTTTTCATATTTGTGTGTATGTATATATATATATATATATTTTCAAAAGAACCGACTTAGCGTCAGTCATTTAAGGAGCACTCTCCTTCTCCTTCATACCAGGCTTCAAAAAATAGGCAGTTATCTTCGTGTCATTAATGGCTTCTTTATTCGTTTAAAATACATCTTCCATGCTTCCCAAGAAAATCGACGCGTTTCGCAGCATTACTTGCCGCTTGTTCACAACACCGTTTTACCACCACCATATTGTTTAAATACAAACATGTGCCTACAGACATAGAAATGGGACAAGAGAGTTCTACTACAGTAAACATAGAAGAAGGGACTTAATGTTGTTAACAATGCTGTCGGACATCTTTAAAGGGTTTTAAGTCCCTATCCTTTTGAGTTGCATACATCGTGATCAAGTGACCATATCGACACAAATGCTAACCTCCAAACGAATTGTCCTCATAATTAGAGCATTGCATTGATTTTAACCAAGGTCCTTCTTTAAAAATACTGCGCTTATCAGAGTTAACATAAATCTTTATATATATATATATACATAGCAGCCTATGGATGCTAGCTGTTATGAAGAACTATCAATCAATCCTAGAGAGCAAATTAACATCAAGGTGAAGTGCCTTTTGAACAAATGGTTAGATCAAAATATTATGGATTAAGATGACTGCAAATTCCTTTTGAACAAATTTCCCACT
The DNA here is from genome assembly GCF_040938575.1 of Ambystoma mexicanum. Taxonomy (NCBI): domain Eukaryota; kingdom Metazoa; phylum Chordata; class Amphibia; order Caudata; family Ambystomatidae; genus Ambystoma; species Ambystoma mexicanum. The sequence continues at coordinate 731,709,677 of NC_090923.1, forward strand.
ATCCCGACCATTTATTTCCTGCCTAAAGTGCAGAAGAATCTCACTTGTCCCCCTGGCAGACCCATTGTCACACTTAATGGAGCAGCTTTGGAAAATAAGTCCAAATATATAGATCAAACTCTTTTGCCCTTGGTATTCACTTTACCTTCATATTTACGAGACGCAAAAGATTTTTGGAGTATAATCGATGCAATAACATGGGAAAAGAACTTCATGTTTGCTATGCTAGATATAGTATCTTTTTATACGTCCATCGAACATAGTGATGGCAAAAAAGCTTGCAAACACTTTTGGGACAGTAGATCATTGAACTATCTTGCCATGGTCAGATGATTATAGAAATGGTGGACTTATGTTTAACGAACAATGTTTTCCTGTTCAACAACAAGTACTATAATCAGTTGCGAGATACAGCCATTGGGACTAGCTCTGCTCCATCGTATGCACATTTGACAATGGGGTGGTGGGAAAAGTCCATAGTATGGACAGAAAGCAATAGGTGGTCGAACCAGTTTGTCTTATGGCTAAAATTCATTGATGATTTGTTCATCCTTTGGAATAGAGATGAGAAAGATTGGCTCAATTTTGTAAAAATTCTGAACATCAACGATTTAAAGTTAAAATTCACAGAAACACATAGTCAGGAGTCAATAATTTTCCTGGATGTCTTGGTAAAATCAGACAAAAATGAAATCATCACTGAGCTGTACCGCAAACCGACAAGCTCAAACATGCCACTTCTTGTGAGTAGCAATCACCCAACGTCATTAAAATAGAGTATACCATATGGGGAATTTGTGAGGATACAGCGTAACTGTTCTAGATAATGTTTTGACAAAGAATGCAAATACACTGCAAATACTTTGTAAAACAAAGATACCCGAAAGCAATATTAGAGAGAGTTTATTTGAAAGCTTGGAATCTGAGTCGGACCACTTTACTTCTAACTAATCGAACAGTAGAAGAAACAGAAAAAGACAATGTAATCCGACTGATCCTTACATATGGCATCCACTCCAATGCTATCCGCAACATATTGCATCGTCATTGGCATGTGTTGTTATCAGATGAAATTTTGTCATCACATCTTGAGGAAAGAGTAAATATTACTTTTAGAAAATCACCTTCCATTAAGGATTTACTTGTAAGTAGCTACATGCCCCTGATGACCAAAACTTTAAATACTGCTATTTGGCTACATAGTAATACCTGTGGTTTCTTCAAATGCACAAAGTGCAAGGCGTATCAACACGCCTCGAATAGAACTGATTATGGACATCCAATACTAGGCCACACGGTAGAACTAAAAACATGGATTACGTGCAATGCACAATTAGTTGTATATGCTCTCATGTGTTCTTGATCTCTGGTACATTGGAAGTACTATTGGTAAATTAAAACTCAGAATTTTACAACACATGAGAGCCAGCAAGAATTTTGATGCATCATACCCAATGACTGTAAATTTTCGAGACACGCACCAGGGCAAGATCAAAAGCTTGACATTTTTTGGTCTGCTTCACATCAAAGAAAACCCTCGAGGGGGTAATCTAGAGCTTGAATTACGCTAAATGGAAACCAGGTTCATTCTAGACCTTGAAACCAAAAAGCCAAAGGGACATATGATGAGGAACTGTATACATCTTTGGGAACTTAAGAAGATGAAAGAATGAAAAAATGAAAACATGTCAAAAGTGGTGTAAATGAAATTACAGCATCCCTTTACCTTATGCATCTCAAAAAGAATTGCCTATTTGCACAAAACATGAATCTGGATTAGTCAGTTGTTTTTCCCATGTAATTGTGTTTCACTTAAAGATTTCTTGGATAAAACGTTTTAGTAGATTTTGACAATGTAGGATATATTGTTTTACTGTGGTTTAAGTCTCTATTTATAGCTGTCCTGTGTATACTAACTAACATTTCATTGAAGCCTGAAAGGACAACAAACACAATTAGCACCTCATAGAATTACGTCTATGACATTAGGTAGCATTATGCACTTTACTGTTCACTCAGGCTCCTCTATTCAATTAATCTTATTAAAGGTTTGTGAAGTTAGTATCATCTCTTTATGAAGAAATATAATCAACAATGTAACCGTCGTCTCTATATATATTGTTGAGGTTTTGAATATATAATAAGATGTATGTAGTTGTTGTTGAACTATGTTACAGTGGAGACAAGCTTTAAATCAATATTGTGCATTGAGTAGATAATTAAGTTTGTAACTTGTCATGATGTATTTTGCATTTTAGAGATATGAAAGATGTTGTGTTTGGGCACAATGCACTTTATCATATTGAAGAAGGCAGTTATGAAGCATATGCACTATGCATCTTCTTAAAAGTAATTGGAATTGCAATAGCAACCATACAATTGCATGCATTAATCATTCTTAGCATGTTGGCTATGTGTCAGTTTCTTGCCGAAAATTATAAATATTCCTTGAGTTTACTTATAATCTATTCGATGAGAATTACAATGGCAACTTTAAAGTTATTGCACCAAGCACTTTAGAACGTGTGAAATGATAATGGCAGCTATAAATTGTATGCACTAAGCAATTTAGAAATGACGTCACTGCTAATTTCGGTTACATTTTTATGCTTGCCGAATTAAGATTTGGTAAATTCAATGAATGAATATAGTTAATGGGCACACTGAAGTCGCCTTTTGATTTACTAAATACTCTACACTCTTGGTGTTTCGAATCAATAATATATGCTATATAACGCACAATAAAATAAGCAATCAAACCAATGAAAAGCTTTTACAAAACGGCCGCCGTATTTTCTAATGTTTTACTCAACAGCGTGAGCTATACATTGTTGAAAGAGAAAGCGGACAACTGTAAAATGCAAACCATAGAGACTAGGTGTTCGTATATTTATTGCCACTTGGTGTTTTAAAATGTGTATGTGAACAAGCAGCGAGGACGCTGTGAAACACGCTGTACCCTGTTTTTCTCTTTTTTCTCATTTTTAACTATTTATGGTAATTAAATAAACTGGACACTATGAGGACTTGATGACTGTCTGGCTGGTTTGTGCACTATGAGGAGTTATGTTCTGGCGTAATGCAATCCTTTTGGGAATTCGTCAATGGTTTCCTTTTTTTGCAAATATATATGTATGTTGCATCAAGATGGCAGAGCACAAAAGCAGGGTTGAGGAGGAAATGCAACACGTGGGCGAGGAAGAGGACGCAGAAACAAACGAGGAGATGGAAGAGGGGGCAATAACATTATAAACAACACGCCAGACAGATTGCTGCGCTCTGGCAAGTAGATAACTCTATGGCAGCTAAAGCTAATCTATTGTAGATAGTCAATTTATCTGATCATACCATCAGTCCCAATCAGGAAAGCGTTCTCCGGTTGGGCCTCAATTTCTGCCCTACTGCTCATTGCCACTATGTACAGACATGTATAGATTTTGATCAATTTATACGGAAGTTAAGACTTCTCAAATTCTTTGCCACTAATGCCTATGTGAAACCTACTGAACCGGCCATTACGGGAAAGACCAACATCACTATTGCTGAACTGTATACCTTGTCTACTTTAGTAGAACTAGCTGAAGGACAAAATATTGGCGATAATCATGAACCATTGAATCTTGGAACTTTGGATATTTCCACTGACTGGACGACTAAAAGCCTACTTAAATCTAAATCAAGATTCAACCAAATTGATTCCTCAGAAAACAGCATTGAGGCCTTCCAATCCCTAGTAATAGAAGATCTAAAACATTTTCGCAAGAAGAAGGGCTCTTCCCCTAATAATATGTCAATTGCCGATAAAACTGCATTATCAGAGCTACAAAATCTACCCAATTGGGTCATCAAGTAGTCCGATAAGAGACGCAACATTGTCATCATGAACAGGTGTGATTAAATCAAAGAAGCACAGAAACAACAATACGATGTACAATGTTATGAGAGAATCCATGACAATCCCATCAAAGAATTGGAAAAGAAAGTCATTACACTTATAAAGAGATGAGAAGATAAGTGGTTACCAGTCAATTGGTCGAAAACATTTGGTCGACAGGACAATTGGTCGACACCATTTGGTCGAATGCCAAATGGTCGAATTGTTTTTTTTTTTTTTTTACCCCTTTTTTGGTTTTTTTGGGGGGGGGTCCCCCCCAACCCCCTTTTTTTCTTTTTTTTTTTTCCCCACACACATATATATTAAAAAAAAAAAAAAAAATTCGACCATTTGGCATTCGACCAAGTGGTGTCGACCAAATTTGTTGTTGTCGACCAATTGACCGGACACCAAGATAAGGGCATTTTGGAGGAAGAACATTGTAGATTTCAGTTTACTGCCAACTCCATCATACCCACTTACTTTACTTTCTCCCCAAAATTCACAAGCACAGAACTAAACCACCTGGCAGACCCATCGTCACCCTTTCTGGTTCCCTTCTGGAAAATATGTCCAAATGTATAGGTTAAACTCTTTTTCCTTTTGTCTCCTCCCTCCCGTGCTATGTACGTGACACCAAAGACTTTCTTTTGCATATTAACGATATACCTTGGGAAAGTGGCTATATATTAGCCACAATGGATGTGGTATTACTTTATACATATATAGGTCACAAATTTGGTAAAAGGAGCTTGCGAATATTACTTTAACACCCGGTACCTTAATTATTTGCAGCGCACTATGATGATCATGGAGATGCTTGATTTGTGTCTGACTAATAACAAATTTTTGTTCAATGGCAAATTTTTTTGCCAACTTCAGGGCACCTCAATGGGGACTACATTTGTGCCCCCTACGCAAACCTTTTTATGGGCTGTTGGGAGAAGACAGTGGGTTGGACAGAACAGAATGTAGAAATAACAGAAAATATTGTACTTTGGCTCAGGTACATTGATGACCTGTTCATCATTTATAAGGGCACAGAAAAGGGTTGGACTAATTTTGTTAAAATGCTCAATGTCAATGACAATAACCTAAGATTTACTGAAACACACAGCCGAACGGATCTCACTTTTTTGGATGTCAACCTACGAGTAGTGGGTCAATGTTTGGTTACTGAGCTACACAGAAAGCCCACCGGATCCAATGCACCTTTGCATGCCATGAGTGGACATCCCAAGAGCCTCATATGCAGTGTCCCTTATGGTGAATTTATCCGACTTCGACGTAACTGTTCCACCCTGGAAGGATATGATAATGAAAGTAGGATCACGGCGTCGGGCGTCCAGAAATAATGTTATCTTAAAAAAATCATTGAGCGTGCGTATATGAAAGCACGCTTATGTGATAGATCTAGTTTACTTGCAGCCACTGACAAAAGAACCAAACTTGATCCTGAGAAAACAGTTACTCGCTTGATACTCACAGTACGGCGGCTCAGTCTATTCGACAAATTTTAAAAAGACATTGGAAGGTTCTTATTGCTGATGTCGATTTATCCAAATAACTCCATCACAATCCGGATATCATTTTCAGATGTAACAGTTCTATTAAAGACTGTCTTGTACAAAGTTTTATGAAACTGGAAAAGAAGCAGGATGGTCGCATGTGGCACCAAGACCAGAGGAAAGGTTTCTCTAAATGCACTAGATACAAGATGTGCAAATATGCTGTGAACTGTGAGTCTTACATGCATCCTGTTTTGGGTCTGAGCATTCAGAAACATGACAAGATAACATGTGAGTCCGACCATGTTGTATACGTCTTGCAATGCACTTGGAAAAAATGGTTCATTGGCAGCACTAAGTGCTAATTAAAAGTTTGTATACAACAACATGTCAGAGCCATTGTCATCAAGGATATGAACTATCCCATGGTGAAGCATTTTGCTGATGTTCACCAAGGAACTTTGGAAGCTTTTGGATTCTTTGCCATACATAAAATTGCAGTCGTATTATGAGGAGGAAACAGAGAAAAATCTCTCAGACAGCAGGAGACACGTTGCATTTTGGATCTGGAGAGCAAGCTTCCAATGGGACACAATAAAGATGAGGAGCTATATACATTTTTGGGACAATAATTCCATCCGCCTATTATGATATTCCTTTACTATAGGTTTCTCAAGATTCCTTTACTGTGTTGCAGTGAATGTTTTTCTCCTGTTTTTTCTGGATTTTTTCTGGTTGTTTGATTTCGATGATATATCTATTGCCTGGTTAATTATTTGGTTTATTTGTGGTTGTTTGCTGTTTTTTCTCTGATCTTTCCTTTTTTCTTTTTCTCTTCCTATTTTTCTTCTTATGTGGTTATCATAAAGGGTTTCACTGTTAAAAAGGGTTTACACTTTTTACATTTATTTTTATTCTTACAATTTTTCTGCTTAGGTGGCGGAGTTATATTATTGGTAAGATTTTTTATCCTGCTTTTTCTTTTTCACTTATTCTCTCTCTTATTTCTGTTTTAATGTACTTTGCGTAAACACATTTGAAGTTGTCATGGTCGATCTGTGGCTACAGTATATTTGTGTGGGCTTTGTAGAGTGGATCTGATTGATTTTACTCTGGCCCATATTTGCTTTTATATTAAGGCTTATCAATTAGTGAATTCTGTTGCTTACTTATGACACACTCGCTCAGATGATATGCAATATTTAGTGAACATCATTTTGATATTTGAGGGACTATGCAACTAGCACTTTATTTTGCTATTTTGCACTAGTACTCCATAACATTATCCAATATTATGGACTGTTTTGAGCACTTTGGATGAGCATTTTTGTATTGTTGAATTAGCATTATATTAAGTTCCATCATGCACTTTGTAAGGTACTGTGGAGTATCTAGCTGATATTATATTGGCATGTGTGTGACTACATTTTAGTACTTTACCATGGTAGGATTCACACATTTTTTTAATTTCTACTCAACATTTCAAATTGTTTTTAGCACTTTGCATTAGCACCTTAATCTGTTGACCTGCATCAGCACTTTGTTCTGCAAATTTGCACAGTTATATTATATAACTTTGTGGACAACGTATGAGACCAAGCTTACATCGCATAGCGATGTTGATGACTCTGCACTCAGCACTTTACCACGCAAGGTTGCACAGCATTTTGCACTGATATTTTGCAAATGGATTGTTGGTAGAATTATGCACTAGCACTTTTGTTCAACATTCTGCACTAGCACTTAACTTTGCGTTGGTTGCACCGCAATTGGTACTCCTTACAGGCTTTAGCAGGTCCACACTGCAATGCGCACATCACATTTGTGTGCATATTGATGTGGATGGCATTTACATAGATTCAATTGCACTCACAGTGTTTTTGCACTTCATATCACACAGTTGCATTATTATACAGTAGCTTCACTAGGCCTATTCCGGTTCTGCGTGCAATTTTGCACTTTAAATGGATAGCTCACATTTAATATTAAGCCCCACAATGCATTAGGCTTTGATATGCTATTTTTGTACACACAGATTTTTTTCCTTGTCAGATACCATCTGCTATTGTCAGTGTTCATGTTTATTTTATCACATGCTGTGTCATATCCCACCTCTGCCACTGAGTATTTAAACATTATATTTGATAGTATTGTTTCTGTCATTGTAATCAGGTGTAAAGCCTACATAGGATTATAAACCTGAGGTGACAATACTTACAATACTTGGACTCATATATAGTTTGGGCAGCACAGCATGGCTGAAAGCATATACAGCAGGACATTTGTCCTTTGTTTATCTCACTGACTCTGCATTCTGACCTTAGACCTATGACTCCTTCTATATGTTTACTCTTACTTACACAGGCAGCTCATGTGAACAAGCCACGTGACTGTCACGAAGCGCGTTATGTAGCTGCCAAATTTTCGTCTTTGACTTTTCCTTTGGGACTTGCTGTATTTGCACGGTTTTTAACTCATGCTCTGATGCACAAATAAAGATTGCCTTTTTTTGGGAAACAGAGCCAGGGCAGTATGTTTTTTGCTGAGAAGACTTCAGAGAGTGCAACTCTATCCACTACTGCTTCGCAGAGGTATATGTATATATATATATATATATATATATATATATATATATATATATATATATATATATATATATTACATGGGCTCGGTAGCGTCCATGTAGTTATGGTTAAGTTGGTGTTTCCATAGGAAGAGCATTTTTTGGTTGGCTTATAACTTCGCTCCCTCTGGACGAATCCTCACCAAACTTTACAAAACAAGTATATGGCCCACTCTGCAAAGTTTGGAGAGGTTTGATCCAGGGGGGGCAAAGTTATAGGGGGGTCCCAAAACGTTTGTTTTTTCCCATAGACATAATGGGAAAAAACTTTGCGCACGCCTACAGCCCAAACCGCTGGACGGATTTACACCAAATTTGCGGCAGGAGCGGGGGGCTTGGTCCCAAAAGAGTGCTTTTGCAAATTTGGTGTAAATCCGTCCGGTAGTTTATTTTAAAATGACCAAAATGTAAGGCAACAAAATTAGTGGTATCTCTGTTCGCTTCGTGGACGGACTTCCCGGTTCGCTTCGCGGACAGTGCCCTGATTGGCCGAGCGGCTTGCGCGATGTCCGCGGACATCTGACGTGTTCGCTGATTGGACGGTGTGGGGCATGGAGCACGTCAGATTTTTGGTGGTGCCCGACATCTTGCATTCGCGGACGACCGCGGACAGCGAGGTGAAACTTGGTTTAAAAATTGTATTTAGTGGAGTGTGCTGGTGTGTAAGAGTGTTTGGGGAGGGTGGGGGGGTATGAGATAGGTGCAATGTTGTATTTTTTTTATGTGCTAGATGCTTTTGTTGTGTTCGATTTGTCTGCAGACAACACGGCTGTTCTGAAATGTTCGTAAATAAGCAGAATGGATTCGGTGTCAAGATGAAAGTGTTCTAAGAAGACTCGTGGGGTCCTGGAATGTTCGCAGGGGGTGTCCTGAAGACGTTGTCTGTATTGTTCGTTGTCAAGCTGAAAGTGTTCTAAGAACACTCACGGTGTCCTGAAATGTTCGTACATAAAGAAAATGGGGGTGTCCTGAGGACGCTGTCCGTATCGTCCTCTGGCAAGTTGAATGTGTTCTAGGAACTTCCTTGTGTCCGCGGACATTAAAATGGTTGCAATGCTTGAATCTATGGGTGTGATATGCTGCGGTGGTTGTGGCCAGGGTATAGAATGTTGGGTGCATGGCCATTTGGCCATGCACCCAAGACTCTATGCCCTGGCCACAACCACCGCAGCATATCACACTCATATGCCATGCACCCAAGAGTCTATGCTCTGGCCACAAGCACCGCAGCATATCACACTCATAGTGGCTTATAACTTTGGGTCAAAAACAAATTTAAAAGGAACATTGTTATAAGCCAGTATGGGTGTGATATGCTGCGATGGTTGTATTTATCATGTTATACTTACTATTTGGTTTAGTAACGGGAGTCCATGTTTTTCTTGTTCATTTCTGTGATAAAAGAAAATAGCATGTTAGTATTAGTATTTTATAAAGACTTATTACATTGTACAATCAACATTTCCTTCTTTTTTTTTGACCCTCATATTTAGTAGATGACAAACCAGAGTACTGTGCAATTTGCTCAGTTTCTGTCATTTTTGCTAAAATCATTGGGTCTGTGGGAGAAAAAAACCATGTTGGATTAAAAAAAAAACTTTTTGTGTTATGCTACAGTTTATTTGTTTGTTTGTTTTCAGTGTTTACTTGTTGTTTCTGGCTAATGCTTTATACATTGGATTGTTCCAGTTTTTGGGAGCAGTAATATATTAGGTATTTGTTTGGATATTGTAAAATTTTGGAGCAGTTAGATACCAGTAGGCGTATTCTAAATGTTTATTTTTTTATATAATTTCGTGGTATTGATTTATCTGTTTAGATATTTCTAAATTTTGGGACAGTTAGATACCAATTGGCGTATTCTAACTGTCTGTTTTTTTCTCTATTTGAGTGGTATTAATTTATCTGATTAGTTGTTGTAGCATCTTTGGGCAGTTAGATAGCTTTTGGAATATTGTGACAGTTTATATTTTTTTACTACAAGTGTACTTAAGGTTTAAGTACAGTTTAGTTATCAAATTTTGGTTTTAAGAACATTAAATAAGCGTTTGTAAGATTTGCTGGTAATCTCTTCTTTAGAGTAATGGTACTATCATTACATTCAAACCATCCACATTTCTTTTTTATATATGAAGTGTAGTGCCCTGAATTGGTTGTGGCTCCTGCGTGGTAGATTATACCTATTGTTGTGAAGGTTTTCCTACCAAGTGATATTTGACCATGTGTGAATCCAGTCAGCTTGCAGTTGTTTTTGGTACCATCTGCATTGTAACGTAGAAGCATTAGTATTACGTATTTACTAAGTGTTTGTATTATTAACGTGGAGCAATTATCTGAATTGCAGGTCGAACATAATCTACCATGGTTTGCATTTTGTACAAGTTGCTGAAATTGAACAGATTCACAATTAGGTATTGATATATACACAAAGCGTTCATTGGGGATTTGTTCTTGTGTCACATTGTTGCAGAGAGTGCATGTATGTTTCCACATGTATGAAATCTGGAAGATTTCATTTATAGGTATGTTTTTGTTTTCCATTAGTAATAGTAAGTAAATTAGAAATTCTTGTGGATCTTCCTGTGAGTTTATAGTGAATTTCACCATTCCAGCACAGTAGTCCAATTGTCTTATTCCATAAACACTATACGTGTTGTCAGGATTATTTGCTGCGTTTCTGTGAAGTACTAACATTTGCAAACACAATGGGTCTGTACTGTGTAAGTAAATGTTCTCAACAATTGGTGGTAATTGAAATAGAATATTCATTGCTACATTTGTGTAGCAACTTGCACCAACTATATTTGAGAGTTTAAATGGACCAGGTAGTTCTGTATCTGACTGCTTTTTTTGGAGTTTGCCTTCCTTCTTTGAAGAAGTACCTGGTTTACTTTCCCTAATTGATTCTTTTTTGCTTGTGGCACTTGATGAAGTATTACTTTCTTTTACTCTCTTTGGAGGATTTGCAGTGACATCCTGTTGCTTTTCTGTTTGATTTATTTTTCTTTTATAATGTTTTACTTTTTGTGGTACAGAATATGTGTTTAGATGGGGAGTGTATAGTGAACGAAGTCTATTGTATTCTAAAATGCAAGGAATATCAGCGTTTATTTTACTTGCATCAAATTTGATTAGAAATAGACCGTCAAGTGTACGTAAGCGTGATAGTGCTACTTAGCTCATGCCTTCTTTAAAGACTATGTTACCAATGTCTATCATTGCTTTGTCTAGGGTAAGACCTTTTGATTTATGAATGGTGACTGCGTATGCAAGAGTTAGAGAAAATTGTTCTCTGCGTACATACATGTCTTTGAAGAGAAGGAATGGAGCTGTTGAGCGTCCTATTCTTTTTACTTCTGAAAGTTTGTCAAAGAGAATATTGACAAACTGAATTTGTTGTCACGTGGGTATGTTTGAAAGCCAACAACTGTACCCAGTGCTCCATTAACTAGTCCTTGGTCCACGTCAAGGTTACGTTTCAGCATTACTCTGCAATTTAAGGATAATTTTAATATCTTTTCCAAGCCTGCTGTCTTTGAGATTGATTTTTCTGAACTATTTAGTCTTGTTGTGGCTTGGTCACACATGGGTAGTGTCATTCCATGTACATCTAGTTTGTCTGTGGCGCTAATTTCCATTATTGGTTGCATTTCTTTACTTAACATGATTTCATTGAATTTGAAACAGCTTACAAGAGTTGGCATTAAGGCCATACAATTGACATTTTTGTGGGCTCATTGTTCCATAACATCTGTAGCACATGCATTATCACCATAAAGTGCATGAATGTGCTGGGTTTTCAATATTGATTCTGCTTCTTTAGAAAGTATACCAACTCTGATACTTTTTAAGATGTTGGCATAAGTGAGATCTGCAGATTGGCGCATGCTTTCTGTTAATTCTCTGTATTGGAAATGTTGCCAAAGGTTGACATTTCCTATGCTGCCAACAGTTGTACGGCAGAGTTTGTGTCCTAATGTTTTAAATATAGGCTCACCTTTTACTGGTGTCAATTGAAGAAGATCTCCGAAAACAATAATGTGTTTTCCTGCAAAGAGCTCTTCATAGTTTGTTTTGAGTACTTCTTGTAATCTGAGGTGAATCAAAGCCAACATTAGGTTGGACACCATGCTCACTTCATCTATTAGTAGCATTTTCATTTGTTTCAATACTCTGCGTAGTTCCATTGCAGCTTCTGCAGAAAGTTTGTAATAATCTAATTTGTTTTGGTGTTCTACTGGCAGGAGTAGTAATCGGTGTAAAGTGACACCACCTATGTTGTAGGCAGCTAAACATGTGGGGCAGTGACAACAGCTAACAGTTTGTTGTTTGTCAATTGTTGAAGGAACTTACTGATGATTTTGATTAGGAATGTTTTGCCAGAACCAGCTTCACCACTGACATACAATAGTATAGGTTTGTAATTTTTTTGACAGGTGCATTCTTTGTTTTCATGTTGTACACCATGTGCAATTTCTTTTGTTACTTCTTGAAAAATGCTACGTTGCTCATTATTTAGCTTGTAGTATAGTTAAGTCTTCTTTATCTTCATACTGACACATGGTGTTTTCTACTTCTATCATAGCTAATTCTGCCTCATTTGTTATTAGTGGGTCTCCCAGTGGTTCTTGGCTTCCTGTGACAGAAGGTTGACTACTGTCAGGAGTGTCCTTATCTAGTTGGGCCTGGAGTTCTTCTTCGTGTTGCTGTTCATTGTGCAACATTGTTTTGTACTGTGCAAAATTTACATCAGTTATACTGCTTTCATTTGCTTTGAAAGCGTCTTCATATGAGTCATAGTTATCTAGTATTTCTTCTTCTTTTCTCCATGGTTTAAAGAGTTGTAGCAGGGACATGTAATATACTTCTTTATGTTGAGGAGTCTTTAATGACAATTTGTTATGATTAATTAAATTTGGTTTGGTGAGTTTTACTAAGATGCCTTCACAGTTTGTCACTTTGTATTTACGGTTTTGTTCATCAGGTTTTATATTATTTTTGTATGTGTAGTTTTGGGCTATGTGGTATAGACACATGGTTTCCAAAGTGGTACTCCTGTTTGGGTAGTATGTGTCCAATAAATTGTTTTTTAAAAAGTCTTGGCTGTTGGGATCATGTTTGGCTATTGTTTCTATATCTTCGTATGATTTTAGAACTCTTTTTCTAGATTTAGCTTGACCAAGACTTAGCCATACTATATTTGCAGATTTACCATACAATGCAGTACCAGTTAATCGATCAGCTGCTTCATAGGATCCACATTCTCTATGGGACAGCATTTTTATGCCCTAGCTGTATAATTTCTGAGACACTGTTTTATCTGATGACCGGTTATTCCAGAGGTCTTGGAGCTCTGTCTTTTCTGATTTGGTTAAGTATGCTGTGACATATCGTGCAACTGCAGTAGAATTGTCTGCAATGTACTGCACATCTATGTTTGCATTCCATAAGTGGGCAATGATTGCATTGTAATCATTGATATATTTTTCTTCTTCTTTTCTTTTTATGCAATATGTATTTTTAGGTGACTTACCTTTAACACTATGTCTAACTGAAGACATGAGGTTGTTCACTTGACCTGTATTTGTAACTGGTCTAGGGAAACCAATCGGCATTTGGTGTAGTATTTCCCTTTGTTTTTGTATTTGCGACGACAATATTTGCCACATTTGTGTCTTTGGAATTGTAAAATTTTTGCATGAAGATCACTATTTGTGGATTATGATGGAATTTCACAAGTGACATATTTTTCAATAAACTGTAAAACAGTGGCATCACTGTCTTGACCAAATTTAGGAGCATCTTTAATCCATAAAAGCATGTGGACATGTGGTGCTCCTCTGGCTTGGTATTCCTTTCTCCAAAAGAAGTGTTGCACTTCTCCAAGGGGAGGAACAGTTTTATTACAAATGAAATGTAGCATAGCAATGAAGTGATGGTGAAAATATCTTGAAACATTAACAGGATCCTGAGAACAAAGTTCTCCATGACGTCGAAACCAGTACTCTTTAGTACCAGCATATTTGCTAATAGATTTGTAAGATTTGCTTGTAAAACCTCATCTTTTTGTTGAACTTTTTGTAATAATTGTGTAGCTGTCATATTTTGAAAGTGTGATCCTGATTTTAATATGTGTGCAACTCTGTAACATAAAGTTGCTAGTTCACTTTCATAGAGTAGCTGGTATATGTATTCCACATTTTGTCGAAATCTGGGATCTTCAGAATACTTTCGTAATGAGCGATATTCTGATGCTGATATTTGAATAGGTCTATCATTGTATCTTCCTCCTTTGCCAGTCGGAAAGAGGAGAGGAAAAGCACATGCTTCTATACTTTTTTCCCATATGCTGATTGGTGATCCTTTTGTTTGACGCAGTTGGTACGTTTGCAGTGCATCTTCCATGGTGTCATTAGAGTGCAATGGATGAATTGTATAATGGTCTAAAGTGTTTGATATTGTAGCAGGATCTAGGAGCTCAAATTGACAAGCTTCTTGTGTCTCTTGAATTATTTCAGTTGTATCTTTCAAGTTTTCTTCAATATTAATTTCTTTGTAATATTCATTATTCTCTTTAAGATATTGCAGGGCTTCTCGAACTTTATGTAAATTTACCAGTTGTTGCCAAATTGTTTTGTCTCTTGTAGGTACTCCATTTACCAAGATAATTAAAGATTGTTGCATTGGACGTTGCACTCCTAGAGTGTGCACATTTTCTTTTAGATCTAATGGTAAATACACTACTTTTCCACGAATACCTTTCACTAATTCAGAGGGAGGTAATTTTGCAGTTTTTGGTTGAAGGCGTATTATTGCTTGAAATGGGTGCACTGTTTGAATTATGATGCTCTCATATAAATTAAGTTGTTGAAGGGGTTTTGGTAGTGGATATAATTCCAAGTTATTTGTGATAGCACATGAAGGAGTTTGGTTGTTGTCAAGTTTTGTAGTGCAGTAACTGCAAAGTATTATGGGGTCAGTTATTTCAAATTTGTTTTCTGCTATAAGGTAGAGAGTTAATTCAAACCATTTAGATTCTTCAGTGTCTTCTATTTTGTATGATAGGTCTACAGTTTTTGTGTTACTTTTACAGAAAGTTCTGCGGCAATATACACACACGTGGTTTGGTACTTCAGCTGAAGTACTTTCAAATTTTAGTATTTCTTTTTTGTATGTTCGTAGTGAAAGGTTGCCATGTGCAGAATTGTTACGAAGTTGGTTTACAGCTAATTCATCTGGTAAGTGGGTTTCACTTCCAAAAAATATTTTGTCTGGATATAGTCGATTTCTTTTAGTAGGTCTTTTGCTGTACCATGTAGAAGAATGTTATTTAAATTGGCTAGTGCTAAAGCAGGACTTTTAGCATAGTACAGTTTATAAACTAGATTTCTTATACTTGCATGATGTGTTGATATCCTTTTGATATCATGGAAGGTTATTTTGCAAGTAGGTCCTGTAATGCAGGCCAATGAATGTCCTTGTAGTCCTGTGTACTTGCGTACTGGACAAGCATCCATATTTTGCAGTAGTTTAATTTTGATTTTGTCTTTGCTTTTCACATATTGATTGAGAAATTGGCATAAAGACCCGAACATTTTTTCGGGAATGTTACACATTGACGTGCCATTGTACACTAGATGTTCTGATTCAGTTGAATGGAGGGGCAAATCTACGTTTTCAGGGCATATTTTTGTAAGGAGTACTTCTTGTTCCATTTTGGTATTATTAACTTTTTCATAACCTCGACCACTGCTATGAATGGCAATTGTATTTGTTTGCTTTTGTTTGTACGCTTCTTCATTAAAGTATAGTTCTGTGCTTGTAGTGTGACTCCATTCACCTCCGCAGATATTTAAGAAGTTATTTCTGTTGACATTTCGTTTATTGAGAAGTCTTTTTTGTAATTTAGTTATTAGTTTTGTTAGTGGTTTTATTCTGTTTAACACTAAAATAAATAACTTTCTTTTGAGAAGAATTGCACTGTCTATCAATGCTTCTATGATTACTTTTCTACGATAGGTTTGAAGTGTTGAACCTGGTTTCTCTCCTGTTTTCATAAGATTTTGAAGGACTTTGTGACGGAACATTTTGGCTAAAATACTTTTCTTGGTATGCTTACTTTGTACTACATCAAGATTTATAGAAGAAGTTTTATTTGTAGTGATAGTTGATTTTCTGTTAATTGTTTTTTGGTTTGTTTTATTTTTTGATAGAGGAGGCAAAGTTTTGTTTTTGTACTAGAAACCTCTTCTGTTTCACTACATGACTGTATTAGCTGTTGTGTTTCAACTTTTTTTTACAAATTCTGCTATAGATGGATGTTTATGTTGGAGAGTTTTCTTTTCATTTGCTCTACTTCTGTGTTCCTTTCTACGGAGTTGCTTTTTGGTAGGCATTCTTTAGGGTCTGTTGAAAAAAATACAGAAGGTTTGGGTTGGGGTGTTCTGGAATGCATGTGTGTTGTGTGAATGAGTGTTTGAGTAAGATGATAAAGATGTATGTAATGGTGTGTGATTGTGCTTTGGGAAGTACAACTACTAGGGATGGGTATTCTTGAATTAATGTGTTACTAAACTGGGGTTCAGATGACAGAAAAAAGTAAGCCAGTGGTTTGGAGAAGTATAAATAGTATATCTAAAGCTATACAATTAAAACAGTTGTTTGAAAAGGATTGATATGGAATGACATGGGAAGATGTTGGGTAGTATCCAATCTTGTGCTGTAGCTTTCACTCCCTGTGGAGCTGTGAGGTTACTCTGTAAAGTTTTCAAAATACATAGAACACGAGGTCACCCTTTTGCTTCCGGTTTTCGGCCTTGTCCTATTGCTTTCACTCCCGTCGAATCTGCACTCCTTAACCCACTTGACTGCTGGTGAACTTGCAAATTAGACCTCCCGCACTGCTCCTTGCCATACTGAGCTTCTTTAGCACTACTCCTGGATAGCCTACTATGGTTCTAAACTATATTGGGCCTCATTCCAAGTCTAGCAGTCCGGAAATAAGGGTGCCGGTAGCAACGTCCCGGCACCCTTTCCGGACGGACCACCAGACTAGGAGATTGCCTGCAGGGGCCCGACCTCCCTGGAGGTCTGACCTGCCAGGAGTTCCGTCCCCTGCAGGCATGGTTTTCACAGAAGCACTGGCACCGTTAGCAACAGTGCTGGTGCTTCTCTGTCCCCAGTCCTGTGGAGTCCCATAGAGTTACAGATGGTGGAAACGGATTATGAGGTCGGCGGCAACACGCTGACCTCGTAATGAGGTCCATTATCTATTGTTCTAACTGCTCTGTGAAGCACCAGTATTACCTGAATTGGTTCTCTGCATTTATTCGAGGAGCTAACCATTGACTGTGGTAGCTTTATACTGACCCAGTCCCCTAACTGTGTTTTTGTAGTTTTGACAGCTTTACGTTTACCTTAATGAGTCTAGTTGGACTCCTGCCATGCCTTAACCTTGTTTGCAATCTCTTCCTGCTCACAATTTCCCTTGCAGGCACTGTTGAGTTATGGGGACACAATTAACGTGATGCTGGATTTCCTTCCCCATAATAACTGAAAAGGGGACATTTTTGTTGTAGAGAATCTGTGGGCATTTACCATATGCCCAGTTGCTTGTTTCCTTGTTTCCAGCAGGCAGCAATATTTAAAGCCCTCAAATGATTTTTATCATTGACCCTGTTAAACCTACCACCACACAGTTGGTTTGGGGTGATATAGCAAACTTGTGCTCTTATGATTTAAATTGCACTCCATTCTCGATTATTGTGGTTAAGGCATACCCTTCCCTTCTAAAGATTTTTGCTTGGCCCTTTATAATGTATTTTGTGTGTATGCCATGGGTGAATATCATTTCCCCCACATTGTAAGTAGGTCAATTAATGCATGCAATACACTGCCCTGACACCTCCCAGAATGGGCCCAACTGTATCTTTGCCAATCATGTTTAGCTACTGAAATGTTGTGTGACTGATATCCCTTTTCACTGCACTTGCATTGTATGGATTCCCTCACAACTTGTTATATTTGTCTGTCACATCCAGGCCACCAGTAATCACTCCCAATTCTCCGCCTAGTTTTGGATACGGCCTGATGGCATTTGTGTCCTAGTTTTATAATGTGTTTGTGCACCCAATCGTGTAATTCTGTCCCCCGTCTTCATCTCGTATGGCCCACAAAGCTTCTTGCCATGGTGTTTGGAGGAGCACTTTAACTGTCCTTGATTCTACGGAGCATGGCACCCTCCTTCATGTTCTTGTTTTGATACTTCAACCTTCTCGATCACCAAGACTTGATCATTATCGCTGTTTCTTGTTCTTCCTTCTCTGTAATACGGGACTCACACTCCCAGGTACATACACAACTTCAAACGTGTGTTCGTGCAAGTCTGTCATCCACTTTTTGATTCTTGAAGAGATTCTCTTCAGTCCTTTCTTCATCAGAATTTCCTTTAAGGGATTAATTTCCATTCTAAACTCAAATGTGCATCCCCACACAGAGGACCAGAATGTCCCGATGTCTCATTTCATGGCAATCATCTCTTTTTCAGTTGTGAGGTACATTAGTTTAGCACCCTTCAATACTTAAAATGCTAAAGCTATTGTTCCTTTCTCTTGTCTACCTTTTATCTGCATCCGACCCGCAACCAAACCCTGGTTGCTTGAATCAGTAGTTGTAATTGTTCTTCTCTCAAAAGTGTATTTTTGCAGCAAGGGGCGCATTACCCAATGCCCTCTTGATGAGCTGGAACTTCGATTGCATGTCTCTTCCCATTTAAATGTTTACCCTCTTGTAGCCAGTCGCCTCATGCTGGTCAGGCAGTCAGCAGATTTGGCTACAGGCTTGTTGTTCTGACATTCCTATGATGGGCTCCAAGCAGTGCTGGTGCGTTCCTGATGGTGTCCCTTCTTGAGATGACATGTCCTGGGTCATTACCTTTCTATCCAGGCTGGATGTATCATTACTAAGGGTCATGCCAGACTTGTATATGATGATCAGCGCTCTTTTCAGTCTCATGTGGTTTCCTTCTGGACTTTTCCATATATATCGCTATATCGTCTTGAAAGGCTATAACTCCCTCTTCCAACGCTGCTGTCTGCAGCTGTGCGTGGCGCAGCTGTGACGTTCTCTACCTTTGCTGTCATCGGTCTTACATCTGTGCTGACACTCGCCATGCTCTTTCTTTGTTATTTGCATGCTGCAATGTCTATCAATCCTCAGCCTGACAGTAGTGTCTTCCTTTCCAACGTCCACCCTTTGAAACACATCTAGATCCTTGTGTTACTTATCTCATTCTCTCCCCAATATTTCTGCCTCCTAGTACATTTGGCTTTTCTTATGGTTTCCTGTTCTTGGACTAGTGTGCCCAGCTCCATTCTTTCTCAGCATTCCAGTCACTTTCCAGTTGACCATACCTCGACTCTCAATTCTGACAATTTGATCTATCATCTCTCTGATATTTCGTCCTCAATTAACGAGGCGATTAGAAGCTTAATTGTGGATATAGGATGGTCTGAACATTGTATTACTTGCTAGAGAGGTGCATCAGAGCACATGTGAGGGCAGGGTTGCCTGCTTCTTTGTGAGATTGTTTGCCTTGTGCCTGGCAATGTTCTGTGTGGGCAGGCATGTGGAGAAGCAAGGTTGAGGCAGCACAGGATTTCAAACAACAAACAAACAACAACAACAGGTCACCCTCAGCACACAGGCCCTTCCAACCCACCCCCCTGAGCCCCTGAGGACAAAGCATTAGAGCCAAGCATATACATACAACTCCAGGTTGTCAATAGTGCACAACGGAAGGAAATAATGTTCCCCACAGCCCACCCCCAGGTTCATGGAGCGGGAGACTAGCCAGCCACAAGCTTGTGCTATTGTTCATGGTCCATGGAGGAGGCAGGGGACTGCGCCGTTGAGGGCATATCCGCCATATATTGTCTAAATGGGGGCCAATAGTCGAGAGGGCGACTGGTGGCAGGAAGTGTGGAAGCGTATCCAGTCTCTCTTCGCTCAGATGAGTTCATGAATTCCAGCCATCTAGAAAAGGTGGGCGGTTTGGGTCTCCCCCAACATCTGGCTACAAGATATCTAGCCAACAAAGAGGCCATACTTAATAGTTTCTTTTCTGCACGGGTGTCACCCGCTATCGGAGCCAGCAACCAGAACTCTGGGGAATAGGTTTGTGAGGAGGGTAGCATCACACTCATTGCCGCCTCTATGCTGGACCAGAAGGGCTTATGCAGGAGCAAGACCAAGCAACGTGATAGAAGTCTGCGTCTGTGTCACCACACCTTTTACATGCAGAAGATCTCCCAGGAAAAAAACTGCTAAGAGTGACAGGGGAATAATAGGCCTGATGGATACATTTGAACTGGATCAGTTTATATCAGCAATTTAAGTATATATACTGGGTTTGCATACCGATTGCCCTCCATTGGTTCTCGCTCAAAGGCTCTCCAAGGGTGGTTCCCCATATGTGTTTATATCTATGATTCCTGCATTCTCTCCCGGTTCTGATCAATTTATAAATAGTAGACACAAGTTTACCAGATGACTGTGGCTGTATAATGAGGTTCAGAGCTGGGTGAGGGAAAGGAGCTTGAGGAAAATCCAGCCACATATCTTTAAGTGTACCCCGAAGCCTGTAGTAATGAAGCAAAGACACTGAATTATGCACTCCTCTGGTTTTAAGTTCCTCCCAGGACACCATCTGATTGTTATGGACTATATCACAGAGAGTCTGTACCCCCAGTCTCAAAAAGAGTTCCTTAAAGGATTTTTCATGTATGAGTGGGATCCCTACTATGTTGTAGATCGGGAAGCAGGGTTGGTATCGGGGAGTGGACTCAAGCAACTGACAGATCTTATCCCATGCTTTACATGTCACTGCTAGTGGTTGGACCTCCCCCTTCGGGGTGGGATCCCTATAGCCCCATAACAGCCCCATGAGCGCATTGGGAGAGGTGATTGCTGTTGCAAGATGGTTGTGGGGGGTGTCGGGACTGAGAGAGCACCAACCGGCAATGTATTGTGCCTGTGCTGCGAGGTAATAGAAAAACATATCAGGGTATTCCAGACCGCCCTGTTCATATGGCCGGGCGAGAGTTTCGTGCGATACCCTAGGCTGTTTACCAGCCCAGACTAGTTTTGTCATCATTTTCCTGACATAAAACCAAAAGCGTAGCGGAGGCCACAGTGGGAAGTTGTTAAAAATATATAAAAGTTTAGGGAGGATGACCATCTTGGACAATGCAATATGGGCTGCCTGAGACATAGGGAGCAGTATCTATGCCTCAACCCTCTGCTCCAATTCCTCCAGGGTTTGTATGTAATTATCCCTGTATAGGGCATCTGGCGTGGCGGAGACCCTCACCCCTAGGTAGCTTATCCCCTGCGGGCACCAACAAAAACAATCTCCCACATCAAGCTATTGCACAGAGGGAGTCAGGGGAGGACGTCTGATTTGGTCCAGTTGATTCTAAGACCGGATAGTTCACCAAACCTAACCACCACTTGAGTCTGTGGATTTAAATTCTGCTGAGGGTGTTTAACAAACAAGAGGATATCGTCGGCATATAGGGATATCACAGCACGATGCGTGCGCACCGATACACACCTGTGCGCATGCAGTTCCCGGATGTGACACCATGTACATGAGCAAAGAACACCGCTTGCTACCCAACTTCCCTATGCACTGTCGAAGGGGTGGTAGTTCCTATAAGTGATGCTTATTTACACTTGGCTGCAATGATCACATGAACATGAGTGTTAGCAAAAATCCAACAATTTTTAATTCATAATCAAATAGTTAAAACTACCATCTGTAGAGCCAGTACAACGATGGTTAACTAAAAAACAGGTCACAAATATACAGACAAATCAATATTTTCTCAGACCGCTTCACAGTTTGGATCAAAGCATCAGCCTTGTGCGTTTTACAAGGATGTATTGAAAACGTCTCATTTCAATAAGTAGATCTGGCACGTGCCATGATAAATGATGGGATGTCATGCTGTTTCTAAATCACTTTGATACTAACATCACAGTTGCTGGAATAGATACTTTGAAAGATCTACTTATTGAAATGAGACGTTTTCAATACATCCTTGTAAAACGCACAAGGCTGATGCTTTGATCCAAACTGTGAAGCTCTCTGAGAAAATATCGATTTGTCTGTATATTTGTGACCTGTTTTTTAGTTAACCATCGTTGTACTGGCTCTACAGATGGTAGTTTTAACTATTTGATTATGAATTAAAAATTGTTGTATTTTTGCTAACACTCATGTTCATGTGATCATTGCAGCCAAGTGTAAATAAGTATCACTTATAGGAACTACCACCCCTTCGACAGTGCATAGGGAAGTTGGGTAGCAAGCGCGGTTCTTTGCTCATGTACATGGTTTATTCCTCATACACCCTTGCCCGCTAAAAAAAGAGGAAATAGTGCTCAAACGTGTTTACCCCGGATGTGACATGCCAGAGGCTCCATTGCGAGAGCAAATAGGACAGGTGAAGAATGTATACTCTCTAGTGTCAGGATGTACTGATCATCATGCATCGTGCAGGTCATGGTACTGGGAGATGGCAGCCCAAGCTCTAGCCGCCAGGGGGAGGGATGTTTGTCTGGTCGCAGATCTATCCAGTTCTAGCGTGAGGGCCAAATTCAAATCACTGGTCCATATAATCTCGTAACCCGGGAATTTGTGTATGTGTGCCGAACACTGATGGAAGAACTCAGAGGAGTCCGCATTCGGGCATACACGTTAATGAGCAGCAGCTTAACACCGTGTAGCTCTCCCGCCAGAATCACAAATCTACCTTCACCATCCCTGAGTTGCTCCTGTAATCTATATTGCAAGGAGCCATAGATGTAAGTGGCCACTCCTCTGGAGTGAGATGTGTAGGATGATTCGTACCTATGGATACCCCACCCGGAAAGCTTAGGAAGGGGGACCCCCTTGGCGAGGTGCGTTTCTTGAAGGCAAAGTATGTTAACCCCATGATTCCTGCAGTAATTTGCAATCGGTTGAGTCTTATTGGGATTGGTAAAACCCCTTATATTCCAAGACAGAACCGAGAGAGCCTTTGGCCTGCCCCCTCCCATCATGTGTGTGACCGTATCAGCCGAGGGGACGCCATGGTAAGGAGCATAGGTCGTGCAATGAGTACTGGCCCATTTTGTCTATGTGAGTGATTAAAAAGCCCATTGAGCACTGAGGTAACCATGAACAAAAAACAGCTCAGCCAGAACTCTGGCTCTCCCTCCCCCCAAACCCTCCCACGCCAGAAACTGTAACCTACCGGCATCCCTACCCCACCCCATTCCCAAACAAACCCCATAATTAACAATCGAACCGCAGTGCCTGCTGGTGGTGGTGCGCTGTAGGCGGCTAGCACGCTCTAAAAGGCCTCGGCCATTAGGAGATATCTCTAGGACCAGTCCTCAAGGGTCAGCAATCGCCATTTCATCTAATCTAGTTGGCACCGTTGGAGTGCGATGGAGAGCGTCCTGAGGGACCTGCACGATCCGGGAGGTTCGAAGCGAAGCGCTCAGCAGCCCCAGGGGAGGTGAAAAAGACTGCGGTCCCGTTATGTTTAACGCAACGTTTAGCTGGGTACAGCATTGCATACCTGATCCCTTTTCTTCTGAGGATGGTTTTGACTGATTGAAATGTTTTACGTTGATCCTGGACCGCAGGACTGAAGTTCGGAAACAATCGGATCACGGATGAGCTCCATCGCAGTTCCCCCTTCTCCCTGGCAGAGCGCAGGATATCACAATCTCGATAGCTAAAAATTCTAGCTATAATCGGGTGCTCCGGGGCGCAGGGGGGGGGCTTCGCCGCTGATGAGCAGTGTTCTCGCTCCACCATGAACATCGATGTGAGTGGGGGGCGGTTAAGGATTTTAGTGACGAGTGTTTCCGTGAATCTTTCCATACTGTCAATTGCTGTGGATTCGGGCACCCCAAGTACGCGTATATTGTTCGGTCTGGAGCGCCCTTCCAGGTCTTCGTTCTTGGCCATGATTTTCTTTACAGCCTGTTGCAGATCTGCCACCTTGCGCTGCAGAGTGGAGACTTTGTCCTCGCTCTCTCCTATACGCTGCTCCGCTTCTGTCATCCGCCCACACAATTTGTCGATCTGTATAGCCGAGATGTCCACCTTATAGTTAAGGAGTCTATTTATGCGCCCAGGTTATCAGTGCTGCTCTTTAAAGCAAGCAAAGTTTGATTCAGTGCAGCAACATCAATTTGAAATGGAGGTTGGCTCGAGGAGGGAGATGGCGGCCTAGAAGGTTGGTCGGTGCGGGCAAATTGGTCCATTTTGGCCTGCTTCTTGTGGTTTCCCATAGCGGCCTGAGCAGGTATCGGGGGACACGGTACAGGTAGCAGGCCAGGAGCGCAGAGGAGGTTTATTCCACAGCGGTCTGTACAGTTGTCTAATGCAAATTTGGTCCTTCGGCGCCCCATGGGTCAGAAGCCCGTGTCACCCTCCTGCGCTGACCAGGCAGCCAGAGTCCCATATAATGTTCCCCCTGCAGGCAGGTCCAGAGTGCCAGTAGTAAGCCAATGAGTTGAGTGCTGGTCCACCGGGAGGAGGCGATTACTGGGGCGCGCAATCCCAGCACTGATTAGGGTAGGTTGTTGTTGTTAAGGACAATGGTTAACTGGGGAGTTCCCTCTTTTTCTCACCCCCCTCAGGATTGATCAGCAGTCGAAGATAACACCACCGTGAGACCAGGGGCCGGTGGGGCCTCGGGATGTAAGTGTGCGTCGCTGCAGTGCCAGAACATGAGTGCTGCTGAGCATCCTCCTCGATGGTGTCAGGGGCCAGCTAAGGGATAGTCACTCCACAGCGTAACGATTTCTCGCATCCCTCAGTCCAAAGAGCAGTGCATTGGTCCCTCGTCAGTAGTAGCCTGGTGCTGAGTGTGTCCAGTTTACTAGGGCGATGTGGGGGGAGGGTGACCAGCCGGGTAGGCCCAGTCCCAGGTGGTGTGCAGGTCGATGTCCGGAGGCACAACCACTTCACTGCATCAAGCATGCCATCGCGGGGGCAGGGGCCCTTCCCCAGGGGCAGATCCAGGCAGTTGGCGAGTGTATTATGTGCGTGCACCTGCTTAAGATGGCACTGTGTCCTTGGACGAGATACCCAGAACTCGGTGTAATCACAGTCAATCAGGCCCCAGCGACCTCAGCGTGTGAGCTGCAAAAGCACCTCGCGAGCGCCCACGCAGCCCGAATCCACGCACGGGGGCTAGGTGTCGGTCCATGAATCAGCGGGGAATGGGCCCTTTGATAGTGATGGAGAATGCAATGGAGCATGCCTCACCTTGTCTTCCGGGGCCCAGTCAGTACCATCCAGCATTAGGATCCACATAGTATCAGGCAGCTCTCATCGCCAGTTCAAAGATGGGCTGTGCAGGAGCCCGCTGCAGAGAGAGCTACTCACCCACCACCCCCAGCCGCCACAGAGAGCATGAGGGAGGCCAAAGGCAGACGGCCGGCGGCTCCACACTCACCGCACCAGCCCTCGCAGCCACAGATCCAAGAGGAAGCTGAGGATCGACTGGGTGCTCCAAGCGCTGTTCTGCGCCCCAGCCCACAGGTGAGTCTCCCCCAAGGTCCGGATGTCAGGTCAGGCAGATGGCAGGGCCCCGCAGGCGGCAGGAGCCAGGCAGACCTGGGGGCCCGTGGCACAGACAGAGCCGGCCAGCAGTGAGTCCACAGCGTCTGTGCCGAACCCACGCCGGCAACGGCCTCAGACAGCCGCAGCACAGCACCGACTGATCAGGTGCAGAATCACGGGAAGGTACCTCGATCGGCTCTGCCGGTGACTTCAGCGGCACAAGCGACTCCAAATCCCACAGCCGCGGGCAGTGAGGGGAAGAAGGGGCAGCGAGGTGCGGCACAGAGCGTGCCACGGGAAAGCCACTCCTCCCCTACTCACAGCTCCAGCAATGACAGCAAGGCCACGGCCAGCACCTCTCTCAGCCCGCAACACTCGATCCGCCCGCAGAAGAAGTATTTAATCCAGAGCATGCCACACGGTTTCAGCAAGTGTCAAGCGATCAGCCAAGAGAGAACGGGTCCAAGAAATAGAGGATTTCATTCACGATATGAAGGCCTCGGCCGGAGCCTCTCAGGCGGCAGCCATCTTGGTCAGCCACGCAACAGCGCCCCCCCAGCACAGGATGCGTTAACGTGGATGTACACAGATAGATCCCCAGTGGGACTGAAAACTGATTGATCCACGGCTGGTTATGTGCACTTGATAACAGTGCATTGGTTGCTGCTCTATAACCCCGGTGGGTCTGGGTGGCAGATGGCACCCAGAAGGGGTGGGACGAGGAGGTGATGGTTGTGTTCGCCAATAAGCATTGCCCGTGTGGCACCCACATACCTTGCAGGTCTCGAAAAAGCTGCTGTGCTGAGCATGGAGCTTCCACGTGGTGTTGGGGCTGCTCTGATGAGATGAGGCCATGGCGAGCATGGCAGGAGAGCTCCCCGATATTGCAGCAGTGAGCAGTTGGGTGCTGCTGCTGGGGAAGCAGTGTGTACTCACAGATCGCCTCCCATGGCTGGTACTCTCAGGGCTACTGGGGGTCGTGCTGAGACATGTCTCGTTCATGGTACTTCAGGCCTCTTCCGGGGGAGTGGGACAGCCTGCCGCAGCCTGCAATGCTCAGGATAAATGTACAGGCAAGGCAGACAGTTGAAGGCAAGGCAATCCGTTTTGAGCCACCTATAGTCAGCTAATAGGTTTCATTGAAGTACCCTCTAGGAGTTCATTACAAGAGTCAAAGTGACCAATTACTAAACTTCTACCACAACTGTACACTTGTTCGTTAGCACGAAGGGACAAAGCCCACATAGGGACCTGATATTAAAATAGCATCCCTTGTGAATGTCCCTGACCTTTATTAACTGTAATGCCTAAGCCAATGGTCTTCAAACTGGAGGGAGGGTGCAGCCCCGTAGCCTGAAAATAATAGAAAATAAGCCAGTAAAAACAAACTGGCGCCGGATATGATGCACTATCGTGCATATTCCATTCCAACATGGCACCCGCCACACATGCTCAGTGTGAAAGGGGCAGGCTTAAGGTTAGTGGGCGGGGCTGACACAGGAAATAAACAGCCGGGAAGCAAAGCACGCTCTGTGTCCTATTTCAAAGAGTGCGCTTCCAGGTGTGTTTGTGTCCATCTGCATCAGAGGAATGCTGGAGCGGGCAAGGTGTTTGGACCCGATGGGATATCAGCCAAGCGGGGGAGCTTGCTCCTGTGTGGGAGTTGGGTGGGGGAGAGCCGATCATGTGTGGGGTGGGAGGAGCCCAGGGACTATGCAGGGAGGGATGTGGAGGGAGCATGGGGAGCGGGACGGGGGTAGCCCAGGGACTGTGCAGAGAGGAGGATGGGGAGCCCAGGGACTGTACTGGGAGCAGGATGGGGGAGCCCTGGCATTGTGCAGGGAGTGGGGTGGGGGGCCCAGGGACTGTGCTGGGGGCGGGGTGGGGAAGCCCAGGGTCTGTGGTGAGAGCAGGGTGGAGGAGCCCATGGACTGTGCTGGGAGCGTGATGAGGGAGGGCCGAGAGACTCTGTGGGGTGGGTGGCGCCCAGGGACTATGGAGGGAGATGTGGAGGGAGCGTGGGGAGCGGGATGGGGGAAGCCCAGGGACCGTGCAGAAAGGAGAATGGGGGAGCCCAGGAACTGTACTGGGAGCAAGAGGGGGGAGTCCTGGCATTGTGCTGGGAGCGGGCTGGGGAAGCCCAGGGTCTGTGGTGAGAGCATGGTGGGGGAGCCCAGGGACTGTGCTGGGAGCGTGATGAGGGAGAGCCAAGAGACTGTATGGAGTAGGGGAAGCCCAGAGACTCTGCAGGGAGCACGATAGGGGGAGTCCAAATACTGTAGGGAGTCAGGTCGAGGGAACACATGGACTATGCAAGGAGTTGGGTGGGGGAACCAGCGGCATGGGGGATGGCAGCATGCTGGCCCGGCCCTCTCCCAACCATGCTGTTTTTACTTTGGATGGGGGCAGGATGTTTCACGGCTCGTCATCATTCTACGGCACGCAGTAATTCATGAAGATTGGGTCTTACAAGCCATTTGGCACTTTGTGGGGCCAGGGATCCGGTCTATCCTATATTTTCTTTGGCGGAGACCCTGGGTGCAAAGCTTTGAAGACCACTGGTCTAATCATTTACCAGAGAAAACAACTTGACAACTTTTCTAAAAATCTTAGGAAATATGGTGTGAGGAGAGATAACTTTAGTGTTAGCAAGACTTCCTCCATCGTCCATGATTAAGGTGAAGCCAGCTAGAGTCCATGCTGGCTAAGATACCAGAGTTTTTGTGAATGTATGGGCAAAAAGATGTCAGTTTAGCTGTAACCGCTATAGGGTGGAAAAAATGAAGAGATGGGCCTTAAAGGATAGTTCCGGGACTTTTTTTTTATTGTCCCTACGGTTCGGCCATGTGTTTTTAAGCATAAATCGGTAGATCGTAGAAAACCTTCCTATGGACCTTACCCGACTTTTCGTCCATTAACGCACTCGAAATCAGCCGCCATTTTCTGATAATCCTATCATTTCCCCCCATCGCCCTGGCTCACCTGCTTTTGCGGCACTAAATCAAATCCCCCGCCCCTGAAACAGACTTTATCAAAACATTCATATTCCCCGCCTCTATCCGTGACGTGACTGCGCTGCGTAGGCAAACGCGCCCAGGCGTCTTCTACGCGACTACACACAGAACCCGGAAACCAACACAGATCAGCTCACAACACAGCGCGCCACAATTGGGAATATGAAACTGTACTTTTAAATCAAACCGCAAGATTTTAAATTTGGTAAAGTACATTTATTTGACATCAAATGTTTAGAGAATATTCAGCGATTTGCATTTTTATTTGCTCACGTTCCAAAAAGTTCGTTTTGAGGCACGCGATGTTCCTTTGCTGTACACAGGGTCTTAGATCATCTCACAATACAGCGCCACAATTCGGAATATGAAACTGTGGTTTAAAAGCAAACGGCAAGATTGTCCATTTGGCAAAGTACATTTATTGGACATCAAATGTTTAGAGAATATTCTGCGATTTGCATTTTTCTTTGCTCTCGATCCAAAATAGTTTGTCTTGAGGCAAGCGATGTTCGTGTGCAGTACACAGGGTGTTGGTTTACGCTAAAATAAGCTCTTCGGTCGCACTGATAATCGCATGGCTGTTCCAACAACGAGGCACTAGGCCACCACAACGGTCTGTATGTTGCATCTAGCCGTTAGTACCGCGTAAGGGCATACTTGTACTTGGCGATCGTCCCATAAAATGGTCAGGGTGCTAACGTTGTTCACGCGGAGAAGCAAATGGCGGTTAAAAAAGCCATCCGCCGGTGTCTGGTACTCGTGACACATACAATAATGAAGGATGTACCTGTTTTAAAAACATAAAAAATGAAATTAGTCTCACCATCAGATCTTTATTAAAATTATTCATTTTATATATTAGGTCGGGAAATTATTTCATAGCTAGGACAGTGCAACTGGGTATTATACGTCAAGGGGGGGCTGTAGGATACTGAGACAGTCCCCCAGTGCAGGGGTTGACAGGGAGGCAGTGCAGGTGGAGAGTGGAAGGGCCCAGGACC
This sequence comes from Ambystoma mexicanum, assembly GCF_040938575.1. NCBI lineage: Eukaryota > Metazoa > Chordata > Amphibia > Caudata > Ambystomatidae > Ambystoma > Ambystoma mexicanum. The sequence goes on from NC_090923.1 coordinate 731,739,326, forward strand.
GAGGTCGCAGACAGTGGACCAGTTGTAGCAGGGGAGAGGGAGAGAGAAAGCAGAAGCAAAGAGGAAGGTTTTGAGGTGCTTCCGTAAAAGGAGATGGTTCTCCTCAAGATAGTGCGCGGTACAAAACAATATGCCACATAGAACGAACAAGTACAACTTAACCCGTCTTTAAAGCTACTGTATAGTAATTAAATTGCGGTATAAACTCATCTAAAGAGTTACTTACATTATATTTGCATTTTCCATTGTGTCTGTGCGTAGGGCAGCCCCGAAATACCACTCCTTCTATGCCGACGTTATTTCTTCTAATGAACGAACATTAAATGGCTTTCGTTTCTGAAATTATATTCATTATCGTTTACGTTATTGCACCACACCCCCAAAAAGAAGTCTTTCGGGATGGTCCCGGCCTGTCAAGGTCAAATAACAATAGAACCTTATACTGAGTCGTGGGCCATTCCGGCACCCGAGCAAAAAATCAAAGCAGCTGACCTTCACTTTGAACGAGCACACATTCCTAGTTAGCTACATTCAGTGTAAGGCCATCTCACAGGACTTGAAATTTACACTCCATCTTTGCATTTTGTGTGCGTGTATTTGCAGCCCCAGAGAACCATAAATACGGAGACATTCTATATATTTTGAAAAATGATTTATGTTACTGTTTGGTTTAATTCAATGCGCAAATGAACAAGGTTGGAGAGACACATTGCATGTACACTGAGCAATCACTTTTATTTACACAATACATAGCTACACATATTCAATGGGCCTGCGACATGAGGAGACTCGAGAGCAAAGTCACAGGTGACACCCGGGTGGTTCGCACTACTGCACGGTGAAGGGAGGGGCAACGGTGGAGAGACGCATTGCATGTACACTGAGCAATCACTTTTATTTACACATTACATAGATACACATATTCAATGGGCCTGCAACATGAGGAGACTCGAGAGAACAGACACTCAAATTACAAACATTTAAACCGCGATGTGTATTTCTCAATGAGCTCTGCTTTAGGTGGACATGGAACAGAGGCAATGTTGGGTGGCAATGCAGTTGTCCCCTGCACAGGTTCGTTCACAACTCCATGTATGTGCCTATCTAGGACATCAACAATAAGTCTCTCAATAAAGTCATATTGCATATCCTCAAACACTGGTTTGATAACCCATTGTTTACTTCTTTTTGTGAAGGCCTTATTGTAGCGAAGCGTCCCAAAAGTTCCGGTCGTCCTACTTTGTTGACGGCCAACATTATGGTTATGTGCCAAGACCGCTAGAAGAGTCCGATTTATCATGCCCTCCATGCCAAAATGCAATCGTTTTGGCCTGTACTTTAGGCACATATTGTGGAACACCTCCAAATCTCCTGTGTGGCAGAATTCCGTGAGTCCCCTCAAATCTCTTGTTATAGTTTTATCAAATACAATCTTTTCAATGGCTTTGTGAGTGGGTGATGAAGGAATCAACCACTTCTTCTTCCGTGCCTCCTCTGTGGACAAATGGCCATGTTCACAATTGTGGAAATGTTGGTTTGTGGTCCAGCGGTGAACGTTGCTACAGTGTAACATTACTGACCGCCATTTTTCCAGTAGAATTTCCAACGACCCTCCACATGTTTTTGAGCTCCACCAAAGATGGTTGCTGATTGACTTGGACCACTGTGAAATACCTTGCATATCTTTCTTTTTACCCGCAGCCAACATTTTTTTATTGATTGTTTTTGCAAGATGCCAAACGTCAAATTGGTGATTTATATTTTTGTACTCTTCTCTCATTGTCTTGGCAATTGAAACGTGTCTGTCCGTGGCTATCAGGCCGATCACCATTCCCCGCGATTGTAGTTCTTGCAATGATGCTACAAAGCCAACTTTCTCCATGGCCACTGAGGATGTACTTTGTGACACCTGCACGACCACCGAACTCACAATTTTCTTACTTTCCATGTCCTGAAAGTGGTAGGTGCAGTACTTGGCTGAAAACCCTGGGCTGTCGCACTGTCCATCACCGGCTAGCCTGAACCGTTTGCCCGCGAATGTACTATCAATAGACATTTTTTCCATTCTCCAAGCTTCGCTAATGGCTGGAAATAGATAATCGGTTTGGTATTTGTAGAACTGAGTTTTCGCAATGAAATGGATTCCCACAAACTGAAAGAAAGACTCTAACTTTTTAAAACTTGAACCACTAAAAAGTGCAGCCGCTGCACAAAGTAGATTGCCTGCTGGCAGTTGCCCCAGCATGGGTTGTGCAGACCATGAGAAAGGATGATATTTTGTACAGGTGGCATGTATTTTAAGGTTAGTGCCTCGAATTGCACGAGTCACATTAATCAATGGCTCCCCACATACTTCCCCACCAACCGAATGCCCACATTTCATCCGAATAATAATATCAATCAAACAACTATCGAATACAATGAATTTGGCCTCTTTCCTTATACTGTCACTCTGCATCCCAGCTGGTTCGGCCTGTAACGTTGAGGACATGTCACTCACATGAAAGGTAGAATCTCTGATATCGTCTTCCGCTATGTTCAGTGATATTGATGGTGTTTCATTGTCGTCCACTTCATTCTCTTCCATTGCAACATCTGTTCCTTGTCCGGCGATGGGTGAATAAAACAATTTCTTCAACTTTCTCACGGTCTTAGTTTTTGCGGATGTGGATTCTGTGAATTGATCTCCGACTGCATCCGAACTACCAGGAGGACATTCACTATCAATGGCTGGATGTGGTATAGCTCCGTTGTCAATCACTTCATATTCTTCCCATTGGCACGATGCATCTCCAGTCTCAAGTCCCTGCCAAAAGGTTTGACAAGCAACATCTCTCGTTCGCTTCACTGTCTGTGTAGATCTAGTTCATACACCCACTCGCAACTAGAGGACAGATTGGAAAAGGGATGTTCAGTTTAAACACAACTTACAGTATTGAACTATTAACAGTGAAAAACAACATAATATAGTGACCAGGACACTAACCTTCTTTTGCTTTCTTTTCTTTGAAACTTTCTTGCCTCGAACTTCAACATCGGGACGCTGTTGCTCCGACTCGTGTGTGCATGTCTCCACTTCCTCTTGCGCTGCAACGACTATATTTTCATGATAAGCACATCCATCACGCACTGACGCTCCATCGACTCCCTGAAACATAGAACTTTCATTAGTATGTATAATAATATTGAAAACACAAAATGTACTTGGGGACCAATACCCACGTACATCTCAATAGCAAAACACGAATGAACACTTTGTGTAGAACATTCAAACAACAATTATTCACGCATTGTTGATCTAGTCAGATGGAACTGTCAAGATCCATACCTCGGGCTCCTCATAGACTTCCATTGATGATATTATTGAAGATGATGCTTCAGTAACTCCCTGAAACACAGTAATTGCATTAGTATGGTTTTCTATTTTGTTAAAAAGAACATACACTTTGCGCAGGCGTCAACGGCTCATCTAAATAGACCTGCACAAATGATCAGTTGTCTAAAATAAATAATGGATATCTAAATATGATTCGATTTGCTCGATCGTTGGAAGTGTCACCACCCAGATATCTGCATCAACTACTAGGGGTGATGTTCTTGTAGAAGAAGCTCCGTCATCTCCCTGAAACATAGTACTTGCGTTAATAAAGAAGGAAGTATAGCGGATGTAATCACGTCATATGATTTCGCTTGATCGAACTGTCAGTATCCATACCTCGAAATGCATAAGAACATCAAGGGACGATGTAACTGCGGTGCACACTTCTGCAAGCTGTTGCGCCGACCCGTAACTGCATGCTCCCCCTTCTTCTTGGACTAATGCTCCATCGACTCCCTGAAACATAGGACTTTCATTAGTAATGAACACAATATTGAAAAAAGAAGACACATAGGAGGGCGACGACAGAAGGACATATCAATGGCTAAAAACGAAAGAAACATTGTGTGTAACAATCACGCTTCAAGAATGCAAGATCTGATGATCTCCATCGATGGAACTGTCCGGAAACGTACCTCGAGCATCTGAGTGACATCAACGGTTGTCGTCAATACGTTGGACTCCTCAGCATCTCCCTGAAAGACAGTACTTGCATTATTTTGGATAACAATAATTATAACTGAAAACAAAGACTAGAGGACGAGTACAAGGGTGTACCATTAGGTAAAATAATCACACGATAAATTAAAACTATTGATTTACATGCCTAAAACAAGTCAGTGGCAGAATAGCTAAGTAAGATTACCCGATAGGCGCTTGAAGTGGCTGATGACTGCAATAACGACATGGATGGAGAATCTTCCACCTTAATATTGAGTGGATACATAAATGGGGAAATTATTGTTAGCTAATGCTACACATTACCGCAAGGCCGAGAGATAAATACGTAAACATGACTCACCAGTGGAGGGATGTGGACGAATAGAGTGGGAATAGCGGTTGAGAGCAATTTTCGCCTCGCTCGCGGTGTGTTCTTCTTTATTAGCAATGATGTGGAGTACATGTCTGAGCTAAAGTGCCTGCTGCAGATGCGGTATCGATCACCCCTCTTGTCCGCAAAGACTTCTAGGACTCTACTTTCAAGCTCAGACGGTGGATATCCGCAATATCGGACCCATTCTCTTATCTGATCTATTGTCTTAGGGAAAACATGCATTATAGTACCTTCAGATTTATTATGGGTCTTCGAAGGGCAACCGCCAATGGAACAGGCAGGCATTGTGGAAAGTTCTGAAAAGTAAAGATCAACAATTCTCTATGAATACCAATGTGTTAAAAAATTAAATGACACATAAAAGGTTCAATGCAAGGTTCGTTTTGGTTCTTGGAACTATACACGTTATTCACATGCGGATAAGTATTTGAATAACTTTAAAAAAATAGAAAGATAATTTGACTAAACTCAGAACATGTGACTAGTTGCTTGCATGTACAGTCTTGAACGAAAAGAAATTGGACGCAAAATGATTATGGTACATGGCCTTACCTTGACGAACAAACAGTTAGATGCAGGGATCAGAGTAGTTTCTTGTCGTAGAACAGGGAGCAGTTCACAGGTTGCAAACTGACGAGTTTCCTCGAAGTGGTCACGGAAGTTCACAGAGACGAAGAGCAGATAACCAGCACCTTTGCGGGTTGACTAGCAAAGCGCAAAGAAGTTCTCATTAGAATATGAAGTGGGTTATAAAGAATTCGAAACAGGGGTGTGTTTGTGAATGAATGACGTGTATATGTCGTGGCATTCGGCGGTTTGAAGGGGGCCGTCCAGCGTGAGGGGGGATGCTTGGCAGGAGACACGGGGTCTGGAGGTAGACATGGGAACAACAACCCATGCTCTATAGACCACTTTGAAGTGTACCTGGTCTTTGGCACCTCTTGGCCTTTATCGCTCACTGACAGCTCCACTTGCCAGCACAAGTACCCCGGTGCGAACTGCCTTTGATAGGGCGGGGGGGGTGGATTGGGGCGGTGGTCGTGCAGACAAGACACAGGAAGACTCGTGAATGGAGACACACTTATGTGGATTGCAGGGGGCTGTCCAGCGTGAGGGGGGATGCTTGGCAGGAGACACAGGGTCTGGAGGTAGACATGGGAACAACAACCCATGCTCTATAGACCACTTTGAAGTGTACATGATCTTTGGCACCTCTTGGCCTTTATCGCTCCCTGAAAGCTCCACTTGCCAGCACAAGTACCCCGGTGCGAACTGCCTTTGATAGGGCGGGGGGGGGTGGATTGGGGCGGTGGTCTTGCAGACAAGACACAGGAAGACTCGTGAATGGAGACACACTTATGTGGATTGCAGGGGGCCGTCCAGCGTGAGGGGGGATGCTTGGCAAGAGACACGGGGTCTGGAGGTAGACATGGGAACAACAACCCATGCTCTATAGACCACTTTGAAGTGTACATGGTCTTTGGCACCTCTTGGCCTTTATCGCTCCCTGACAGCTCCACTTGCCAGCACAAGTACCCCGGTGCGAACTGCCTTTGATAGGGCAGGGGGTGGGGGGGGTGGATTGGGGCGGTGGTCGTGCAAACAAGACTCGTTTGCCACACGGCCTCACCAAGGAGAGGCCATCTAACTGCATGTAAGAGGCAGGCTGCAGGATCTAGTACATGGAAGGCAGGGGGGTGACTTTATAAATACCTCACCCTCCCAGGAGAATATATGGGTGCAGTTCACCCTGGAGACCCTGGATGCCTAGGCAGTTAGTCAGCAGCAGGCTGGCCTGTGGTGGCAAGGCGGCACGGGCCAGAGGGGGTCATCTCTGTACCCGGTGCCCAAAAGGATGATTTATTATGATCAACCATATGGATTATTTACCTATAACCATGTTTTGTATCAATAAAATCCAACGGCCTTCCTTTTATTGCCAACGCTTGAACAAAGTGGTGTGGTAAGTATTTTTGGGGGAGGAGGCAAGGCCGGGAGGCTTGATGCCAACCCGCAAAATAACATATGTATGTCTGCTGCACATGGGTTCAACGGTTATGTGGATTGAAGGTGGGCGGCCAGCGTGAGGGAGGATGCTGGCCGGAGACATGTGGTGTGACAAGACAAGGCACAGGAAGACTATTCAATGGAGACACACTAGATTCATTTAAAAAATCAAAACAACCATTGTTAAAATATATGTTGGGTTTTATTTTAGATCTTAATTTCAATTGAACATAAATAATAAACATTACACATTGTAAAGTTCTGGTTGCAGCACATCCAGGGAAAATCCGCGGTATTGTCCACTGTCGCTGGGGAAATGTTGTCTAATGGCAAGTACCGCACAGGCAGGTATTACTCTCCGAACGCGGTGTCCGAGCCTCCCTTGAAGCCACCAAGTAAAGCAACAATAGGCCACCAGCCTGTACCACCTGTGAAAATGAAAGATGCAAACTGTATTAAAATGACAAAACTTTCTTATCACTGTCGATTCAGGTAAAAAATGTCATTCTGCTTTGAAAAAAATTCTATCTAGAAAATGCACAATATGGAACCAATTTACATGCATTCGAATGATATGTAGATGTAATTTTATATGTGGGAGACGACCATGAAATAGTAGTGGCATCACTGACATCACAACCAGAGTATACTTACTCGTTACTCGGATTACGCGGACGAACAGTGCCGCGAAGTTCGTGCATAAGCACCATCATCATCCTCAACACGGTCCGTGAGAGGCAGGCTTCCCTGAACTCTGGCAGCTCGGTGATACATTGCGGACTTGGCTCGCCTTCCGAAATGTAGGCCAAGCACCCGGAATTTTCACGGCAGCAGCAGTTCTCCTCCTCAGTTGGCATTAGCTCGCACCGATTGCACGTGCACCAGGTGGAGATGCCGTCCATGCGACATGGTCCAGGCTCTTCATCCGTTGACTGGTCCTCCCAACTGCCGTCCGAATCCCCATCGTTTTCGCGTGCTTGCCTTTCCAGTAGTTCTTCCTCGGTGTACTCGGGCTCGTACATATACGGCATTATTGTAGCCATTGTGTGGTAAAGAAAGTAAAATAATTTACAGAGATGGTACAGGTGTTCACAAGGCCTAGAAGCGGCGAAGGTAGCTGACCAGAGCACAGAAACGAGTCACAGAATACTCAAAGTAACACAGAGAGAGTAATGGAATCGAAAATCTGCTGCTGTGTGTTGTGAAACGGTGTGTTTATACTTATAGAGGAAAGAGGCGTCCTGCCATTTCCATGGCGACACTTCATTAGCTGAGGCGCAGCGATTGTTGACACGAAACGTGCTTTGGCGTTGGGAAATGGGCGGTACGCGTCTACTGATGTCAGGCTCAGGGGCAGGGGATTTGATTTAGTGCCGCAAAAGCAGGTGAGCCAGGGCGATGGGGGGAAATGATAGGATTATCAGAAAATGGCGGCTGATTTCGAGTGCGTTAATGGACGAAAAGTCGGGTAAGGTCCATAGGAAAGTTTTCTACGATCTACCGATTTATGCTTAAAAACACATGGCCGAACCGTAGGGACAATAAAAAAAAAGTCCCGGAACTATCCTTTAACTTCAAAAAGAAGAGCTCTGCAATGATGAAAATGGTTGCAAATAGAAGGGCAGCTGTTAGTGGCACTCTAGTACTGGCAGTGACCACTCACTTCGACCTTTGAGACACTAGGAAGATATAGCATACTTGTTCAGTTACTACAGAGTGCTGTTGCTGTTTCTTTCTTGCTCTCGCTGCCTCCCTATCACTTAACTCTGCCCTTGTTTCTTATCCCTCATGGTCTCATTTCGGTTATTCCCCTTCCACGATGCATTACCGTAGTCTATATACCACTAGGCGTCCACTTTCTCAATGCTTCTTTTTTTTGTTTGCACTTTCTCACCACCCCACACCCACACTCTCTTCATCATCTGTAAAGGAAGATTTCCGATTCTGCTGTAATTTGTGTGTTACTTGTTACGCAGGTGAATCCCTCGGAATTCTCACGAAATCCCACGCAGGATGTGCAGGCGATGAGTTGCAAATAGAGTCACAGCTCTGTGGGTGAAGGGAATACACATGGCAGCCATTACTCTGCACCGGGGTGCACACCACTAAGACAGAGGATTCCTCGGAGGGCGCCACGTGTGAAGTGAGACGGGCTCCCTCTGGGCAGGACTGCACAGCACAATCTCTGTGCAGGAAAACGGCTGCGTTCGATTTTCTTTCCGGTCTGAAGGTAACAGACAACTAATGTATACTGGCAGTGGAGTAACTTTGCTGAAAATGTTGGGGGGACAGGGGTGGGGTGGAGGGAGGGCGATTGGTGGCTCTTACCGATCGTTTCGGCCAAATTGTTAGATAAAATGTGGTTGAATGGTAGATTTGACTGAATTCATTCACCACCATTAGTTCGAAGCTGAAGATACCGAACATGAAGAGCTTGGCTTGCGGGGATGTCCCCCGCACTCCATGTTTGATATTTTTGACTTTGGATTTTTGACTTTGGCGGTTGCGGGGTGTCTCCGGTTCCTCAGCATTGGTGGCAGGGTACCCAACAAAAAAAAAAGAAGAAAAAGGGACCCTTCAGCGTCAGATCCCACCCGTGTTAGATGGATGGATCTGACTCTGCAGGGTACAGGAGAGGCGGCGGATGTAGAAAAGGAAAGAAAGGGAAAGTTGGGGTGGGGGGTTATGGGTATACTCGTGGTTTGGGGGGGGCATGGGTTCGGTTTTTTGTACCAAGGTAAAAACATATTCGCAGCGAAAATGACTATGGTCAATTTAGCTGTGATTATGTACCTCAGTCAAACAACCTAAATCCCTGAGGGATAACACTGAATTACTACACCACTAGAGTCCATTGCTGACGCTCTGTTATAACTTTCATAAGACTGGTGGCCTATCTTTAAAATTCAATTGGGCCCCCACACATCTCCAGCTGGCCTGCCATGCACCCAGTGACACAACATAACATTCACAAACTTAATTCCAATAGAACATACAAACAATGCATTATTTATCAATAATTCAGACAAAAAAGTAAACAGATATATGCTTGCATACATTGTCACTCACACACATATGCACCCAGCACCTCCTTTGATATACACTGTGTGCACACAACATTTATATGTACATATACAATAAAACATGGAAACAGTGGTGCAACGTCCATCGAGCAGACCAGACTTTATCACCCCCGATCCCTGAAATTTTGGGCTAAATTGACTTGACCTAGCTGAACTATAAAGCCATGGCTGAAAGCAACATATTCACTGGAATGTCAGCAATGCCCCTGATTTTTTTCCTTTCATTCAAAGGCAGAGGCCATCGGTTAATGCAGTGCAGTGGGTGACCAAGTATATTTGATATCAATTTTTAAATGCCATATATCTCCAAACTTGGGTTCTGCACAGCACCTTATATTGTACGTGCTGATAGATTTTTTCTGCAAGATTCTGACTGATTAAAATTAAGGTATGTTTTCCTGTGTTCAAATGGCTCCAAGCAGTGGAGTACCAAGCGGGAGAGGCAAGGGGGTGGGGTGGACAAGCTGCCCCCTGTGGCTCTTTTAAGAGCCAGACTGAGACATTTTTCATTGGGACAACTCTCCCATTCGGCACATCAAAGAGGGCGCCCAACTGCAAAGGTGTTCCGCTGGCAGGACAATGTGTGCTGAGCAATTCCTGCTCAGCACGCTCATTGTCCTGGCAGCAGGACACTTTACCCATTCCGAATGGTAGAGGTGTCCCGCTGCCAGGACAATGTCCCAAAGAGCTCCAGGCAGCAGAGGGTCCTCACGTTGCTCTTTATCAATAGAGCATTACAATGTGAGCGATTAGGCACTGATGGGAGCGAGGGGGTACCATTAGCAGGGACTTTTGTCCCTTTAGAAATGTGAATGGGAGGGAGTGATCAGAAGAGAGAAGGGTGCATAATGTTGCATGCTTTATGAAATGACTATGGCGTTACAACCCAAGGGGGATTTGTTAGGCTCACATTAATCTACATGATGCTATTCTGACTTTGCATGCAGAATGGGGAGAATAAAACTAAATCCATACTCCCATTGCTCAACATATTTCTATGACAATGGGCCTCATTACGAGTTTGGAGGTAGCCATGCCCTTAACAAGGGCATGGCTACCCCCAAACCTAGGTACGGGTCCCGCAAAAGGGGATTTACCGGGCCATTCCGACCTTGGAGTGCCTGGTAAATCCCTTTCACGGGACCTGGACCGGTACGTCCCCATTCCCATTTGAGCTCCCATAGGGCTCAATGGGAATGGGGAGAATGGCAACAACAGCCCCGTTGATAACGGGCCGTTGCTGCCATCCGGTAATGCCTGCGGGTGCTGCTCTGCATGCCTGGTCTGACCAGGCGTTGCAGAGCGGCACCCACGAGCATACACTCAGAATATTGCGTTGAGGTAAAAACGGCGCTGGTAGCACTACCGGTGCCGCTGTTGCCCCTACCCCAACACTCCAAATGAGGCCCAATGTGTATAGTGTTTGGTTAGTTTACTATGAAACGTTAGTTTATTATGTAATGCGGTTTGCTTCCAAGGCTTTGCTATAAATAATTATGTAAGCACATGAAATGTAAAGCAAAACCTTAATAAATATCTATATCAACTAAACCTGGAAAGATGTGCGCAGTCGCTTAAATTGTCAACATCCAAGTTTCACCATTTAACCAAGTGTGTGTGATCCTGAGCAAATCATATAATCACATTGTGCCTTATCTGCATCTCTGCAAGTGACTCTGATTCACTTCAAAGCTTATGTTAATGTATCATGGTATTATAACGGAAAATCCTAATGACTATAGAGTTGCTCCACATATAACAAAAGTGCAATTTAGGTATTTTGCAACGCCAAGTTATTTGTCACGTTGCTTATTTATGGCAACTTATTCTAAAGTTACTTCCATGGTGCCTCCAGGTATCAAAAACTGATGATGCGCCCTGCAATGTCCTTTTCTGTGAAGTCACTTCTGTTGGTGCAATCCATGTAATAATTAGGAAGTTTGCATGTATTTTGACTCAGAGGGCTTGGACAGAGTTCTAATAGTTGAGTTTCCAGCATCTGGAATGATCCTGCAGTTTTATTTTTGTTGTTGTGTGTTAAAATGCCATCTTCCACTAGTGTTACCAAAAAAGTAGATTGGGGCAGAGGTGAGCGGTTTGGGTGTGCCAGTGAGACCATGTGGAATTCCACACACTGCATTTCGTTGCTCACCCCTCTCCCCCACTCTTACAATGCTGGATGCTCCCCTGCTTAGTTTGGTAAGGGAAGAAGTTTTTGGCGCCCTGTAACCTGAACCATGACACCCATTTACTAATTTGCACCAAACCGTCCTGAAAAAGTGTCTGCAAAACTCAAAATACTTTTTGCCAGTTTGGTGAAGAAATTTTTGGCAGCAGGGGGAAAAGTTATACAGGGCTCCTAAAAGGTTGCTTTTAGCACAAAATCCCATACAACAAAAGTTCACCATGTTTGGAAGGCGTATAGCACTCAGCTTCATTTCACAGAATTTGCAGAGTACGACAGTTTTGGGTCACAGTATTTCTCAGCTTGACTCTTTCCACTCTACTTGGGGAGGGCGCACCTTTCGCCAACATCATGTTGAAATTAGGATGGTGGTGCTTTAGTTGCATCTAAAAAGTGGCAAGACTAATTTTAGAGGCGTTGTAGAGCTGTGGCTTGCCACATGGAATGCACCATTTGTTATTGTTAGTGTGTCTTCATACTCTGCTCACATTGTCCAAGTGACACGCGCCCTCACTTATTATTTCAAAATAAAAACAGTACCTCCGCTCTGCTTTCAAATGCCGCCCGGGCCACGTCTCATGTTACACCGACTTAACCACTTCGCACTCACGCACCTCCAGACAGAAACCAGCAAGCTGAATGAGCTTCCTAGTGCCTGTCCTTGTGTCGCATGAACACAAAGCCGGAAAGCGATTCTTTGCACTGCGGTCCCTGGAAGTGCTGCTGCTAGAGTGGCAGCACAGGCGCCAGGCCCTGCAACAGCCACTTCAGCACCCTGGCTGCTGACTTTGAGTCAGGCCAGCCAGGGTGAAGAACTGAGCCATGCAGGGTATCCCGGCCCTGAATGTGTTGCAGCGCGGCTGCCAGGCATCTCAGCATTATCTAATGAGACAGCGCAAGCCTTGCTGGGCACCCCAGCTGGGATTGCGCTGTCCAATTACATAATTGATGATTGGGACCCCCCTACCCCCCTCCAAAAGTTGGGGGGGGGGCGAAAACGCATACCACAGAAGTTGGGGGGACAACACCCCCTGTCCCTCCCTATAATTACGCCCATGCATACTGGCCTTATTAACTTAAGCGCCAACTAGCCTCCAGCTGCTGCTTAGATTCACTCGTCTAGGGCCTGGTATGCTGATAATGTACGCATGCTCTTTTCTTTTCTGTGGGTGCTGATTTTACACCCCTCTTCCCGGGCATTGATATATGATATGGCATTTATAACGCGCCCATACACAATTGTTTCAAGGCGCGACGAGGCAAGGGAGGGGGAACAGAAGGAAGACAGAGACACCGATCTTACTAGGCCAGGTGTCATTCAGCTCGCGCAAGTGCATGGGAAGGGAGAGAGGACAGTGCAGTACATGGCATAAATAGAATAAATAAAACAATAAATAAAAAATAGGGCCAGCAGGTGGCAAGTGCACGGGTAAGTGCAGACATCAGGTGTCAAGTGCTGATAGGGGGACTGTAGGGATACAGAAAACAGTCCCCAAGTGCGGTGGTTGCCAGGGAGGCAATGCAGGTGTGCAACTGGTGGGGGAGGTGACCTGGGCCGGAGATCAGATGTTAGACCCCTGGGGAACACCACAGGTAGAGATAGAGGAGAGGAAGGACCCAAGTTGGACCTGGGAGGGTCGATCAGAGAGGAAAGAAGTTTATCATGGAGACAGTTGAGCAGGGTGGCATGGTTGACCGTGTCAGAGGCAGAAGAGAGATCAAGTGAGATGACGACACAGCAGATGTTGGAATCAAGGTTGGAGAGCAGGTCTTCACCGATGTTCAGGAAAGCAGTTTCCATGCTTCTGGCTGCTCTGAAGCCAGACTGATGGTCATGGAGACAACCAACAGATTCAGCTGGGAGATGGCCAGCTTTTCCAGGAGTTTGCAGGAAAGGAGTGATGGAGATTGGACGATAGTTAGCCGGGCACGACGTGTCGGCAGAGGGGTTCTTAAGAAGAGGGTGCACAAGGGAGTGCTTCAGGAGGGATGGGAAGACTCCAGTGGCAAAGGAGTGGTTGCATAAATCAGCCAAAGCAGGAGCCAGGGGGTCAATGTGAACCTTGATGGTTTTGGAGGAACAGGGATGAACCTGTTTTGACGAGACTTTCATAGATCAGACTTGTCTAGAAACCTCATCTGGGGAGAACAGGGGAAAGGCAGAGAAGGAGGGAGGAGAGGTGGCCGAAGAAGGGCCAGAGGAAGAGCAGGGCCAGAGGGGGAGAGGAAGAGAGAGAGGACAGATCCTGAGTTTTAGAACTGAGAAGCCAAAGCCATGCAGAGGGCCTGGGAAGGGACTGGAGAGGTAGAGACTGTAGCAGGATTGACCAGATCCTTGCAGATTTTAAAGAGTTAGGTCGAGTTGTTAGATGCTGCAGAGACGTGGGCTTGGATGTGAGCTTTGGAGCAGGCGCCAGGCCAGTTTGTCAGAGGATGTACCAGAAGCATGCCATATCCTCTCAGCCACCCTGCACTTTCGTTTGAGGGTGGCGAGGTCTGAGTCGTACTAAGAGATGCACTTGGCTTTGGGCTTCAAGCGGCAGGAATCCACTCGGGGAAGATCATGGCTACACCCCCTCCGGAACGGTTGGACCTGGGCGCAGAGAGGATCTTGTAGCCGTCAGGGAGGAGAGTGTTGGAGCTTGTGACAGAGCTGGCCGTGAACCATGTCTCAGTGAGACCGAGGACATAGAGGAGAATTTCCTCTAGGAGGTGGCAGATGTCAGAGGAGTGTTTGACAGCAGAGTGAGAGTTAAGAGTGGCAATATGGAGAAGGTTGCCACCCTTGTAAGACTTCCGGGGAGTGGTACGAATCAGAGGTATGCCCTGAAGAGGTGTAGAAGAGGCCCGAGGGGGGGCAGAAGAGTTAGGAGAAGATGGCAAGGTAGCCAAGGAGGAAACAGCATGGGGAGGCAAGGAAGCTGTGGCTGGAAGAGAGGGGACAGCAGGAGAAGGAAGGAAATTGATGAGGTGCGGGAAGCATTTATCAAAGAGAAGAGTGGCCTGAGAGCCTTGGACCAAGACGGTACGGTTCAAGTAAACATTAATGATTACCTTAGAGGAGTGGAAGGAGGCTAGGAGGGCTTCCCACCGGGTTCCACCATTAATGGGAGAAGAAGAGGGAGGAGAAAGCACAGAGACCATATGAAGAGTCCATAGGTCTGGCGAGGGAACGACAAAGAGGATGTTGGTGAGGGTTTGCCTAGAGGAGGCACTGTCAGCGATAGGGAGGCCTGGGTTGGAGACCAGGATATCCTTTTTAAACTCCTTCCTACCAGATTTAGTGAGGAGAGCAGGATAGTCGATAGAGAAGCAGTTAGAAAAGATAGGAGAGACAGCACCATACAGTAGGTGGGGATAGGAGAGAAGAGGAAGGGGGGATGGGAGCAGGGAGAACACTAGGGAAGGACGCAGGGAGGGGCGCAAGCAGATGAGACAGGGAGGGATGGGACAAAGTGAAAATTGGACAAGACGACAGGCGCTCAGACGCTGGTAGAAGGTTTGCTAGATGAATGCTTTGCTAAGAAGTATAACCACAGAATGGCACTACTTTCACAATGTCGTTTAGATACTGGAGAAAAACACACCTAAGTCTGAGAGTCCTAAATAAGGGGAAAAAAGGCCTAGGTTACACAATGCAATTTTAAATACTTTCACAATGCCATTTTTTTAAACAAACCTAGAAAAACACACCTAAGTCCTGAATAAGGGGGGCAAAAGGATGGTTCTAGATTGGTTCTAGACAGCACAGACCCCCCAGGCCCATTATATTTTAACCTCCTATTACCAAGACACCGTCTCTTCTAATGTGATAACACATATCAGACCCCTTGGAACGCTCATGTTCATAGTGGATACTCGGCAGGATATACGAATCTGTATAGCCTGCAGATGGGTTCGTAGGTGCACACGTAGGTGTACGTGCAGCCATTTCCCTGCAATGGCACAAGCAGGTTTATGTACTGACAACTTCTGTATACTATATAGTACGTATTCTCAAGAGTGACACTGGTTATGATCGCTTCATAGATGCCCACCTTTGGGCTGTACCGGTCTTGTTAAATGCCTTTTCTGTGTTTGGCCCTTCAGCTTCGTGTTTAGGGCTCATAATGACCGGTATGGCCCTCTTACTGGCTCAATAGAGCATACTTTGTACCCCGGGGAGTGATGTGGCAGAGTTTCATTAGCTAAACTGCGGGCTCTGTTTCCTTGATAGTCCTCTCTGGAGGCTATGTGTGTGCTGTCACTGCTGCTCCTTCTCGGCCCGTCTCGCTTCTCCCCGCCGCACTGCTTCATTTTTAGCCTACCCAGGGTCCCACATAGGCTACGCTCCTGGCTTCTTCCTCTTCCGGGCACGTGCCCACCTGTTCCTACACATTTCATTATCAGACCGGTGAAACTACTGTAGCCTGCCTCTCGTCTCAATATTAGTATCACTGGCCCTGCTGTAGTCCACAGTACCTGCCCTAGGGGTGCTAGGAGCTTTATAGCCCCCTCCCTGGGCCACACCAGATGGTAACGGCCCTGAGCCCTCATTAACACACACGCAAAGCACGAGCCCTCATTAACACACACGCAAAGCACGACCCGGTGTAGCCCACGGGAAGGCCGGCAGAGCTAAATTGTAACCCTGGTACATGTTCTCATTGGAAAATCTACAGGCTGTTTTTAATTCTTATTTTCGTACCAGTGTACTGAAACTAAACATACAGTGAATTTAAAGTAATGACAAGTGTTTTCCAGTAATCAAAAACAACGTGACATTAATAATGTTGTGTACACGCAGACATATTTGAAATAAATGCAAAGAGAAAAACAAACAATTCCAACACAGAACATGAAGCAGTGGAAAAAAACTTGCACAGAATTGATTTCTTCAACTATACATGATTGGCACAGTTGATTGTTTCAATCCTTCAATGGGTGAATGCCTTTTAGCTGG
This sequence comes from Ambystoma mexicanum, assembly GCF_040938575.1. Lineage (NCBI taxonomy): Eukaryota > Metazoa > Chordata > Amphibia > Caudata > Ambystomatidae > Ambystoma > Ambystoma mexicanum. The sequence continues at coordinate 731,755,976 of NC_090923.1, forward strand.
TCTACATCTGAACTTAATTAATAAGGGCCTTTCTCGGGGCTGGACAGTGGCGTAGGGTCTAACTGTCTTTTAACCCGACATTTCGGCAACTTTCTATAGACACGGTTGTTGCCTTCTTCAGGACCATTGATTCAAAGTGGACCCCGCATGTGCACATAATAAATCAATTACTTGTATTTAATTATTTAATCCTTGTGAACGTCATGTTAAAGCACTGAGGGGAAAGTAGATGAAGGCACTTACCTCTAGGTGCTATATTTTCTGCGACTTCACCAGATGGAGAAGTTGCGTCTGGAAGCGGAAGGGCCAAAGTGTACGAGATCCTGGGATCCCGATCTGTAGGGGACTGGGATATGTCAGCTTGTTTCAAGCAATTTTTTAAACTGAGATATCTCTGCTGAACATGACTTAATAAGGCATGGTGGCGCGCGGCTGCTCTTACATTTTTGTACTGGTTTGTCTTACGTCTGCGCGAAAAGGAGTGCAGGCTAGTATCTTCATAGCCTGTACGCGTCACTGACGCGTACAGGCAGACAGCTGTGATAAAATGAGGACCTGTTTTAGTGGGGGGACCTACATGTATATACACAGTGCAGAAAGAGATGAGCCATGATTGCATGCCAAACTGGATGTGTGCTAAGAGGACTTACCCTAATGCAGGTTCTCATCATGATTATTTTACTGCCAACAGAGGTAGTGAGCTCTGGGATCTGATTTGGCTAGTGTAGAGGTCTCTGTTTTCGTGTGGTACAGAAGTTCTTAGTCCTATTTTGTTTAAAGCATATCTGTGTGATGAAAAATTCAGAAGGGAGACAAGGACCTAGTGAAATGGGTGTATCTGTACCTTTGTGGGCGTAGTATTGAATTGCATCCTTAAGGAGCTGTAAAAGTCGGTGTGGATGCCGGGTCTTTGCATAAAAATGTCCTGCGTGTGCTAATTAGTTGTGTGCATGAATCTCAACCTTACCCATTAGTTTTGAATTCGAGGATAACGGTGTGCGTGCCAGTGCTGTGCGTAGGATTCGGCAAGCTGCCGATGTGGAGACCAGGCATCTGTCAGTAAACCCAGTCGAGCGGGTTTGTGGTGGATGTCTACCCTCTCATTGCCTTGGCAACGTTGTCGCAGGCCGGTAGAGTTGTGGCCAATAGTGAAAAGCAGGAGAGGTTACTGGAGGTGGTGATGTCTTACGTAGGGTGACGAGAGTGCCATGCCCGTGTCTGGTTGTTATGGTGACCGGACACGTTTATGTATTAACGCTGCTCACAGAACCGACTTGCTGGACAATGTATGCAACTCTTTTGTGATGGAAACAGTCTACATCTGTCCGTGCACAGATGCTACGTGCTGTAAGGAAGGCATGATATTAAACAGTAAGAGAGACACAAGTGACCACAGTTAAAGGGTGTTTATTGAACTTCAATTGGGTTTGATAAATGCCCTTCTAATCCTAAATCTAAAGATGGGAGCAAGCTATGACTATCAAATAATGATAACTCATTCCTAGTGGTGACTTGTCAAAATAAAAGGGCCTATACTAATAAACGTATTGGCAATCCTTACTTCTAAATACAAATAGTGTGGGAAAAAAACGTTATGCAAAAGAAAAGTGTTCAAGAAATGAAGTCAGGATATTTTCATTCCCCACATTTTCAGCACGGGTCATTACGGCACACTCGAGCATAGCACAGTCTCTGGCTTCTCTAGCACGAGGGTGCAGTTCAAAACTTCAACACTATGGCCTTCTGTGCCAAAGTCTCTTTGCCATTCAAAGTCTCTTTTTCCAAAGGGCCTGATGCAATACTACAAACAAGAAAGTTACTCTCTTCTTAGGGTTTCACACGTACACATTTTCAGGTGATTTTCTGTTCACCCCGGGTCCCCCTCCCTCCGGGCTAAGACCAACCTTCTTAGGATTTGACACGTACAAATTCTCGGGTGATTCTCCGTTCACCTCAGGCCCCCCTCCACCGGACTCATACCCACTTCAACACAAAACCTTCCTGGGTCATTTTTCGCTTCACCCCGGATCTCCCTCCGCCGGGCTCAGACCCACTTAAACACAAAGCTTTCAATTGATCTCCCTCTGCTGGGAAAGGACCAACTTTATCAGCTTTGCCACAAATGTTCTTTACTGTAAAACCATCGAAAACCTTCGATTGTGCGCAGGGTTTTGCTTGACCAAATGCAGGACCACTTTGATTCACAATTCTCTACAACTCTTTCCCTTTTCAGCTGGATATCTTACAGAGACCTTCAATTGAGCACCCACATGGTGCAGGTCCACTCTGTCAAAAGTATTGTATCTTTGTTTCAAAGTTCAATCACTCATCACCATTTCAACTTTACTTGCCTCTTTTACCACACGTATTTCAAACAATGTTCTTTCCTGCGCTCGCCATACAATGTTGCCAATTGCAACCTTGGCTTCAACATCGACCGGTCTTGTATCGGTCTCCCCAACTCACCGGCTGTGTTGATTTTACTGACGCTGCTTTGTTCTTGGAGCCAATGACAGTACCACAGTGGCTGGTAATTCTCCCCGCCTTGATTCTTGATACGGGAGGGCTCCCGGGTATCTCTGACACACAATGCAGGATTCTTCAGCCTGTTTTCCTGGCTTTATGCTTTCCAATCTCGAGGGCTCATGAAAGTAATGGTTCCTTGTCGAAAAGGTCAAGGGAACTTCCCTCCTTGCAATCCCCTTTTGTTTTGCCGTCTTTCTCCTCTTGTTAAACTGCCATCTTGGAACTGCTGTTTCCTCGTGTGCTTTGCCTCGCTCAGTGTGTCCTCTCATACTCCGCCTTTTATCCGTGTGGGGAAGAGTAATGGAAGTCAGATGTGAGTGATGGTCAGAAATTGCCTGAGCTTGCCTGACCATTGTATTGGGACACGTCAGGTATACGGCTCAGGTGTTAGTCGGTTTTCACTTAGAGTGGGCTCTCAGTGAGAAAGTGTTTGTGTTGTAAAAGGGTGCGGGGGTAGAGTTCCTAAATATGCTATGGGTAGGATGGGGTAAAGGTGTTACAGGGAAGTGGATACTGCATCTCACCATCTGGTGTCCCACCCCCTGAAGACCCCTCATCCAGATGTATCCTCCCGTAATGGTCCACCCCCAAGAACTGGATCCAAAGGTGATGACCGTGTCCTGGCCACCTGGATGACAGATCCCCGGGGACTAGTGGGTAAGATACCTTCTGGTTTCTCACCGCGCGTAGTAAAAACAGGCTTGCTCGAGTGCCATTGTGCAGCATGGGATAAGCTATATTGGACTAAATGCATGCACTGTGTGTTCGAAGCAGAAAATTATTGTGGCGCCTCACTACACTGGGCCAGGTATAAGCCGGTGTTCTTTTGAAGCGCTTCACTTACATGTACCTGTAGCCAAATCCCTACGACTTTCCATGTGGATTTATATACCATGAACATTCCCCTGCATGCCCAAGGTAAAGTTATTCCCAAACATTGTATGTGCATCACCCACAGGAAGTAGAGCAGGCTAATATGCTTGTTATATAGACATAGAAAGAATTACTTGAATCCACCATTTATGCACACTTTATGCTTTTTTCTTTCTAATGACAGATTAAGGGGGCTATCTTAGCTATGTAGACCCAGACCTCAGGCGGTACAGTCCTTCATGCTTCCTTAAACTCACTTGCTGTACTCCGTCTTTAACTCAGTCTTCAGGGCCTGTAAAGCCCAATACGACCCTCAAACCAAGTCGATAAAGCCTAATTACACCCAGGAGTCAAGTCCTAAAAATTAAAGTTGGGGGACTCATCAACAAATGCTATGGGATGTGACGTCACCAGAAATTAGCATAACGATGTGAAATATGCACATTTCATTAAATTTGCTTTGCATAACCAACAAAATTGCACAGAACGAATGGCATTCGCCTTTCATAAAATCAACACACACACAAAACCAAAAGAGGATATTTTCTTAGTGTTTTTGAAAACGTTAAAAGGTGTGCATGTTTTAAAGAACCAACACATGTTTTCCCTGGAACTTGCAGTACCTAAATGTGACATTTCACCTTTAGTTGTTTTTTTTCATCAGGTTATATAGTGTAGTGGTCTGCCTGCAAACCTCACGACTGCGGTTTGAGCCCCGAGGTTGGCTTTTGTTCATAAATTCAAAGAGGACATTCAATGTTTCTCATTTTAGCTGGGGGGGGGGTCCAGCCTCTGAAAAAAGTGGGTGGACTCTGTCCACCCACGTGTACCCTCGATTTGAGCCCTGATTACACCATGTTTTGTTCTCTTTTGACACTCAGAAGGTGCTGAATTCAGCTCAAACCACCAGCGGAAGCCTGCATTGCATTTTTTCCCTTTGTTCTTCTCACAGCTTCCACCTTTCTAGTGACTCCTCAAGATTAGAATGTAACCACCTAAAAAGGTTGCATTCCAAGCTCCACTTTGTGATGTGTACACATTGATCAAGGAGATATGGACAGGCTGTGTCATATAATTACCCAGGTGACGGCGTGACGAATCAACTTCCGGGGCACCTGTGGTCCAGGGGTGAATATCAGTTTCTAAACCATCGGTCAACCCCACACCTCTAGTACACCAGAAGGGATCCGAACAGATTGCAATACAAGTAAATTATAAGACCTCTTTGTCCAATTTTTGTAACATGGACGGAACGTCAGGCTTATCTCTGCAAGGCCGTGGATCGTTGGTTAGTTGCAACACAGCGAAAATACAATTATTACCCAATGATAAAAGTGAATGTCCAGTCAAGGGTGTATAAAAATATCTACTTCATTATTACTACAACATACAGTTCTACAATTACAACCCACTGTAAAGGAACACAGAGGACAGACAGTTTCACAAAGGAAAAGGAGGCACTCTGGATACTGACAGGAGGGTAGTTGGTAAAGGAATGAGTCTTACTGTTCATGGTTATTTGGTTTCAACACCAAAGAGGCAAAGGGTAGTAACTGTCTCTAGGGGCCTTCAGAGAAGGACCAGGGGGGCAGAAGCACAATGTACCTGGTGCTGAAGACTTTCTTGGTGCTCGACAGCATCGAGGCGGTTCCAGGGCATTTTGCAGCCCTTGAGATAGTTACTGGCGGGAGACAACTGCGGTAACAGGCGGCAGGCAGTTCGGCAAGCGACGCTGGATGGACGTCTGCATGCTGTCCAGTGCAGCGGTTCAGGGCCAAGAATCGTCGTCTCTGTGCTGTTTGGTGGATCTGGAATGCTGGTCGAGGCGTCTCGGATGACTCTGGTGACTGCGGAGTGACAACAGTTAGTGGTGCAGCTGGATGCAGTTCGAGGACTCGACTGTCTCGAATTTGTCCTTAAAAAGATGGACGCTGGATGATGCATGTGTGGCACTCCTCGTGGCTTCTTCACAGGGCTCGCGTCATTTTAAGGCCGACGGCCCAAAGCTCATGAGGATGTTAGCAGGCAACGGTCCTGTCATTTGTCCAGAGACTCTCTGGCACTTTCCACCTTGGAAGCTTGCTGTCAGAACCTAGCAGGGCACGCATTGTGCTGCTGGGTACCGGTTCTGGAGCTGCTGGACAGGCCCTCTGAGTCCGCTATTTACCTCTGTTCCCTGGGAGATGTTTAGGGGAGGGATCTTGCTTCCATCTTGGAACTCCTGGCCTTCCTTCACTGGCGGAAGATGTAAGGTAGACTGTACCTTCAGCTCAGGTCCCAATGAGTCCTTCTTCTTACTCCTTGCGAAGTCTCCAGATGATCCGATCAGTGAGGGGTTCAGCCCTCTTTTAAAGCCAACTGGGTCCCAGTGATTGGTGCAGGCTAAGCCCACCTTAATGGACCGATCCTGGGGGCCCACCAACAATCTTCAGTGATGCTTCAGGTCAGAACCAGGGTGCTTGGCAACAGACAGGGGAAGGATGACAACATATGCTTCTATATATATAAGTCCCATCCATTTTCCTGTCTGCTGTACATCAAAGTGTCTCCCTAATTAACTGGGCGCTATTCAACGCTTGTTCACAACATGGGCATCCTTTGATGTAGGTAGTTTCAGGCAGGCTTTTGTCTCCTACAATTCACATACTTCCCTGCTCTGAAAGGAGTGGTTCCAGACAGGACATTCACTGCCCTTTCATACCAAGGAGGGGTGTTAGTGCCAAGTTGACACATTGTATTACAAAGAGGTGTTGGTCTCTGGTCTCCATTGTCACTCCCTGCACACAGGCCTTCCCTGAGGCCTGCTAATGAACATTCTTTAGTATTTGCCGCCACCAGCAAGGTGTAACAATGGAGATGCAAATCCATAGGTCCTTGAAATGCTAATCAGGCTGCCCATGGCCAGAGGCTTTTGATGTACCCACAGCTGTCAGGTGTCAGCTAGACATGACAGGGGAGAGCGGTGCTGGTAAGCTGTGTCCTTCCAGAGTACATGACTATTTTTCTGCTGTGCAGTGAGCATGGAAAATATGTGCGGGAATGGTTCCACATATTTTCTAGAGGTTGATCTCCCATCATTCATTCTTTTTAATAAACAAAAAATGAAATATCCCAGGTGAGCACACTCTCCCTGTGCAGATGGTTGAATTCCTCACAGAGCGTGCTCTTTTTTCCCCTCTGCAGTAGCTCAAAGGTTACCTAGTGCCCTCACCAACAGTCTCTATTGTGTGATAAGTGATCTAGCCTTCATCTTAGAAACAATAACTTGGGCTGCAGTCATCTACCGCGCATTAGAGCCTTCTGGTGCAGGCTCGAATGCCTCCTGTAAAACTCTGTAGATGCAATAATAGTGTGAGGTGGATATCAAGTGTTCAACACACTTCACCAGGCATTTGTAAACTAGCCATCGATGCATCCTTCATCCATAGCCTAATGTGCAAATGTATCCTTTTCCAGAGGTTAGGTGTTGTGCCTGCCGAGTTACAGCCACCTGCGGTTGAATTACGTCCAAGCTACAGTTTTGCCATTTCCCAGGATAGACTCTGATCCTAGTCCAGCTCCTCATTGCTTGCTGAATATCAGCTCCTGGCATTTCGGTTGCTGCATCATGGGTTTACCTCCCAACAATGCACTGTTGTGACTCCCTTCTGGGCCTGATAAATTCACCATTAATTGTATTGGCAGTGCCACCTTATAGGGCTCAGATTATCCTGTCAAGCTCCACCATCTGTTGTACATGGAACGTTAACATGCTGGTGAAAGTAGAGAATGTTCAGCACTGGCCCACATACCGAAAACATGGAGTTTAGCACCTCCTACTGATGTTTAGGCACTTTTCATACTCTACCCAGACCCAGCACAAGAAACCCTTCAGCAAGATGTTGTATCAGACCCTAGCCAGTTGACTCCCAACTAGCATGCCACGCTGCAGACAGGTGGCGGGTCCAAACTAAGGAGCTTGGCCCTTTAATGCCAGCCGCAGTTGGCAATGACAGCTACTTTACTATCCTCTTGGTTGCCTAATCTCCTCTCTGCTCCAACCCAACCATACTCTTTTTTGGCAACTATAATGGTCGAATCAAGTGCACCAAACCCCCACAGGTTCCTGACCAGCTTTTCTCATCACTGCCACAACCTGATAGCTTCTGACTCCCCTACTTCAATGATTTCTAAATGCTTTATTCGGCTCCCACGAAACCCGCAATTTCTGAGTCTGGCAAAAAAAACAGGACTGATGCGATATACTCTGCTTTACCTCTGCAACCTTTCTCTTCCAACTATCCTTTAACGCCACCAGCTCATTCTCTGTCACTTTTCCTTCATTGACCTATAACGTCTTCATTTCTACCAAGCCACACCCTTGAAATAGCAGTACTATTTCGTACCTGTGAAAGACAGCCTTCTTCCTGTAGCCAACACACCATATTCACAATATTAAAAGATGACACTGACAATGCTGCTGTCTCTGGTCACATGGCTTCCTTCCTTCTACCTCTTGGCCGGGTCAAGACCTCATGCTCAAACAGCTCATATCAAACTCTCCGCGGCACCCAGCTCCTTGACTATCCCTCTTAAACTAGGGATTGCTCGTCTCTTTACTGCCCTTCGGCCCGCTATCTTTTTCCCACCCCTCGAGAACCCCATCCACGGCTGCTTCCGCGCAGGCCGCGTGGACTCGGATAGAGAGCCTTCAACCAATTCCGGGGTCCTCTGACTGTGTGAGTCCAGATTTCCGGTGGCAGGTGTGCTGCTGCCTGCACCCACCGCCGTGGAGACGCCCCTACGACAAACCTTTTCTACCCTGAGTCTTCCTCACACCCAAAACGTGATATGCCTTGCAGGCAATTGTCACTCAGGGACAGGAAGGCAAACAACCATGGCAACCAGTCATTTTTTTCTGTCAATCTCCCGATATTCCAGGAGCTTCCTATATAGTATGTTACGCTCTCTGGCTTTGCACGTTCCTTGAGGGACCATTTCTTAGATATTTTTCATTAAGGTCCTCTTCATGGCAAATCTCCCTTTCTAATGGCTTGAGGACCCCCACTTATTTTCCCGCTCATATCTTGACTGGCGGGTTCCATTAAGCACACCCCCTGGAGTTTCCTGATCCAAATGTAGAGACCTCCTATTCTTCTCCCCTCTATTTCGCTCCTCTTTTCAAGCCCCATATCCTCCATTATTTCCCGTGTCTGCACATGTTCCCTGAATCGCCACCCATTATTACCCACTCCGTGCACCTCTTTGCTTGACGCCGCCCATTCTTTTCAAGCCTTCTTGGAACTGCTTAAGAAGACCCCAGTAAACACATCTGCCTAGGGCCTCATAACAGTTCACAAGTAATGGTCACACCTAAAAGGTAGCCCACCTTCTCTATTTTCCCCTTGCCTCCAACACTCCCCCATAAATTCCCCAAAGAAATGGTGTGTTTCATGTGAATTGCTTAATACATACTGGCAGCCAATGTTGTGCACTTCAGAAGTTTTATTCAATTTTGTGTTTCATTATTTTATTCTGTTTTCTTCTGTTTACAAATGTTTCGCATTATCTAATGCTTCCACAGGGCTGGCATTTATGTACACATGTCTGTGATCTCGTGCCTAGTTGCTTCCTGCCGTTCCGCATCTGCCATCAGGCCGTGCCTGTTGAAACCTGTTTTCTGGCTCTCCCTCTTTCCATCACAATATGCTGCTGCTTTTACCTGCAGGCTGTGGCTCCTCTACAGTCTTCAAATGAGAGAAGAACACCTTGCACCCATTCTGCTCTGAACACCCACACAAAAGGGCCCCCCTCACCTACTGGACCTTCCCCAGGCAGTTTCCCACCAAGCTCTTTGCTTTGGATCCCCAGGCCACGTCTTTCCCAGGGGCCACTTCCTTGTCTGGTTCTTATGTTCATGAAGCATTGCACCGTCCCAGGGTAGTATTTCTAGGAGCCCGTTCATTGTACGTATTCCCAAGTCTACTGTCTCTGTCCACTTTACTGTCCTCTGACCTGGTGGTCTCTCAGCTCCTTGCCATTAATCCACTAGTCATTAGATGCCCCCACATACACCATCACTTTTCTTGCACTCTATTCCCTCTACCCGATATTACTGCCCCTAGTTACCTGGTGAAACAACATTCCTATTCATTTTCTTTGTATTTGTTGATTGATTTGTAATCCATGCTTAGATAAGTAACACATACAACAGGTGCATGCAGTCGTCATCAGGGCTAAACTGGGCAGAGCGCAACGCATAGCATTGTGGTTATGGGCGAGTAGCCGGTTGTTCAAGGGAGCAAGTTGGGACATAACCAAAAGATTTGGCATTTAAGTGATGATTTCAATATATGGATATTGATTATTTTTATATCAAGGGGTACAGAGTTCCAACCAAGAAGGATGGGGAACGGAGGGTCGGTGAAAAACAGAAAGGTTGATAGTGTTTCTCGTGAGAAGGGTACGTGTTGAGAGGAAGAACGAGTTGAGAGATGAGAGAGTTGTGGGGGAAGGGGCTATCACGACGATAAACATAAAGATTAGAAGGAGGAATCTGAACACAGAGTGATTATGCCCGGAGGGCCAGGTGGCACAGCGGCAGTGAGGATAGGTGGGAGAGGAGAATGGAAGGTTATAGCGAGTGCAGTTAGAATATTTGTGAGTAAAAGAGCAGAGAGGGAGGCCCAGTAGTAGGCTGGTGCAGTAGTTAAGCCATCTGAGTATAAGAGTAGTTATGAGAGATTTGGTTGAGGAGATGGCAGATCTTTCGGATGTTTCTTTAGTTGAGTCTGTCTCTGGTGGCATCTGATGTTGTGAATTGTTAGAGTCTGGGGTCACTGTCAACAAGAACCCAAAGGTTGGGTGCCTTTGGGGATGTGGAAAGACAATAAGGCTAGAAGGATATCTGAGCAGGGAAGGATCTTACTTCTGTATTGGATGAGTTAAACATGAGACAGTGAAGGATCGTCCAGTGGGAGATGGCACAAAGACAATCCGACACTCCTCTAGAAAGGTCAGGGGTGAAGACAGGAAAGGAGAAGAGGAGCTGGGTATTGTCTGCAAAGAGATGGTAGGAGAGATGGTACGAGAATCCCAAGGGGGAGGTGAGCTTACAGGACCCCGTGGGACCCACACAAGACGGGGGAAGAGGGTGCCATCACAGGATGGTTTGGTCTTGGAGGTGGTGAAGGATTTCCCAAAGAGTAGTCGGCAATCCAAGAGAGTGCAGTGTTCTGGATTTCTATTTTAGGAAGGGTTGCAAGGAGAGAGTGCTTATCCCCAATGTTGAAGGCTGCAGATAGAGTGTGAAGAATGAGAATGGATGAGAGTTTCTAGTGATGAAGTTGAAGACATGATTTGTCTTCAGTTTGTCTGAGTTTGTCTGAGTGATGGCTGTTCCAGTTGGGTGTGGGATCCCTTAGCGTCCGCCACCACTTTCCAAAGGAAATTAATGAAGTACACGTTGTGCAGCTCCCTACTCCCTTCCCCCACAGTGTTCTCAATCTGCAATGCTGTGTTTCAGTTATTCCTACAGCGCGCAAACCTAGTGACATCAGCAGTGGAAAGCTGTCCACACACAGTGGGGCTAACCATTGGTACAGCAAAGGGAGACGTTTTCAGTAGTAGTTATTGCCTCCCGAGACTCTCAAGGGCTCCAAAGATATGTAACAATGAAAAGTTCCCCCACTAGTTGCACACCCCCTTAGTGATAGTTTGGTCTGCCGGGGAGGCAATGCATTCCGTTGTAAGGAAGTCACTGAGGGGTGTGCATAGGAGACAGGATGGTGGCTCTATGCTCTCCAGCTGAACTCTCACAGCCTCCCTGATCAAACAACTTCTAGGCATACACCCAGACCCCATGAGAAACCCTGGCTTCATGCTTGTGGCATTGCATGATGTCAGGGGATTAACATCAGAAAAACAAACACACTGCAAATCAGTCACTGGAGCGGAATTTACGGCCAGATGAAGATGAAGACACATGTAAAAGTGCATTGTCTACACTACTCTAAAGTGCCAGGAGCCTCAATGGCGCCCTAAGAGATCTATATGGTTTGCTAGTTGAGCCTGAAATGAACGAGTTCTTATAGGAATCTGTTAATATCAATAGGACTCTAGACTTCCGCCATTGGCTCTGTGGGTCATTTTAGTGCCACCAATATCAAGGGCTAGGCTGGGCCATGGGATGATCGGGTCTGACCTAAAGGGAATATAGAAGAAACCATTCGCAAAAGCATCCTTAGGACTTTCAAGACTTTTTGGAGATTGGTTTGCTCAAGTAAATATCCTAAGGATCTCTTTTTTATTTTTATTTATTTATGTATTTATTGTTCACTTGTTAGGCGCTTATAGAGGAATCAAATACTGTTTCAAAGCACCCACAGGGCAACAGGGCAACAGGGAGGGGACAGGGGATGATAGACAATGTAATTGCAACAATGTTAAATAATTAAGTTAATTAAATAAACAAGAGAAGATAAGTTGGGAGGGGAAGACGAACCTACTATGCCTTGTGAGTGTTCAGAACGTGCAAGTGGAGAGGGGAGAGGACTGTGGGATAGGTGCTGTGGTGCTCATGATCAGCAGCAGGTGAAGTGCCATGAGGGAAGGCAGGTGCAACCTCCGAGGGGAGGGTGGGCTGAAGCAAGTGCAGAGGATGGACAGCAGCTGAGATGATAAGAAGGGGGATGTCCTGTTGAAGCAGCCTGGATTTGATGATAAATCTCCAGGTGGGAAACCATACATCCGAATGACAAAGCTGAATACACAGCGGCCGATCAGTGTGATGGGTTTCCCCAGTCAGTTTTCCGTAGAGTCTGGGGAAAGTTTAACTAATCTACACTGTGAGTAGGTCAAAGGCAGAGTCCAAAGAGGAATCCAAAACTCAGCTTGAGGGGAGCTCACTGTGAGGAGCATAAAGGTATTAACAATGTAAGAGAGGGAGATGCAACCATGAGCCAATCCAGTATTTACGATCATCTGATCTGCTGTGTATATTTCCTATGTCAATACTTTTGTGGGTGGTATGAAACATTCAGAAAAAGATGGCTTCAAAATGTCTTGTGGTGACGACCGCACCCCCTTCTCAAAATCCCTGCACCTCTATTTCCAAATCTCAGGGTTACTCCTGCACCCCTTTTCAGAATTCTGGGCTAAGGCCTTGCACCATTCTCTCGAAATCTCTAGGTGAGCCCTGCACCACTCTCTAGATCCTGGGCACCCCTGCACCCAATCTCCAAAGCCCTGGGAAACCCCTGCACCCCCTACTATAAATCCCCTGCCGAAGCTCCACCAGGCCCAACTTGGACTGGCCTCTGGGGTCTTCTCCCCGGCTCTCTTTTTCCCGTGAACTCCTCCAGTGACTCTCTCTCCGGGTACTCCCCTGCCAGACTGAGCTGCAGGGGTTATATACTGCAGTCTCTCCTCCCGCCCTCTGGACCAGGCTCTGCAGCTCAATCTGGAAATGCTTTCCCATAAATGCTTTTAGGTCTGTCTAGTGGCTGCCTGAACCTTCCAAAGAGTTTCCTCACAAACCTTCAAGGAATATCGAATGGGGTTTCAGGTTTTCTCTGTGCTTGTTCCCTGCCCTGAACCGGGAATCAGGACGGGTGGTCTTGGCATCCCCTTGTACTTCCTCTGAGTCAAGCATCCTCTAACTTGGGTGATCCCAGGCACTTCCGGGAACAACCCAAGTTCGATCATCCTCCTGACAGTCCCCTAAATTAAGCCGGGGCGTTCTTCACAGTAGGGAGAGGCATAGTGGACTCTGTCTGAGTGAAGCCATGATTGGTGTGGAGCTACAGCTGGAGGCAGGCACCATATCTCCAGGGCATTAGCAATTCAATTGGCAGCAGCTATATTGTCGTAATGATGCCTCTTGGACAGGTGGATCGGTTTCTGCGCACTGCTCTATAGGCTATTTCTAGAGTGGCCTGAATGGAGTTGAGCTGTATCCTGATGGATAACTGGTGCTGCCGCATCTCCTCCTTTCAGTAACTGTACAGGTGTCTGCCAGGCCAATCTATGCGTGTCCCTCTGGGCACACGTCTTTACATTGATATTGATATTGATATTTTATTTCTATCGCGCTCATACACAAGTGTTTTAGAGCGCAACACATTTGCAGTTTGGAGGTGAGGGGGTCAATGGGTGCTGATGGTGGGCCCCTGGCCTTAACTACTTGGACAGGAAATGGCCCTTCAATGCCCTTTACAGTGCTATATCCAGTCAAGATGCCTCCTTCTTTCTCTGGCTCTGCAGACATGGTCTATATTTACATCACAAAAGAAGGTATACTGATATGTGTCTAAGACCCTACGGGTTCCTATGGCAAAGGATATGTCAATTATCCCAAAATTCTCTTATAAACCTTAAAACCTCTTTTTATTAAACACATAGATACTGATACTCATAAAATGATCACATTACATAAAACTCCATGAAAAAAACATGTAAAAACAGATTTTATACAAAAACAAGACACAAGAATATACACATGCTGTGGGTTAAGTCTTTTGAATACTCGATCAACCCCATGTGAACCTTCACATTGGAGTTGTGATTATTTTCTATCACCTTGATAATATCAAGGTGATAGAAAAGCGTATGATCCCCTTTTACACGGTTTAGGCCGTTTGATAAGAGTGTATCTGCAGACATGGTCACCTGGAAGGCTCCTCTTCCATGTTGTCATGCTCAAGAGGTGGCATGTCTACATAAATATTCTCAGTGGAGGTGTCCTGAGGAGCCGCATCCGTGGGATAGAAGGCGAGGAATTGGTGTATGCATGCTCGTGTATGTGTCCTTCATGATCAACTACATATTACATGTCTGCACTCATTGCTGATCATTCTGCGCCCATTTCTCACCATGGTCAATGCCCATTGATACCCATTTGCACTTGGATACATGGATTATATGATAATTCATGAGTCCCTCATGAGTCAAGCCCCCTGTAACAAAAAAGAGGGCTATACCCAAATGTGTATTTGATTTGGAGACATGGAGACATCCTTCTCGCAACGCTGGCACACAGCCATCAGGACACTTAAAGGCTGTTGCCATGCATTGATGGAAATCAACACGCTCAGCAGCCATCACAGCTGTCTAGAGTTTGTCAAGAGTGGGCACTGAGAGTACACCGGCCTCTACTTACAGATATGTACTCAGTACTCACTACTAGGGGCAGTCATCCACATGCATGATGGAGGAACCTGTTGCTTACACACCCTGGCACCGAATCCTACAGCATCCTTTACTTTACACACTAGATTCTGTCAAGGAACTCAGAAGGTACCCTGGGCCTTAGCACCTCTGTCTATTCCCTGAATGCCTACTGCTGCCACGGTGGGGGCAGTGCTGACGCGGCCTCATCCACTGGTGCCTTGATGATTTAGGCAGCTGCTCTCCCCCCTCTGCCACTGGCGTAGGTTTGCCAGTCGGCCACTTGCATCTTTTCCGCTGCCGGTTCACATCCCCCAGTGCCTTTTTGCATCTTTTGGGGTTTGGTGAAGAACACCCAGGACATTTGTATTGATAGTAAGCTCCACCCAGGTCCAATTCCTGAGACCAGTGAGTCGCCTTATGCCATTCAGCTGGAAGAGGGGGTTCTCATGCTCTGCCTTGTAGTCTATGGTGAGGCCGACCCGAACAGCAGGGAGATCCTTTGCACTACTTCCCTTCTATGCATCCTGGCCATCCATTCAGGCCATTCCCCTACTCCTGCGCCCAGCTTGTGACTTCACAGGCATTGAACAGCTGAAGCACAGGTGTTGGGAGACTACATTCTGTTTCTGGAGGGCTTTGAGAATAAGTGTCCTTATGCTTTGGTGCATCAGAATGTGCACGATGACATTTGCGCATAAAACGTGTGCATCAAATGAGTGATGAGGGGACGTCGACATCATAGAAATGAGGGCCAAAAGACACGCACATGGCATCAGAGGCAGGTTTGCATACCCACTTATTGAAGCAGGTTTTGCTCAACGCGCGCTGTCTTGTGCATGGCGCCTTTTCCCGCGTTCCCTTGGAGAATTCCTGCATAGCAACGAGATGAGTGGTGGCGAGCATGCCTCCTCGTGCACTGACACATCTCACTGAGATGTACATGTTTTTCAGAATCTGCTGCTAGGTCTCTAACAGCAGCTCAATGCACCACCTCCAGCAATTAAGCAGATGGAAGACCATGACAGGCAAGGAAGGAGTCTCTTAACTTGGAAAGGGGGTTTGTGGCTGCAAAGATGTTTATAATTAGTGACCCACAGCTTAGCTTAGAAAGGAAACACTCTTCTACTAATTGGCAGGATGTCAATCCCTTTCAGTGACGAATGCAACTATTTATGAAGTGTGGTCGCCTCCTCCACCCTCAGCCTACTATGCATACGGTTTATAGTGATAGCATCAAATGCAAAAGTATCGAAAAAATGCATTGAAATAAAATCCTTTTTTTTTAATGGCGGGGTCCCCCAACCCCTGTTTTCTTACCCCTTAAAACCCATTATAATAAAAATAAAACCTTAACCTTTAAAAAAATGAATTTTGCATTCGATGCTTTGTATTCGATGGAATCACTGGATACTATGCATACAGTTACAACCAAACACAGATCAAGGTTGTCCAGTAATGCCCCTTTCTGTTGCTGTTCCCATCCAACTCAGACGCCAGCCAGCTTAGAACATGTACTAACGTGGATTCTTGCATCTCAGATGAAGGGAACAACTGAACACACAGTAGGTGGCATTATGGGTCAAAACTATTTATTGTTTACAAGAGGAGTCACCCTACAAAGAATAAGGGGCTTCTCCCGTAATAATAAAGTGTCCGGATGGGATAACTGAAAGGTGGTGTGGGGGCTGTGGTAGGCCAGAATCAGGACACGGACAAGGAGGAATGGTGTCTCTACACTTCTTTATTTTCTCTGTAATTGAAAGCAAGGCATAACCTTTTCCCTAAGCCTAACATGCAATGCCCTGCTCTGCAAAGAAATACCTAAAAGGGTGCTTTTCAGGTTCTCTTACACAAATGAACTACTCGTCCCAGAATCCTATTGTAACCTGAGTTCTCGCCCAACCTCCGCAAAGAAAAACGCGAATAGAACTAAGGCAAACTCTGGTCCATTGCCCGAATAAAGGGACGGTGGCAGTTCTCTGTTCTCCACCATTGTGTCTCTTAACTGTAGGCTACTCTCCTATTTGCACAGTCCCAAACACGTACTCTTTTCAGTCTCTTTTCTCTGCAACTCAGGTTTATTACAAGTCTTTCTCTCTTCTAGTCTGGGATTATTTCAGTCTCTTCCCTTGGTTCTTTTCACAGAGCGGGGTTTGTCTTTCTCCCCCACACCGTGGTTTACCTCAGACTCTCGCTTCTCATTCTGGGGTTGTTCCTTTCCTCTTTTCCCACTCGTAGACCTCTTGATCATGTCCCACTCTGGGGCTTGTCTCATCTATTTTCCCACTCTGATTTCTTTTCATGTTTCTCCCCGTTCCGGGATTTTTCCTTGCACTCCTCACCTTGGGGTCTCTCTTTTCTCACCCCCCTTTGAGGCTTCTTGGTGTTCTCCTCACCTTGGGCTACTTGATATTCTCCCCGCCTTGGGGTTCTCTCTGTTCTCACCCCCCTTTGAGGCTTCTTGGTGTTCTCCTCACCTTGGGCTACTTGATATTCTCCCCGCCTTGGGGTATCTGTGCTCATCCCCCCTTGGGGCTTCTAAATATTCTCCCTGCCTTGCAGCTTCTCTGTTCTCACCCCAGGTCTTTGGGCTCACCCCGCCTTGGGGATCCTCAGAGTTCTCTTCACTCTAGGGCTTTCCTGTGCTCTTCCCGCCTTGGGATTTCTCTGTGCTTTGCCTACCTTGGAGCTTCTCAGTATTCTTCTCACCTTGGCTTTGCCGGCCTCCACCCAGTGCCACTGTGTACCTTGGTCTTCTGTGCAGTGCTCCCGGGAGGGCCGGTGAGTTTGTCAGGCACAACTTGTCCTTGTTTCCCACTGGCTTCGTGTGAGACCCTGGTGGCGGCTTCACTGCGGGTTGGCCTACTCATCCTCAATAGGTTCTCGCTCGACTCTGCCACACTTGGCCGGCCCCTTCCCACTCCTTGCTTGACTGACGTTGCAACCTTTCCATGACACTGACTGCCTGTTGAAACGCCAAACCTGCCGTACTCTCGCTCTGCCTTGTCACACCTCCCATGAGGATCTCGGCTCTCTCTCGCTCCATGGGCTTCCTCTTCTGCCACTTCTGATTGGTTCTCTTTCTGACACTCCACCAAGGGACTGGGCCCTCCACTATTCTGCTGTTTCGGGTGAGAACTGTGGATATTTGGGGTCAAAAACCAAATCAGCCGTTATAACAGGAAGTTTTAGATGATGACATATCCTAGCTTCCACTTAGCCAACATAGGTATTAGGGTTGGGGGTGGGAGAGAGGAAAACGTATATCCCTTTCTGGGGACTTCCTCTCCCCTAGGGAGGGGTCGCGCCCAGTGGGATCTTATTTGCCCTGACCTCTAGGGGATGTTAAGTGCAGTGGACTAACTGCCCTCCCCCCAAAGGCGGTGGCTCCCACTTGAGGGAGTGGGGATGAAGTCCTTGGATTCGTCACAGGGCCCGACTATGGGAATCCTGATTTGTTTCCCGATTTCCTATTTTCTAATCTAACAGAAAGGATGAGCTCAGTACTGGTTTGTAATGGAGTCTCTCATGAAGATTTGGTGCTAAAACCGGGGCAGATTAAAAAGATCTTATTTAGGACCGAGAGGGCTGAGACGGTTGATTGCATTTTTTCTTATTCCAGCTATGAGGAATACTCCCACTTTGTCTATGCAAGAGAATGTTTACCGTTGTATCTCCAGCAATTTCCTTGTTCCATCATACGTATGACCTACATGCGCTTCAGGCTCAACCAACTGCCTGTTTATGAGAAGATCAGGCATTGGAGGGAGCCTACTGTCTTGCATGATATGCATACATCTGATAGCAAAAGTAGGTTCTGCAGAGTGTTTGATTCCTTGGAAACCTTGAGGCACTTGGTTGTTGTGTGTCCTCATTTTGAGGAAGAACGTACTAAGGGCCTCATTACACGTTGTGCTGTAAGGGAATACCGGTACCGGTAATGAATTACCGGTACCGGTAATTTCCCAAGCCAATCACGAGCTGGACCCACCGCTATTAGCACACCCGTTAATTACGGTGCCACTAATAGCGGCAAGTCCGCGTGCGCGCGACCTCCATGCCGGAATTAGCGCCATGGCGCTAATACCAGGGCATCACAAGCCATGCGGACATGGCATTAGCGGCATGGAAAACACCTAAAAACCCCTTACCGGCATGGCGCAAATAACGGCATCGAAAAGCACCCGTTAAGAGACCTGAGCAGTGTACCCATCTGCCACAGATGGACACAATCAGCACAGGTGTATGCAATGGAGACAGGCAGCACAAAAGAGCACACCCCTTCCCACACCAAGATGGTCCCAATAGCAGCAGAATGACATGATGGGCTGGAGTACATGATAGCAGTGCAGCACCAACAACAACAGCCAGCACCAGAGGTGAGCCGTAACAGGTACCCATTCCTCACACCATACAGGCGATGACAGCTATCCACTGAGGAGGTGGCTCCTAACCCCTGTACGGAACCCACAGAACCATCAGGAAGAGGACAACAATATTGTACATCCTTCCAATGACAGTGCTCCGCTGCCTAAGCGGCCTGGGTGTGGCACTCCTGTACGGCCGTGTGAAAGTGGCAAAGACAACCATGGCATGTGTAGAGCATCACAAAATGTGCATATGATGGAATGTGCCTATGCCACTTGAAATTGACATGCAACCACCAGAAGAGTATGATGTGGCTGAGGATGAGTGCGGGTGGAATGCCCCGGCAGGACATGAAAGAGGCAGTGCCAAGGAGACACACAATGTGCATCAGCATCTGATTCTGGAATCTCATCATGCACCAAGGTGAAATAGCATGGACGTAGATGGGAATTGTTGCCCTGGTGCATGTTTCGAGGCCCACAAAGGACCCTGTCCACAATGAATGACACATACACAATAATGGAGACCACGCTTGGGTTTCAAACTCAGAACAGTGTATATTGAACATAATGTGATACAAAGTGCATTACCCCAACTCCACAAATACACCCTTACCCCCCTCCCCCCTCAACACACCCAAATACACCCTTACCCCTCCCCCCTCAACACACCCAAATACACCCTTACCCCCCTCCCCCTCAACACACCCAAATACACCCTTACCCCCCTCCCCCTCAACACACCCAAATACACCCTTACCCCCCTGCCCCCTCAACACTCCCATGTGAGTCTCATGGCGTGAATGTCTCCATCGCCACATGTGGCACCCAAATCTTGGTGGCCCTATTTGCCAGTGCCTGCATCGTCATCTGGTGGTTGTGAAGCCGTGCGCCGCAGGTTCAGCATAGACCAGCGTAGGGGACTAGTATGACGTGAACTCCCAGACGAGGAGGGGCCTGGTTCTTCCTGGGCCGTGAGTGGGCACCGACGCTCAATAGCGTCTGCTATGCGGTTCATGGCCTGCCGCAGTTGGGCCATTTCACTGCAGATTCGGTTGGTGCATGCCTCCATGCCCTCCCTTGTCTGCTGTGCAAGTGTAGCAATGTCCTCCCTCAGGCGGGCTGTCTCTGCCACATGTTGCCCTACTAGGCCACTCATCTCGGTCTGCCTCTGAAAGATGGACGAGAGGTCATGTCGCTTGGTGGGTGCTGGTGGGATGGCTGATGCACCTGGACACATTGCACTTGCATTAGGAGAGGATATCTGGGGGCTCCATGGCCCTTCAGGGGTGGGTGATTCTCCATGACTACCCGGACCTGAGGAGTACCTCGGGCTTGCCAGTAAGGGGCTTGTTGGTCTGGGGCTCTGGCTATCAGCATCAATGGCAGGTGTTTCCTCCTCATCTGAAGGTGGGGCAGTGGCTGCTGCCTCACCCGTTGAGCTGGTGGCAGCAGAGTGCATTCCCTCGATGCTGCCCTCACCTGCTGGGAGACACACTTCCGTGGGTGCCACGACGGGAGCAGGCATGGCCTGTGGATGCGTGCAACTGGTGTTCCGGCTGCCTTTGTCCCTGTGGTCATGGTCATTCGTCCTGGCTGCCCTTGCGGATGTGGCAGTGTCCCCTGTGGCATCCCTCCTGGCTTTTTTGCTGGATGTGGGAGCAGGTGTGGAAGTGCATGCCTCCTCAGTGTCAGTGTGTGATCCTGTAAGGATGAGAAATGTTGACAACCATCAGTTATGGGACGACCTGCCTTGAGCTAAATTAACACGTCATGCCGTTCTATGCATTTAGGGCTCTTTAGTGTGGATGCAGGTAATGGTGATGTTGGGTGGGTCATGCATGAATGGCTCTGTGTTGTACGGGTATGTGGTGATGCATGCATGTTTGTTTGTGGCTGGATCCACGGCATTCATATGGACACATGATTGGGGGGAACATCACACTTCACTGTGCATTGTTTGATGCATACACTCCCCTCCATCGGACGAAATGGCCACGCCATGCTCCATTTGTCCAACTCCCTCGATGGATTCCACCCCGATAGTTGATGCACACGTCTCCTCCCACTCAGTGAGCTTGATTGGCGATTCACTGCCTCCTCCTGTGCCCGTAGCCAGGTTGCGGATAACGGATAGAATGTTCCGCACACGGAGCCGGAGGTCATCCCACCTCTTTCGGCAGTCTTTGACTGTGCGCGTTGTGGTGCCTACCGCGCTGACCTTGTGGGCTACCTCTTCCCAGATGGCCTTCTTCTTCACAATGGTCTCCCGACGCATGTCGTTATTGAAGACCACCTGAGCATTGTCTTCTAGTGTCTGCGTGAGCATAAGGAGCTCCTCCTTGCTAAATTTCTCCTTGCGTTGCCACTCAGACGATTTTTTAATTGCCTTGGGCATCTTAACGGTGTCCTTGGTGCATTTTCCAACGTGGTTCCTGGTAAGGTGTCCTGGATAAGGAGGATGGCAATGGATTGTGTTTTTAAAGATGGCCGCCGTGCTCTTTCCCGTTCCGGTGCGATGACGCTATTTCCGGTTCCGCAAAATTATGGTAACCGCTATTAGCGGTGACCGCTAATGGCGGTCACCGCTATTTGCGAAGACCGCTATTTGCATGTGGCGGCAGGTCGGAAGTGCTAACAGCACTTTCGACGATGCCGTTAAGGGACTTTTTGGGGACTTTTGCGGCATGGCGGTAGGCTCATTACCGGCATGGCGGTAGGCTCGTGCCCGCGATCTCGTAATGGCACGCAATTTGCGGCCTCTTGTGAGGGCGGACATGCTAATTACGCCATGCCGGTAATTGGCGATTTTTACCGCCTACCGTGTAATGAGGCCCTAAGTGTTTTAAGGAAAAGATCGCTGACAGCTCAGAAGTTTCCAGGAATTTGTTTTGGTGTAGGTGTATGTGGGGTACTAGTATTTCTTTGGTTTTAGCTTTGAATCTTTTTCTTACTTTTCTTAATTCTGAATTAGACAAGACAAATTTGGAATCAGGTGATGTTAGTTCAACAAGATTAGATTTTGCTGAATAGATAAGCACTGAAATGAATGTTTTCTGTTCTAATACTTTATTTTCATTAGGATTATGAATAGTGTTTTCTTGTGATTTCATGTGTGACTTATGTATTTCTCAATTTTAATGGAAATGCTATTCTTTTTTTCTCTTCCTTCTTTCTGAACTTTTAATGTTATTTATGTTGTGTAAGGTTTTCTGTAAACTATATGTGCAACAATAAAAATGTTTTAAAAAACAGAAAGTCTTGTTAACTTAGAGCCCAGTTTGCTACTTGACTTCACAGCCCTTAGGATAGTGCACCCAGCTCTCTTCTTGGCTTTGCCTACCAGCAAGTGCATCTCCCCCCTTACTTTTTTACATTAGTATACTTAGTCAAAATGACTTAATATACAACAACTGTAAACTCACCCATTGAATATCTTCATTAAAACATCATATTTCATATATGAAATTAAAAAGGGTCTATCCCCAAATAATCACCAATACTACATCACTTTCAACTATTCATGTGAGATAGACAACATGATCTTTAACACAAACAAATATATTTTTTTAGATCTCCATTACAGTGTCCCAAACCATCACCCAATAGAATACTAAGCTAACATCATCCCCACCCATAAACATATCCCACGTTACCTTCGGCATCATTAAGTCTGAATCATTGCTGTAGGATCTAATGTAAGACTTGCAAAGAGAGGTGCATAATAAGATGGTATGCCAAGTCTCGCCCCTAAAATCTCGAGGAAATCCACCAAATTGCATTTGATCTTTAGATATTTCCTCAGAGTACTGTAAATGCACCTAGGCATGGTTCGCCTTTTCTGGATGTATGCAATATAATTCCCACTGTTGACCTTTGTTGCAAGGTTAACCAGAGAACCTTCATAATCATATGCATACAGTGCATTTTTCACTCATCGTTTAAAAACCAGAGAGGTTATTAACTCATCCTGCATATCTATAAAAGGTGCTCAATGTGCAACGGCGGAATACATCCTTCCCTAGCAACACTTATTTATTTTATTTTATTTGACACTTCTATAGCGCACAAAACCCAGAGGTATCTAGGCGCTTTTAACTTAAGAATACGGTTACAGTAAGTGCTTCAGGTTACAGAAAAGGAAGCGTGAGAGGTGAATTACATTGTGCAAAGGTAATCATGCGCCAAGTGCATAGCAGAGCCTGACTCTCCAGGGTCGTATATGTTTGCACCAGCCGAGAAAAGGCGGTGCCAACGGCTGCCCCAGGAAACATCCTCTGGAGCATCAACCTTTTATACACCACCGTGGTGGAAATGCGTGCCAGTTTGAATTCTAATCTCATATAAGCAGTGGCATGGATTTAGGCATATTCAGTTAAGCTTTCAACACTTTGTTTTCCCAAAGCTCCATTGCCCCATTGAGTTTCCAGGCCTAAACCCTGGCACCGTATATATTATGCAGGTCAAACTATTAGCTCTGTATGGTGTTATATGATGGCTGGCACAGAGTAGCCTCCCTTCCTGCCCACAGGTTTATGCATTGCGGCAGTTTGCTGGGTGGATGTAGAACAAACACTCTCCCAGTGTGCAATCTATCGTCTACTACCACCCGCAGGTATTATTTATACATGAACACCTGCTCGATTTTATTTGGCTAAGTGACCAACAGTACTTCTTTACCTTGATACGAGGGGGTGCAAATACCATGATTTTATTTTCTTCCGATTTTATTTTTAATCCGTTCAAGTTAGCATATCCCGCCAAGGCATTTAAGTGTGCCTGCAAGCCCCCGGGGGTGTAATCAAGCATAACAGGTCATCAGCATAACCTAACCATGCAAACATATTAGTACCATATCGAACTGGGCAAGCACTCGGACAGGCCAGCGATTCGTTAGGATCCACCATATACAAATGAAAAAGTAAAGGGGCCAATATACATTCCTGTCTGACCCCATGGCACGTCGGGAGCCACTCGGCAACCATTCCTAAGCCAGCCAATCTAATTCTAACACGAGTGCTAGAGTTCAGTTGCCTCATCATGGGCAAGAGGCCAGTAGGCATATTCCACGCCCTCAATGTGTGCCACAAGCACTCTTGTGATATGGTCCGGTCAGATAGCACAGCGAGTAGAGCACTCGCTATGACATCAGTGCTAGAGCCTCCGACGCAGGTTCGAAAACCCACAGCGCCAAACCCAGCCTCATCTTTCTCAGGTCGATAAATGAGCACCACACAATGTGGGTATTAAGCAGCGCTCAGATGCCTGAGGGTTCGTAGCGCTATATAAATGCAAAAATAAATTAAATGGAAAAGAAGCTGCGCTAAAATCTATAAAAGCAGCATATTTAGGCTGCTGGCGACTTGCCCATGTGCACTCCACTAGTGTTATAAGAATGGCTGCGTAGTGGCGAGTACTAGTCTTTTTACGCAAACTCGTCTGATTGCACAGAATAAAGTTATTCCCCTCAATCCACAACCATAACGCTTTCAACAGCACACTCACAAATGTTTTAGATGAAATGTCAAGCATGGCTAACAAACGATCACTAGCAGGGTTCTTCCAACTGCCTTTCTTACAGATGGGCAGGGCACCAGGCCCTTATGGCTTATATTGAAAACATAACACAGTGCCTCGCCCAGCAAATGTGGATTCAATGTAAGCAGTACCCAGGAGGATTGCATAGTGTTTGTAAGCAGTGTGCTACAGGTCCCCTCGGGGCCTGCAGCCCAGGAGGGTTGCATTGTGTTTGTAAGCAGTGTGCTACAGGTCCCCTCGGGGCCTGCAGCCCAGGAGGGTTGCATAGTGTTTGGAATGCAGTGTGTTACAGGTCCCCTCGGGGCCTGCAGCCCAGGAGGATTGCATAGTGTTTGGAATGCAGTGTGTTACAGGTCCCCTCGGGGCCTGCAGCCCAGGAGGACTGCATAGTGTTTGGAAGCAGTGTGTTACAGGTGCCCTCGGGGCCTGCAGCCCAGGAGGATTGCATAGTGTTTGCAAGCAGTGTGTTACAGGTCCCCTCGGGGCCTGCAGCCCAGGAGGATTGCATAGTGTTTGGAATGCCTAGCAATCCTGGGACCTCGCTCTGCATTCCCAACAGGGGTCCTCTTTAGCCATAGCTGGAGCGTCACTGGTTCGGGCTCCTCGTGTACTTGCTGTGGGCGCGGTCCATTCAGCACTGGGCGCGCTGTTTACTAGGACTGGCCTGGATTCGGCCTCATTGGGCATCTCCCAGAACTGGCTCAATTCATTCTTTTTGCATGACCTGCTGTTTTCAGCCATGTCTCCCCCCCCCTCCTTTTTTGTATAAAATGCCTGCGGCGCCTTGTCTGGTGTTCCCTTTTGTAATGTTTTAATGTGAGCACTGCAGTTAACACCACGCCCACCCATGTCTACACGGCGAAGCAGGCTTTTGGTATCCAGCCTTAGTTGTTTTGTAACTGTTGCACCTCCCTGTGGTAGACCCGCTTACGGCCACATTTAATATTGCATGCATCTTCACGACTTTATACCTTCTTGGAATATGCACCTGTTCCTTAATTATGCCAACAGTTTCTTCAAACATGTTAGACTCATCTCTATCGTAGGGGTCCACCTCATTCTGAGCATTTCTAATGAACTTTGCCAATCCTATGCCTGCTTTGAAGTTGGCTTTTCCCATCTTTGTGGGATTCCAGCTTATTGTACTGTTCCCCTCATTTAAAATAAAAGTTCCCCTCATATCATTCGGTTGCTCATTAGATGCCACATTCAGTGTTAGACACAGAGGGAAATGATCTCTCTCTTCCCTTGTCGGGGTTGCAATATCTACGACAAACCAGAGAGCCACACGGTTGATAAAAAGGTAGCCAATTGTATTGGCACCATTCCTGCTAACTCTTGTGATTCCCAAATGGTCTTCTCCAGGACAGTATCCATTAAGCATTCTAAAAGGATGTTGATATAACAAGTGACCCCATGACACACCTTTCTGACACTGTAATTCCTTTTCTATTGGTGTCGAATCTATATCCGCTCTGAATGCTCCTGCCCCAGGGGGTATTTTAGTGTTACAGTCACCACATTTAAACACTGGGGTCATTTCAGGGACTTCATCAACCAAAACCCTAACCAAATGTACAATACTCTCCTGGCTAGCCATAGCCCGGGGATCATACACGGTCATGATTAAAATCTCCTCCACATGATCTTTCTCTCTTTTGACATATCCTGCTAAAGCATTTTCCATGCTCATCTTGCATTTTACAATGTTCCAAGAATTGGGCACTGATATTAAAAGACCCCCCATCGCCCCTTAGGCCACCCTTTCAACCCCTTCACAGCAGGTGAATGCCTGGTGATTATTCCATCAAAGTCTGGAGTGTCCACCATCCAGGTCAACTGCAATAGGAGGATAGGAAATACGTGAATATATTCCAATAAACCCCCCTCCGTGGCATAGTGAGAAAATCCCAGAGCGTTCCAAGAACACAACGGGAACATTTTATCAGGAGCTGCTCATGAAGGGCGCCTGAAATACCTTTGGAAGCCACTGACAGTATCCTTCCAATTCCAACTCCCTCTGCCATCTGCATTACCCTCTACAGAGGAAGCACTGTTTGGATGTAAGCGTTTACTCTCCAGTGGTCTTACTTTTGCATTACCTACAACTTCTGCATCCCAGTGCCCCAACCAACGTATCCCATCTTTTTCTTGTCTAGTTTGCTTTTGTGTATTTTTTCCAAATTAACTACTAAGTATTTTTTCTAATTGACATTGAAACCCTCTTTTAAACATTTCAACCTCCTAAGACAATATGAGCTCTATTAGCGGCAAAGAGTATGTTAGAAGTTAGACTTTTAATATCTTGATCTACAATAATATCATCCGTTGTGATGACTCGAAGAGGAACAGTGCTCTGAAGTATTAACAGCACAGTTCTTTAAGGGAGGGTGCCTATTTTGATTCAAAACAACCTGCAACTGCAGCACCTGTAGATATTCCTGATTCCCCCCCATACAACGGACGAGTCAGTAAATCCAAAGAGACTTGACATGCAATACTACTCTTCTCGTCTCTGTGCAAATCTATCGTCCGGGACAAGACTTCTCTAGTAGATTTAGATACCACAAACAATGACTCAAGCCCATCCATACACCATCTCCCTACATTACTTGAATGTTTGCCTCTTTATCATGAGCACTTTTCTTATCAATCAACGCATTCTTCTCGTGCTTAGGCCTTTCGTGTCCCTTGAGTAGTGAAATACACCCGGGTAACTTTATCTTTATTGGTGTGATCAGTGAGAGGGGTATTAAGCTGAGAATCCTCAGTCTCTTTCCATAATGTTGATTCTACTCTTCTAAGCAGCTTGCGTAAGCTATTGTCTCTCTTCTCTAGCTGTTTGCTCTGTTTTTTGTTTACTCGCTCCATATTTGCTATAAGGTCAAAACTGCCCTCAGCATTTTCAGTTAAGACTACTGTGTTAGATTCTGAAGTAATAATTGCATTGCTTTTTTGTCTTAGACTTGTTGTCCTAGAAATCACAACTTGTTAAAACAGCTTTTTCTTTTCACCTTTTCCAACTCTTCCTTTTCCCTTACTTTGCTGTTCAAGAAATCCATATGCTCGCCTCTCTCCATAATTTAATTTTGACTGCTTTCTAACCCATCTCATATTGGCTCAGTTACTTCCCACATACCTTGTACATCCCCGGAGCAAGGCTGGCTGTTTTTCTGATTAGGAACTAAACTCTCATGTGTTTCAGATATGTTTATTTCTATTTCACTGACCACATTCGAAACAGTTTTAGAAGCCATATCAGCACTATTAACTTTGCGCAAAATAGAATTTGGAATCGTTCTATGTGATTTAAGCTTTGCGTCCATGCTATCACACTTGTTTACCAAAGCAACAAGCATGTTTTCTAATGCACTAAACATTGATGTTGATGTTCTGCTTCCTCGACTTTCGTGTGTCACTGCTGTGTCATTTAAACTTTCCAGTGCACTGTCCATCTCGTCCCCATTATAACTGGGTGACATCTGAAAAAGATTCAGAGAGGATGGTATTATAGCATGTCTCTCCTGCCCCGGATGGAGATCTCGGGTGCTAATACATTCCCCAATCGCTGCCCCTCCCTCATCAGATTCAACAACTTCAACGACCTTACACCCCTCACTTCTTTGGCTTTCAATTTAATCGCGCACATTTTTACTGAAAGGGAGTCATGCTTATTTTGATCACTGTGAGGCAGCATATCAAAGTATGGGTTGTGAACACGACGAAAGGGGCGCAACCAGACATTCCAGATTCCTTCATTTCTTTGGGTTGGGGGAGGGGGCCGCAAAGGTGTCCTTGACCCATACTCCAAAAGTGCTTAAGATGACCCTGTATCCAAAACAATCGATCAATACTTTATTTCGTTCATAGATTATAAAAGACAAAAGATCACAATACATATAGCCAATAAAAGCAGTGCAAGTTTTAAAAAAAAGTATTTCAGCCCCCAAAACATATGCCTTCTCTGGGAGATGCTAGTCTGTTTATAGCAGATGCACAAGTGTTTGCTTATCACAGCTAGAAGTGGGAAAAATGAACTCTGAGAACCCCCTCCTCCTGGGGGGGAGGGGAGGGGCGTAACCCTACGCCAGGTCACCCAACATAGCATCTATTCATGGAAACCACGCCTGGAGATTTGCATAAAAGCAAAGAGCATTTTGGGAACATAAGAATTCCCACAATTTTAAATTTGAAACAGGTCTGTGATAATCCCCTTTGACCGAGTAATGGAAGTTGGACTCTGCTATTTTCCAAAAATGTCTATAACGTGCAAGACACACATACCAATTTGGACAGCTTCTTAACAGGAGGCTTTGGCTTTTTCTAGATTCAGTCTCCCTGAAATGCGCGCTTACTCGCAGGCGTGAGAGCTTGGCCTCTGGACCAGGCAGAGCTCTTGCAGCGCTCAGGCAAGACATACTTTGTCATCTTGTTCCAGCCCATTTCATGCCCTGCTTATGGTTTAATTAGGCGAGAATGGCCTCCGCAGGTAATGGTTGGTGAACAGCTCACCTGCCCAGGTTAATAGGCCCATGAACAGATAATAGGACCTTCAACTTCTCCAGGCGGCGCAATTGTCATCTGGAGCGGCCATTATTGTTATTAGCAACTGGGTGCTGTGGCATTTCATTTTGGTGAAAGGACTCATACAAGGAACACAAAGCCACTAATCAAAAAGAAAAACACAAGTATTGGCAAAGCCAACAGCTTTCTTTTTTTGTAGGCAAGGGATAGGCATTTACTAGGCACTGCCATAGTAGTACTACCGGGCCATAAGATGAGAACAGCTGGAAAACAGCGTAGGTACCTGGGTATATGATGCCAGTGCCTTGCAAATGCCCATTGAATACCTATACACAAGCCAAAACTGTTCTCTTTGTCAATGCTTGCTTGTAACGAGACTTCAGTGCAAGGAACACATGCGAGTACATACTTTTCTTATATATCAAGTGACTGAATGCGCACTTGGTTTAGACATTCTTACCCAAGGAGCTCATTTACAGCTGTAATTATGACAGCAGCTCTTAGAACACTTCTTAGAAATAGCACTAGCAAGCTCAATACAGCACTGTGTTTGGTGTAACTGCATAATAAAACTAGCTCAAACTGGGTGTATTTTGCCTGGAGAGGAGCAGGTAGTTGGTGTAAATGGGCATGGTGATTAGCATGGCCAAGGGCGATCAAAGTGTGTGTAAAACTCACATCCCATCTCCCTCCATCTGTACTACAAAGTAATAGTTTTGACTTGTAGGCGGCACTTTAGCATCACCTAATAGCCAAAACTAAAAAACTACAAACAGAATGGTCGCCATGAAAACAGCGAAGGTAGAGCATACGAAAGAGAACAAGCCCCCTTTTCATTGCCATTGTATCAGAGAAGCTGCAGGGAAAGGTGCTGATGTGGTGCAAGCGAAGAAAGAGGATGGGGTTGCCCGTATGTAAAATATTTATTTTTGTGGGGGGAAATCGGGAAGGGGTGGAGACCAGGAGAGGCAGAGGGAGGGTGTGGGGAGTAAGACGTTGGCAACCAGCTCGGAATGTGGGCTGTATCGGCAGTCAAATGCATGCTGGTTGGCTGCGATGCCCAAGCAGGGTGCTAATTCCTATCTCAATCACGCACCCAGGGGTGGACTGGGAACCAAAAGAGGCCCTGGAAATAATGTTCAAAGTGCCCCCATATTACACATTTTCAGCGAGCCCAACCCTTTTCCTATGGGAAAATTTGGAAATACCACACAAAGAGGCCCACGGTGCAGAGGCCTACCAGGAAATCTCCAGAGTTCCCTATAGGCCAGTCCACCCCTGCACACACCATGGCAAAGGCTCACGCCTTCCACTCTGAAGTAGATGATCATCAGACGGTGCCTCCATCTTGGGGTTTGGACGGTGGTGCCTCCTAGGTTCTGCCTTTCCTATGGCCCCAGTTAGCTGGCAGCTGGAAAGGTAAGGATGAAAGGAGAGTAACAGGCGTGCACGAGGCTCACACTCTTCCTCCAATTTACTCAAGAGTATGTGCTTGGGGTACAATCTAAAACATGGCAACAGCTGCACTCAAAACAATGTAGAACTGTTGGTAAGGCCAAGGGGCTGAGTAGGGCTGCAGCACAGGCCCAGAGATGAGCTCCATCCATGCAGGTGTTTGCTGTTATTTTGGAATGCTGGTTCCCCAATATTCTAAGCAGTAGCGCACGAGGGCATCAGGTCAACAAGTGGGATATAGGAACAGCTGGGCAGAGATATATGACATTAACTGTGCTGTCTCTTGGAAAGGGGGAACCTAAGTCTGAGACAGAGCACTAAGGCGACTTCCAATGGCAGAGCGGTCTTGTCGCTAGAGTTGGAATGCAGGAAAGTGAGAGGGGTGAGCAAAATACGGGGGCAGAGTGAAAGAGAGGGTGGGGTGGTCACTCCAGAGAACAAGTACTAGCAGCGAAGGGGCGCTTAGCGGGCAGAGGCTAATAGAGTGCTTGTGCTTCTGGTTTCCGAGGTATCAAGGAGGGAAGAAGAAGAGGCAGACAAACTCTGCTTTCCTCTCAGATGAAGGTCCCCAAAAGGGGGAACTGCAGAGGCTGGGGCAAGTTCATACCCTACAGGGCAGGAGAACCCTCAAGGGGGAGGGGGTGCAGAGGTCAGGGCAGCTTCAATAGGTGCAAATGTAAAGGTTAAGTGTCGGAGAACCACCTGCATTCTCCGGTTACCCACAACAGGATGATTATCTGCACAGATCCTAAAATACTCAGCATGAAGGAAAATCATCATATTACATGTGTTGCATGCTTACGGCATGTGTTCCAGGTCTGTCAAAGGGTGTACATATAAGGCAGCCCAGTGTAAAGAGCCTTCTGTAGGATTTCCTCAGACACCAGCAGACCAGACTCAGAGGAGAGAAAGTCAAGAAACTGCTGAGGCCTATATCACGATCGTAGAGACCAGAGAAGAAGACAAGATCAAATACAAGACCCAGAGAGGAATTAGAGAGAGCCTTTGGAAGACTACATTTCCGACACTGGGAGAGACCAAACCCAGAGAAAAGCAGGGAAAGCCAAGATACGCGGGGAGCCTTTGTTAGACCTAGCAGGGACCACAAACAAAAGGAGAGAAAATCAAAAGCTGGCTAAGGGCTGCATCGCAGAGACTGACAGACAACAGACCAAACCTCTGAAGAAGTACAAACAAAACAGTCAGTCACTGGCCGCTGCTTCCGTTTCCCCATTCCTGTGTACTCCTCTGGGACTCCACGGGAATGGGGACTTAAGTTCCCACTGCATGACACCCGGGCTGCTGGGACTTGTAATATCCCAGTGGCACCAGGATATCAGGTGGCAGAAACGGTGTTACGAGGTTGGCAGCAAACTGCCGGAAGCTCCAGCGGGTTACCGACAACCTAGTAATGAGGCCCATTGTCTCCATCATCAAGGGAAATATATAAGTACCATATATAAGTACCAGCATACTAACCGATGTGAATTAAAATATCTCATCTGGGTTTCTCTTTTGTATTTTAAAGCTTTATATACGTCCAAAACACAGGCTGGTGCAATTTGTATTTATAAACGTGCAGAAAAACCTTGAATTTCACAAAAAGCAAGCCGTTTTTTGTGTCAAATGAACAGACCTTAAAATATGCTTGCTATGGGCCTACGATATCTGGTCCACTAACTTCTGTCTAGACCCCCTTCCACTCAAATGGCCTACATAAAAAGAAATATCGAGTTATGGGCTAAAAATGCCAACAGGGTGTGAGAATGGAAGCGTTGTCACAGAAGACAGCACATGATGCAAGGGTTCCATGTGGTTTTACCGACTGGAATGCCATTGAAAAAAACTCACCAATTCTTTTTTTGTATTTTTGGAGGATTTCACTCAAAGCCCCCCATTCCTTATTCTAGTTCTCTTACCTCAATCCCCTCCCCACCCCTTTTAACTCCTCACCCCGCCACCTATATATTTCAATGGATTCTCCAATCAAATTCCTTCTAAGTACATTAGTTTGAAGGAATTCCTGTCAGCAAAATGACGGGGTACCAATGTAAGTTATTTAAGATGATTTGTCCAGGATCACTGTATCATCTGCTGGTAAAGCCAGGATACAAGCAGGAACACGTTTGTTCCACAGACTTGAATTTGAATACCTAATCACCTTGTATACCTATAATGGGCCTCATCAGGAGTTGGGCAGTGTGGTAAAAATGCAGAGGTAATAGCATTACTGCTGTATTACCGCACCACCCAACCATGAGTTGGGGTGGAAAGTAGGAGGATTCACCTCAAGCTCTGAGTTGAAGGTAAATCTGCTGGCTTTCCACCCATTTCTGGTGCAATTACCACGGCGCAATTACAGCAAGGGAATTGCGCCAAAAATGCCCCATTGAGCCCTAAGGACTCAAAACCAATGGGGACTTGCACCGCACCCGCCACTTGTAATCCAGCGGTAATGCTGCCAGACCAAGTGGCGGTAAAGATAATTGCATTGCGTGGTATTCTGGAGTATTTATCACTGGGATACTGCCCAACACTTTATTCTTATCACTGGGGGTGATTGCCTAGGTTTTACAGCTCCCATTCTGAAATAAACAATTTGTAGACATTCACCATAATGATGTTATGCTACAACCGCCATCTGGTGCAGGTACATTGCTGATAATAGCACCTGTTGTGCTACAAAACAAAGTACATTTACATGCAGGTTTATCAACTTCAGACATAAGAACGGCCGTGTCAGCCTTGCTGGAATTTGCTATTGTAATCTTACATGTGAACACATATCTCTGCGATGAGTGCTTAACACACAGAGCTAACTTCTGAACCATCATGGCACTTAAAGTTATCAATATGCATTTTAACTTTGGCCTTTGCACATAATCAATATAATGCCCACAGAAAGGTGGGAATGCTGCAGGAGTTGTGCTATAGTGAACACACAAACTATGTGTACCACAGCGAACACAGAAAGCATTACAGGATGAACTTATCAGAGCAGAATAGACGTGTCAACAACAGACAGGCAATAGGTTTAGGGCCTCAGCAGCACTCCATCAAATATCCTGTCTGGTGAACAATGTAAACTGACGTTTGTTGATCATGCAGCCTTGTGGGGCCCCCTGCAAGGTGTGGGCCCGGCGCAAGTGTTAATTTTGCCCTCCTTTAAAGATGTTTCTGCTTGGACCCAAGAAAATGAGATGCGCCTGCTTACACCTTAACAGTGGGCATTTCCCACAGATTCCTGGTGGCTCGAAAGGACACTTAGTGGAGGGTGCTTCTAAACATGGCCACGGAAAGAGCACGCATGTAATCACTGCCCATTGTGAGGCGAGGTGTGAAACTGCAGGCTCAGCACATCTGAGCACGCTTTCTTCCCCCAAGACCAAGGCGGGAGCGGAAAATGGAGGCACTCAAGACATCATGATCAGTAAGCCTTCAGCTAATCAGGAAAATAAAAGTGATAAATGAGACTGCTGGCAGTGGAAGAAAACATAAAATAATAATTGATAGCAGGTTCATTTCCAGCGGTGCATGCGCTGCCCTAGCAGCATATGGTGTAATTAGATTTGTTTTATAGTCCCCTCCAATCTGCCAGGCAGGCTCCACGATGGTCTGAGTTCTGCAGAGGAGCGCATGGAACTTGGCGTGAGGGTAGGGAGGGCAGTCTTGACGCCGCTGAGAGGGCACTATCCAACCCCAAGCCCACGTTTGATTTTAGTTCGTGTTCAGCGCTAATTTTCAGGTTAACGTCGCCATCTTGTTTTCCGTGTTTACCCACGTCTGTATCATTCTGTAAGGGATTCCAATTGGGAACCCGGGTGGAAAATCCGCTCTGTGCATGCGTTTCCCTGCTCTGTGCAGGAAACCCCCAGGCATCATCGCCAGTTCCGTATCCTGAAGGCGACGGAGAGGCAGGCATTCCCACAGACTCCGCCCGCTTTTCATGAAGTGCTAAAAGCAGATGAAGTCCGTGGGCACCAGGTGTAATGGCGAACAGCAAGTTTTTCCATGGAAGCCGATTCATTGCTGATCTGAGCCGTGCGTGCAGGCGCGTACACCAGAGATCAATGCTATACGAATTATCCACAAAGAGCGGATTTAGGCATTAAACCAGGGCCCGCCTGTGCCTGAATATGCTCCATGCAGATAATGTGGAGAATCCAATGGAGTGGGGCATGGCTGTGGTAAAGGCATCTTGTCACCTTACCCTGCCGGTTCACCGGCCTCCTCTAAATGTGGCAATTATAAGGGAGACACTTCCCAAAATGCCGTCCTTTAAAGCAAGCAAGCAGAAGTTAGGGCTCTGTTGGGATGATCATTTGAGTTGATATTTTAGCATGGTGTAAATGCCAAACCAAACCCCCTTGAACACACCCACAAAAACACAAGCTCATAATTGAGAAAATGGCTGCACGTAAAAGAGCTAACCACACAGAAATGTGAGATGGTTGCCCGAAAAATACAAAGGTGACCCAATGCCAAACAGTGGCTGTGGATTGTTTTGACTTTCAGACCAGGTGTATATCTAGTGGACCGGGTTCACGTTTCTGAGTGGTCCAAACCTTTCTCAAAGTCTGTGAATGTTGCCAGCCTGTTGTGAGTTGAGCCAAGTCTTCAGCCCCTTGCCTTATAGGAATGTATATGTTGGCAAATGCAAACTAAATGTTCACGTCTCATGAGCTAAACTGATATTGATGATTGCACTGTGCAGCTGAAGACATTACCAAAGTTATCACATGGGCAGCACTTGGCCACATCCGCCAAAAAGCGAATCAATTGTTTTACCTCTGGCACATAATCAAGCCACAGCGCAGAGCATTCTACCACCACTGCATGCAAACACGCAGCTCAAGAGCAAGGCAATGCTGGCCAGTGGCCAAGAGGATGGCAGGGAAATGCTAAATTACCGCTTCAGGCAGCTAACGCGGTCCCATCGCTTGAAAAATGGCACTTTCCCAGGAGATCATCGCATTGACCCTAACATGATGGGTGCATTTATGGGCCTCATGTTCACCCCAAGAGGGGCTTTTTGGCACTGATAAGAGATGCTCATTGTTACACAACTCAATGGTACTCATTTTATAAACCTCAGAACGATGAACGGCTGCGTGGACCTGCCCCGATTCCACCTTCTGGCTATGAGGTCAAACCCAGATCCGCACGGTGGATGCGTTCCGTATATGTCAGCATGCACGGCAGCCATTGCGTGCAGCTGTTCCCTGCATTCACCCTGACTCTATCATGCGGCTCATGCACGGGATTGTAGCCCTTCTGAGAATTCACACTGACCACTCAATCACGCCAGGTATTCCTTTCCACTGCATTTCTGCATTCCCTCTCACCATTTAATCACACAAGATGCAGCACCTGGGAGCCATGAGCAGGGACTGCTCCTGCTGGCATAATCTTCCTTTGGGGTGACGTTTTGTTAGTTTGATCAGAGGTCTGTGAAGTACTGAGTATGTGCTACTGTCCGTTTTGGAGGAACTGAAGTGTGAACTGGATTCTAAAACACAGTGGGGCCTCATACCAAAGTCCGCTGACCCAGAAACACTGTTTCCGGTGCCTGACTTCCTGGTGCCACCGGGGCATTACAAGTCCCAGTGACGTGGAAAGTCAGGTCCCGGATTTGGTAAATCCCCATTCCCATAGGAATGGGGACTCGGAAGCCCCAGCACCGGTGCTTCCGTGACAACTCTGCCTAACGGGCTGTTGCGCCCGGCAAGGACAGACCTGTCGGGCGTGACAGCCCCTGTAGGCAGACTTGTAGTGTGGCGGCCTGGAAATAGGGGTGCTGGTAAGCTTACTAGCACCCTTATATCCGGTCCACCACACTCGTACTGCGGCCTAGTGTCTGATATTTTAGGGAGGTCTACATACCTGCAATTATGTATTTACAATAAGGCCAATGCCTAAGGCTGCAAATTACCACTGGAGAAACTGTTTTAATAGCGGTTTATTTCAATGTACTCATTATCATTTTTTTAAATTAAAGCTAGTTTTGTCTCTCAGAGTCTGGCGGATCAACAACAATGTGTGACTCATTTGGAGCTGTTAGCAATCATTGCATTATGACAGCTAAAGTGTTTTCTGGCCAAGCTTGTGCATATGCTTAGTGTTTGCAAAAACGTTATTGTTATGGTGGCTTTTGTTAAAACAATTAATTAAATAAGGAAATGTGCACCAAACCCAGCGTGCTTTATGTACTTAGTGATTCAGCCATGACAGTTATAAAACTCTTTGGTTATTCCTAAATACCCAGAATTCTCCTTAATATACAAAACATCCAGAACCTCATTCGTTTTATTGCTGCTTGCCACTCCCCATTATCATTGAAGTGTGTTCTGATCAACACAGACACACATACATACACCATGTGAAGCAATCACTTTCATGTTCCAGTACACAAGAAATACATGTTTTAAACCAATGCAAAAATTAGTGTTTTCCCTCCAGAAGAGTCAAGGTTAAAAATGATGCATCATTTTACAATATTAAACGCATGCCTATGCATAAGTCAAGCACAGCGATCCAACAGGTTGGCACTAAAATGAGGTTCAGAAGCAGGCACTACTTTTTCTCTCCGGCCCCACATTTCAGAAATCTGTGGCCACCAAAAAGCTGCAAGCATGAAATAGATTGTGCAGAAGTTAAAATGGCGATTGGTAAATCTAAATGCGTAAGTGCGTCAAGAAGCCTGTGAAACAGTCCCCAAAACCATAGAAGGTGAAAGAGAAAAAACCGTGTCCCAAAGATACACACAGTTTCAGAGCTGTAACGAAAAAAGGTCTGTGAAGTCCTGCTAAGATATCCTTTCGGCCATCTTTACAGAAGCTGCTCAGGGCTAAGCAAGCAAATGGCATCCTTGTTGGGTTTATTATGCGTCTTTAATGACATTCTGCTGCACGCTCGGTACTACCAGCAGAACAACTGCAAAGTATGCTGCACAGTGCATAACAGTTACATTTATAAGTCACCATTACATGAATTAGATTTTATATACAAGGTAAGAATGTTGTTGTAAAACAGTACCTCCAATGACAGCACTAAATCTATATATATAAATCATAAATATCAAAATGTTCCTTTGTATTGTACTGTCTAACCATCTCTAAGAAGTCAACTAAATGTTTAAATAAGACCCAATGCCTAAACAACACCAGCAAAGTTAGTGTTGTGCTGTAAAGCTCGACCCATTACTCATTTTCACTGTTGTGGTGTTTTGGACAATGGAAGAAACTGGTTTAGCCAGTGTTTCTCCTTTAAAGATTTTATACAAAAGGATATTCACAAGAAAAATTAACCCAAACTAGTGTAGTGTTATTGCTTAGGAGTCAAAAGTTAACGGAAGGAATAGATATGTTTGGCTTCAACACATTCACTCAATAGCCTAACAGTGGACACTCCTTCCCTTATTTTCTTCAGGCCCATGACGATCAATTTAATTACGCAGTTCCTTTTTATATACGTGATGCCTATAAATGAGTCTACTTTTGTAATGTTGTTAACTAAGATATTACTGCCATGTAAGGAATAATAAGGTAGATATTGTATTGATATATGTAGTGTATTTGTAAGATGAATTAATGAGGTAATTGGAAGTTTTTAACTGTAGATGATTCCTTTTTTATTTGATGATTTTATGAGTACATTGTCATTTATTTGTCATAGAGGAGAAGTGAAAGGAACCAGGGATGGGAAGGAAAGGAGCAGAAGAAGCATGGTCTGGGGCAGGGATCCCTTACCCTGGCCACCAATACTACAACATTGCATATTGTCAAACTATCAAGCCATCCAATTCGTCCACTTGCACATAGCTGCCCTGCAATGAGAGAGAATGTGTGTGGGAAAAACAAGAGAAAACAAACACTAGTGCATCCATTCATGTACTCCCGTCCATTCCCCAAGGACTTCATCTGCCTCTAGTCCTTTGACATCAAAGCAAAGGGCCTCATTACGAGTTTGGAGGCAGCCATGCCCTTAATAAGGGCATCATGGCTGCCTCCAAACTCGGGTCCGGGTGCGAGTTCCCTGAATGGGGAAATACCAGGCCATTCCGACCATGGAGGGCCCGGTATTTCCCCATTCAGGGAACCCGAACCATCCCTATTCCCATTTGAGCCCCCATAGGGCTCAATGGGAATGGGGAGCATGCTAACAACGGGCCAGTTGTTGGCATGCTGAGCCGCTCGCGGTACCCGCTAAGGACGTCTGGTAAAACCAGGCATCCAGGGCGGGTCCCGCGAGCGGACCTCGTAATAGAGTGGTAAGGGGTTAACAGCTCCGGCCCTTTTACCGGGGCCGTTAACCCCTTACCACCCGCCTCGTAATGAGGCCCAAACTCTCTTCAGGAACACTGCAGATCTATAATTGTTAAACATATGACTCTTGCCTATCTGCAACACTATGCACCTCACAGGATGCCATTGAGATGCTCTGAGACCTGTGTCAGACAGGCTTTTCCTTTTCCTCCTATCTCTACCCCTGGATTCAAAACTCAGAAAGAACAGTCTATATCCTTCCATGGAAATCCCTTTGTGTGCTGTGCACCTCTCATGACCTTTTGTCTGTCTTCCTTATTTTCTTTTAGCATCATCTCTGTTCCATCACTTACAGGCCTCTCGTTTTTCATGTTTTTCTAGGGTAGAATCAATGCATTTTATAGGTACGGATGTCACATCATTTGGCATCTTCTGCTGGGCATGTACAACACTCCTCCACAACAGGATGAAACTAGAGGGTAGTTTAAAGACCCAGTTGAGCAACCCCTCTACAGGGTACTTTCCTTACAAAAACAACAATTCTACTGGGTCTAGTAGTTTCAGAAGAGTCAGAGTCACGCCTTACATGAAAGATACATTTTCATTTCACTCCAACAATCTAAAAGAATTACAATTTAATAGTATGCACAATATCATCACAATTCATTTGACATATTATAAAAAGACAAACAGGAAAGCGATCTACTGCAATGCATCACAGTGCTAATGCTTCACAGTACACTTTGATCAGCTACACATTGCTGTTCATTCTTCCAAAAGCAAATTTGCGCTTTCATACAATTCACACTACATACACCCAACATGTTTCATTCCTCTCTACATTTAAAAAGGAGTCCACGGGAATTTCTTCAGGGGGTTTTGCCGTCTCCTGCTTTCCTTATGGTAACTGCCTGAATATTATTTCTCAGTCCAGCTACACCCAAAATATCTTCCACTCTGTATACATAGGTGTAGTAGGTCCTAGCAGACCCAGTATTCTCTTCTGAGCCAACAGAAACATGTGTATGTATTAATTACTATGTATTCACTTTTTTAAAGTGTCACATTCGATCTATTATTCCTTTTGTCAGTGTACAATTCAAGTTAGTATTCATTTTCAATTTTAAGGTGCTAGTAACTTTGGCATGTGTGCCTTTCTCTGCCTCCATTCATCCACTACTCATCCCTCTAATGTACAACCTTTCTTTATTTGGACTAGTCTTTCTTTTTTTAACTGGGTCTTATGGTGTTACTGATGTGTTTTTAACTCCCTAGTATTCCTAACTATGTTATTTTATTTTGTAATCACTTCACCTTCTTATGATATCTTCAATCTATAGAGATATGTAACAACATTGTCCCCACTGATGTGTGTTATTATCATTGAATGCAAATACTCTATAGGCCTTCAGATGAGTCCCTCATTCTTTTCTCAAATTGATAAGGAGGGTCCTGGGAGTCCCTCTGCCAGACATTAGTCCTGGTTACGAGAGACTTGCCCAGAGTCTTTAGCTCAGTATCTTTAACAGAGAAGAAATATCCCAAACATATCAGTCTTTGTCCTGCCCTGAGGCAGTCCAGCACCGAAACGCTAGGCAATTCTCCTCTGAACAAGAGTACCAACAGCACCCCCAGACACGTGTTTCAGTCTGGTTGGACCTCATCAGTAGGGAGGAGCTGTGCCTCTCTAAGAATAGTGAGCAAGGGGTCCACGTCTGGATTTGCCTAGTAACTTAGGGTGAGACCCAAAGTTACTTAAATATGCAAATTGACAAGGAGGGTCCTGGGAGTCCCTCTGCCAGACATTAGTCCTGGTTATGAGAGTAGGGAGGAGCTGTGCCTAAAGACTCTGGGTAAGGCTCTTGTAACCAGGACTCATGTCTGGCAGAGAGTCTCCCAGGACCCCCCTTGTTATTTGCATATTTCAAGTAACTTTGGGTCTCACCCTAAGTTACTAGGGGAATCCAGACGTGGACCCCTTGCTCACTATTCTTAGAGAGGCACAGCTGCACCCTACTGATGAGGTTCAACTAGACCGAAACACGTGTCTGGGGTTGCTGTTTGTACTCTTGTTCAGAGGAGAATTGCCTAGCATTTCGGTGCTGGACTGCCCCAGGGCAGGACAGCGACTGATATGTTTAGGATATTTCTCCTCTGTGAAAGATAGTGAGCTAAAGACTCTGGGTAAGGCTCTTGTAACCAGGACTCATGTCTGGCAGAGAGTCTCCCAGGACCCCCCCTTGTTAATTGCCTTATTCTTTTCTCTACAGGTCTATCGACGCTTGAGGCAATTTTTTAAATAATAGCTTTTATCTCTGCAGATACTCTGCCATCTTCTTGGTATGTCAGGGGCAGTTCTTCACTTGCTGAATTATCGTTGCCTTTTTTGGTGTAGCGTGATAATGAACTCGAACCTATAAGGCGAGGGATCATATTTACTATACTATTTACCTTATTTTAATTCCTGCTACACGACAAATTGAGTGCTGTAAACATTCTGTGACACTAAAACTCTTACCAGGCATTGCCTTATATCTGCGTTAGGGCTCCTTCTTCATTCAGGAATGGTTAATCGGAGTGCTTGGGTGCAGAATAATCTCGTGCCTGAACATATGGGACAAAGGATCATATTTACTACAGTGTTTTACCTTTGTTTGATTGCTCTATGAACACATGTCTACACCTCTAGTACTGGGGACCGTGTTTGGTTCAGTTTTATTTCTTTTTTTACTGTTAGAAAAATTGGGCACTATTTATGCCCAGTACCACAACTTAAACTCTTACCAGGCAGTCACCTTGTGGCAGCGTCTTCACCCATTTTCCACTATGTAATCTTTCCGCCGTATTTTCTTCTAAATTGTCTTGTCACTTCTTTTGTTTTCATCATGTAGCTGTATGAGTCTACAACAACAAAAACACTGCACCTCACATCAAAAAGTTACTTGAGTGGGTGTACCGCCATTGTCTTTCTCACTATTCTCTATTTTGATAGCGTTAAGTGTTGCCGTGTATGCTTACCAGCTTTCTTTTGTTAAGTTCTCCTTGGATTTCGATCCCTCTGTTCTGTATGCCATGCTCTGCGTTTGACAAACCCCTATCTTTGTTAAACCGGCGTACAAAGGTTAACAGCCCCTGCTGATTGCGTGGTTCAATTGCGATGTAAACTTACTGTGAATGAAGTCGCCAGTCCTATTTTTATGTTTAACGGACTCCGAGTAACATTGATGGATTTCTACTCATGTTGGCACCCGAAGCGTCATATCTTCCACGTTAAGGTAATAATCAGGGTAACATGTAATGCAACCATTGTCTTTCACATTTTACACACAATAATGCCCCTTCATACTGTATTCACATGGAGATGTATTGTCCATTAAGATACAACTTAGTTTAAATCTACTGATAGACCTAAGCAAGGATCTACACTCGGCTCGGAAAATGCTCATGAAAATTACTATTCCATCCATTCAATTAGTTCATTTAAGCCTTTTGACACTTTTTGCCCAATAGATCAACTGTTGTTCTTTTGCTAGCAATGTCCTTGTCATTGTTTGCATAATTTTCTGCTTTTAGTTGGATTAGAACTGTACATTTTATTTGTTCTACCATGTGTTGGGATTCAATCCAATCGACTACTAGGGGTGCATTTTGAACCAGTTTTTTTTTATAAAGCTTTTGTGTTCCGTCCGTTATCCTAATTTTGATTGTCGTCTCAATTA
The DNA here is from genome assembly GCF_040938575.1 of Ambystoma mexicanum. Taxonomy (NCBI): domain Eukaryota; kingdom Metazoa; phylum Chordata; class Amphibia; order Caudata; family Ambystomatidae; genus Ambystoma; species Ambystoma mexicanum. The sequence goes on from NC_090923.1 coordinate 731,798,390, forward strand.
ACCCTACATAGAGTTTTTTTTACAAAGGCACCAGATGCCATAGATGACCATTTTTTGAATTACAATTAGTAAAACTGGTCTGTCTCCACAGGTTTGTTAACCCAATATCAACTTCTGAGCTCTTTGTTTTTTGAGGACAGCAGGAGCACATCCTGCAAGGGAAATCGCCCACAACTGACGGAATGCCCCATATGTCAATCAGTGTTTTCTGTCCTGATGTCTTTAAGCTTTTAAGATGATGTCGTTGCATGTGACCTGATTCTTTAAATTCTTGCTCCTCTTGATGGCTATGATTGGTTTGTTAATGGGGCATTTACCTTTCTACATAATCTTCCAATTTTTATTTATAATCTTTTTTATTTGGTTAGACAAACTGCTGAAGGTATTCACAAATAACAATTTCTCCTCTTCCTTTTTGGTTCACCGCATCTCTTTGTATTCCAGTAGGGAATCGCGGTTTTTGTTGTTTGTCCTTTTCAGTGCTTTTGCTATTAATTCTTTAGGGTAACCCCTGCATTGTATTCTATCTCTAAGTTCAGTTGCTTCTTGCTTGAAGTCCTTCCTCCAAGTGCTGTTCCTTTATAAACGTAAACATTGTCCTAATGGCAAGTTGTCCCTCACATGACGTGGATAGACACTGCCAAATGTAGCAATGCATTTCGGTCGGTAGGCTTAAGGAATGGTTTTACAAACAACACTTCCCTTTCTTCGTCAACCAAAATGGTGCTGTCCAGGATGGTTATTCTTACTCAAATTGTAGGTAAATTGTAAGTACCTATCCTGCAAATTAATTCAATCACAGAACTTTCTGGCCTCGATTTCGTATGCTTTCCACACAACCGGAATGCCATCTATATTGCATCTCCAATGCCACACATGCTTTTTAAAAGAATTTCTATCGCTGTATATACTGTTTAATTCAAATGCCTCCATGTATAACTTGGCTACACAAGGCGCCAGGGTGCCCCCATTGCAGTCCTGTGTATCTGCCGGTAAAATGCCCCATTGAAATGGAAGTAATTTTCAGTCAGTGACATTTCTGCACACCAAAGTATGAAGGAGGCTTGTGTTGTAATTCCACTGTGGTCTAGGAACAACCGTTCCTCTAAAATACACAGAGGCTCTTTGAGGGATGCTAGTGTATAAAGCTACCACATGTAATCCTAATAGAAGTTCTCCCTCAGGGTTCAAACTCATTCCTTCTATTTCCTTAATGATCTGTGTGGTATCTCGAACATACAAGGACATCTTTTTGACAATAGGTTGAAGAAAGGCATCCACAAACCTTGAGAAGGGTTCCAAAATTGAATTCACCCAAAATACAATTGAGCAGCCAGGAGGGCCACTATTGATTTGTGGATCTTTGGGAGTGTATAACATTGTACCTCCTCCACCTGTGCCGCAATTTCCAGTAACTCTATGTGGTGGCCTACCTTTGTTTCCTTCATCTGTTCACCTGTCTTGTGCAGCTGCATCCAAGTCCCTGAGAAGAAGACATTGATAGCCGCCACGGTGTGCTCCATCTTATATATTTTTTTGTGGACCACCTTAATGGCAGTCATAATCTTTTCAGGGCTTTGCACTCCATCCTCAGCCACTGTGGCCTGTCCTTGTTGTTTAAATTAATCCTATTTGTTCTGTTTTGATACCTTGCTCAGAATTACAGGGCAGTAAAGCCTAGCTTACAACTTTCAGTGACCAACTGTAAGAACCAGAGTCTCTGCGCAGGGTTACATCAACCACATTTCTTTCCAGTGACATCTGAAGGGACCAGTGTCCGTTGTCCCTTATCATAGGATGAGGTCTGTGCTGGGACTCTGATTAAGCCGTAACTTCCATTTGATGATGTCACAGGTGTGAGTTACTGAAGCTGGCTTGTGCCGACAACTTGTTCGATTTTCCACCTATAGAGGAAGTTCTCTCGCCACCTTTGCTACATCCAGAGGACATGGGCTTTCTAATAGCGTCTCCCCTATTGTATCTCTCCACTAGTTTTAGGGGGATTGCGTCATGCTTCTAGAAAATGCCCTCAAAGCAGACCACTGCTCAGATACACAAAATCAGCAAGCTGCTCACAGTGTCATGGGCAACCGCGTGAAACGCGTTTGCCACACTCTTTGGGCCCGCTGCTCTGTGTTCGGCAAGTGTGCTTGATGGTCTAGTTCTGAACTCAATAGAACGTCCGATTGCATCATGACATCACTGTCATGGCAACCGGCATATCATCCACTCTGACTTGCAGGGCACTGTCTTACATCTTGCCGGTAAGGTTGCTCCGGCACTCTGTGTGAATCTCTTCTCATGCTATTCCTTCCGCGTTGTCTTGTTCACGCTTCTCCCCTCTTTACTGATGTATCTCAGCCTCCCTTGCCTGTGGAAACTACACTCCTTACTCCTTACTCCTAGATTCTGCTCTCCTCAGCACTTACCCGCCTGACTTGGATCCTTTCTGCACTCTTGGACACCACTGCCTTCTGCATAAGAAATACCTCAAGAGCATTCTGGATTTTGAACCGGGGGTTTATTCTGCAGAGATTTCCCCCAATCCTGGGTCTGTGTTTGGGGAAGGTCTTTTTACCTACCTTTGTACTCCTTGGGTGGTAGACTGGCCTCTTCTAGAATCAGACCCTACCTCTTTAAACCACACAATAAATGAAAGACCGGTGTAAGTTGAATATTGTCTGATAAAACTGACAGCTTGCAACGCCACTGTTGCCAAACGGAGATGAACCAAGTTCAGGAACTTGGGGATGCCATTCAAGGCTTAACTGCAGAAGTACAAGCCCACCATATGGAAAATCAAACCCTGCGCCAAGCAGTAACAATCAGGGAAGGTGTACCGATGGATGTACCCACTGGGAGTTCTGGATCAATGAAATGTTACGTCTCTCCATGGAAGTTGAAGGAATTGTTGTATAATTGTATAATGCAGTATGCCTTTTGGCTCCATCAATTCCTTTTGGAGCATTCCAAAGTGGGATACATGGTGACTAACATGGTGGGAAGTGCATTGGCCTGGGTAAACCCCCCTTGTCACATCAAGCAATCCGGCTTTGGATAACTTCAATACCTTTGTGGGCATATTGAGAGAAATGTTCGAGAGACCCAAGACAGCATATGCTGCATAAAAGAATCTTTGACACTAAGCTTCACTATCGACTACAAGAGCGTAAGGCGAAACAAAAGAAACATTGACCTGCTCTTTCAAACACCAGGTTCCTACTGAGGGTGACATACATTCCCTACTGATTGAAGGAGTTGAGAGGGAACGTTTAAGTTCCGATGCCATTGTCAACCAAGCGAAAAAAAAGTCTTGCCTATCAGGAATCACAGTGAACCACTCTCCTTCGACCTTATCAAGACTTTTCATTTTCCAGTCATTTATGAATGTCCTAGTTACGCCAACAAAATCCATACATAAATTGAAGGGCAGGTACGGTTTTCTTAGGATCTGAACTATGTGTTCAACAGTGTTTCCTGGATATAGAAGAACACAAGAAACGAACGCCTGAACATATCACACTGGCCAATAGCAACGTGCTTCTACCTGAATATAAAGCATTGTCTGTTTTTTCCCCCGAGGATCAAGAAGCGCCTTTACCTCCACCTAGGAACGAAGACTGTGTGATCGATCTGATACCAGGTAATGACTTTCTTTTTTCGGACTGATATTTGCATTATGGAAAACAGGAACAAGGGCATTAATAGAGAACTTAGATAATAATCTGAAGAATGGCCTCATAACCAACTCAAGGCACCCAGAGCAGCCTCTCTATTTTTTATGCTCAAAGGGGACACGTCAGAGCTGAGACCTTGTCTAGACTTTCGGGGATTGAACGAGATCACCATAAAGGATAAGTACCTTCTCCCATTGATTAAAGACCTTCTTGAAGCTGGAAGAGGAGCCACGATCTTTTCCAAACTAGGTCTACGCGGGGCCTATCATCTTATCTGCATATGAGCGGAAGACGAAAGGGGGCCCGCATTCCGAACACCTTTTGGTTTAAACGTATATCGGGTGATGCCCGTTTGGCTCGCAAACACTCCACCAGTGTTTCAGCATTTTGTTGATCATATATTCAGTGATTTAGTGTATACCACTGTGATAGTGTACCTGTACACCATTATTTTATTCCGATCCGCCATCAGACTATCATCAGCACATCCAAGAAGTTCTCCAACAACTCCATCTGCACCAATGCAAGGCTAAACTTGAAAAATGTATGCCTAAAAAGGCAGAGGTTATAATGGACTGGGGTCCTGCCACTTCTGTCAGACAAAATCAGCATTTCCTAGGGCTAATCAATTTTTACTGCTAATTCATAGATCACTTTACCCTGCGAGTAAAGCCTTTGACAGTCCTACTGCATATAAATTGCTGCTTTTTGTGGTCTAAAGAAGAGGACAGAGCATTCCAGGATCTAAATAACACCTTCACACAAGCCCTGGTTCTATGTCAACCAGATACCGAGCGACCATTCATCGTGGAGGCAGATGCCTCTTAGATGGCCATTGGAGCAATATTACTTCAACTATAGACGGACGGAATGGAACACCTAATTTCCTATCTCTCTCGGGCCCTCACCAGTAGTGAGAATGTAGAGGAGCAGTGAAATGCCTCTGCAGGAAGTCTCGCCCCCCTACTACCTGTATGCTGGAAGCCTGAAATTGTGCCATGTTTGATGCCAGCAGCTGTGACTATTCCACGTCGAGTCTTTGAGAAAAGTTATCCCCTAAGAAAACCCTATCAGATGTATCTCCGAAGAGATGGCAATCTCTTGCAAGAGATCCCCGAAAAAATATGAAAAAGAGAGAAAGAGAAGTTGGAAACATCACAAGAAATGAGCATGACGCACAGAGAAGATTGGGTGAAGAAGAGAACGTATGGACCTTATAGAAGCTGGTGATGAAGCAAAGAATCGAGTAAACTTTCATGTGCGAAACAAAGATTGCATGTGTGAAGAGCACTGTAGAAAATGCAAATTGTTCGATAATTGTACAGATGCAGCAACACAAGTAGATCAAGCACTCATAGAAGCTGGCTATAAGTAGTGAATAGACCAGGCAAAGCCGCCATTATACAGAAGCTGGACATCAGTGTTACAATTTTAATAAGTTCAGACCATGAAGAGAAGGGCTAAAGACAGTGTTACAGCAAATAATTAGCTGGGAGCATGGAAGAAACAAGAAGGGCTGTCTGGCCTGGGGTCAAGACTGGAGGAAGCCAAGACCGGTTATCTATTGTTTAAGGCAGAGAGCGTGAGAAGCTGATTCATCCCTTGTTAAAGTGCAAAGAAAGAACACCATGAGTTCCAAGTTTATTAATTCAAGACAATTAAATGCTATAAAATGGCCCAAATTGCGGTCTCCTGTCACGTGAGCCAAAGATGGGAATAGAGTTGGGCACACAGTCCAGAACTTTGATAAGCGTGTGCTCATACTCCCTTATATTCCCAGAGACGAGAATACATTGCAAGACCAAGTTCAAAGACACTCTGCATGGCAGAAGGCATGTGTGATGAGAGATGATGGGCTAAATCCACCTCCTGGCACCTGGGTCTGAGCTCACATGCTGCTAAGTGAAGAGAATGTTCCAGAAGGGCATGAGCGTGCCAACCAATCATAGAGGGCCATATAACCAAGGGCCTTATAGTTTGAGACCCAGTGGGGTACCATGTTTCTAATAACTAATGAAGATGACTTGCACTAGGGGTGGGCATGAGCTGTCCACCTGACTGTAGAGACCCAATCACAATCCCAGTCCCTATAGAAAGTATACTTAGATGTTCCCCTTGAGCCAACCACAATCCCCCATGGGTTTTTCTTATTTGCCACGTAGTATGATGTCACATATGACAGTTTTTTGTTGTAAAAGTTGTGTTTTTTATTAAATGCTTTGAGAGAACGCTGTGCGACATCCGTTAATGTTAGTTGTAACTCCTTGTTTTACATAATTGATAATAAAACAGTAAAAGGACTTTGCCTTCTTCCAGAGTTGGTCTGATTATTGGAGTACAGAGTTATTCTGTTTCCCATCCACCTGCATGACACACTACCTAAACAAGGGCCATAAGCTCACGATGAATGATTCCATCCTAGAGAAGGAACTGTTGGCCATCAAACACTCCTGTGTGGAATGGAGACATCTGCGAATGGTAGCCACATTTCACGTAGAGTTTTGAACCAATCACAGAAACCTACACACATTCCAGAAATTAGAGTGACCGAATTACAGGCAAGCTAGATGGACATATTGTTTCGCACAGTTCCACTTTAGGATCACTTACATTCCATACCACACTAACATGGTTAGAGATGCTCTATCTCGCAAGGATGGTTCCAGCAACAACCCCAAAGTGATACTAGAAAAACTGATGGCTGAAAAGACTTTTGTTGTTGTTGTCCATTCATTCTTTCAGTGGGCCTTGTCTGATAGTATGCAAAGCCATGCCTATGTACCCCTTTCTTCTGGATTGCACTTATAGCATGGTTTCCTCGTCAAAAGGTCAAAGAAAGTGTATTGTCCCTCTAACAGAATAAGGAAGCAAGTGTTACAGATGTTTCATGATCACCAAATCCTGGGACAAAGAGGACAATCTAGCATCAAGACAGCTGTCTTTAGGTATTTTTGGTGGCCTAGCTGGCAACAAGATACAGAAGAACACGTCAGGATTTGTGTAATTTGTGCTCCAAACAAGACCCTGCTGCCTTCTCTATAAGAAATGCCTTCAGAGCATTCCAGATTTTGAGCAGGGGGTTTATTACCCAGAGGGGTTCCCCCAATCCTGGGTCTGTGTTTGGGCATGAGTCTCTCATGCCCAGAAACCCAAACCTGACAATTGAAGTGACCTTAAATACAAGCAATCGTTCTTGCTCCTCAGCTCCACCCCCTTTTGGGCCAGTTGAGTACGTGCCCAAATGTCACACCTCTTACATGAACATCAGTGCGACAGCAGGCTGAGGAAAAGAGCACACAAGTGTCTGCCAGTGACAAAGATGGCTGCTGAAGATAACCAGTTGCCAGGCAGAAAAAATGACACAAGACCCCTCTGCAGTCACAGGAATGTAAGCAGGGCAACCACTGGCCTATTCATATAGAACAGCTTCCACACGTGTGCTGTCGACTCAGGATGATTTGCAGGACCCGAGTTATCTACATAGATGCTTTATACGAGATGTTTGCACAGAAAATATAGCACTACTAATGGCGCGTATTAGTGCTATGGCGAACACTGTAGGGTTGAATGGCCTTGCGTCGCACAGGCATATCGGTGAAGGGTTGTGCTTTAGACGTTTTTTCTATTAAAAAAAAGCGAATCAACAGACTGCCAAACATTCACAAGTTAGAACTCCTGAGCTTTCGTTCACTCTCCGGAAACGACATTCTGTTATTATTTAGCGATCTTCAATTTGCATCTAGTGGCCCCGTTGCTGTGCTTTCCCTGTAAATGACCCTGGGCTTTTTTTTTTTTATTGGGGTACTGTCTACAAGAGAGATCCTCTCTTGGGAATGGGAGAACCTGAATGGGCTGACGTCCTTGCCACCCCTGCGTCTGATCCGCCTGCTAATTCCCCATCCTCTGCCTGCCACGGACCAGCCATTTCCATGGCAGCGGCGCGCGGTGCCAGGAGAAGCAGCGGGCGCATGTCTCTTCTTGGGTGGGAGGACTCCGGCGAGCAGGCCTCGCAGGAAGGGGGTCTTGGGGCCCTGGCACCGGACCCGCGGCCAGGCTGTCTCTCTTCCTGGTGCTGTGGCTGACGATCTCAGATTGGGAAGCTGCGAGCCCCACCCGCCCTGAAGCTTGCCTTCTTCCTTCTTGGAGTGGTTCAGCGCGGGGTCTGGGTTAGAATCCACACGACGCGGGCGCGCACGCGCGCACCCTCCTTCGCGGCCGAGGCGTGGGTGCGTATATTAATAGTGCAGGAGCCTGGGAAGCGTCGCTGCTCCAGAGCGCCGCTCGCTGCCGCTCCTCGGAGAGCCACCCACCGAGAGCTCCGCGTGTGAGGGAACGGGGGGCTCAGCGGGGGTTCTTGGGCACCGGGGACGCTTGCTTAGAGGTGACCATCGGGCGAACCATGGGAACCTCAAAGGAATCCCGCGCGCAGCATCTTCTCGCAACCCAGGTGAGAGCCACAGCATGGGCAAGAACGCCAGTGCTCGTTATCTGTTATATTATTTGCATCAGTTCTACAAGGGACTGACTTTATACTTTTATTTTGTATTTTTAGCGATGGTGCTCCATATAACCTTTATATGTGGATGAATGTAACAGATTGTAATTATGGACTGGTACCTACATCCTCTATATAGGAATCCACGTGAGCAGTATTGCACATGTCGGCTTGCAGCTGACACCTCATCGCAGGTTGTTGGGCAATGTGACGTTATTCTGCTTTTATGCTGTGCCAGTTCACCACTTTCCTCGACTTGTGGCTGGAGCTCGGCCCTGTGCCCTGCGGGGCTAGGTTTGCAGCAGGTATAAGCTCATGCTCCCCTAGGGCCGAGGCATTGCATCTCTGCTGGCATTGGCATGACAAGCACAGAAGTGCATGGCAGACCGATCTGATGGCCCATTTGTGTACTCACCAGCGGCAATGGTGCATTGGCAATACCCAATCATACGCCAGACCCCTGACTATGCCATGCTAGTCTTGGGCCATCACCAACCCGAGGTACACAGCAAAGGGTCTTGTAAAAAAAGGGTAGCAGGCGCTCCTCTCCAGAAAGAACACGGCATGATAACCTGTTCTGAGATAAGAGTTTGCAGCGCACACTTTTTGCTCACTGTACCTTCCACAGATGGGAAATACCCATTTGCATATCAGTCTTTGTCCCGCCCACATGGGCAGTCCAGCACAGAAATGCTATGGCAATTCCTCTCTGAACAAGATTACCAACAGAAACCCCATACACGTGTTTCAGCCTTGTTGGGCCTCATCAGTGAGGTGGAGCTGTGCCTCTCTGTGCACAAAAACCCTACTTCATATTACACCTGTTTGTCATCAATTGTTCAGTGTTTACCTTAAAGTCTGTGATTTTCTATAAGACTATTGCTATTTCACCCGTAAATCTTACACTGTCTAGTGGCTCAAATATGGTTTGATCTGAAATTATAGTACAGAACTCACTTAGAATCGATTTGAACTGCCCCGGAATTACTATCTCTATTATGGACACGTTGGTCATATTTACCATTTAAATTTGCTCACCCATATCGATTATCTGTAGTGGAAGGTAGTTTTGCTGTCATTTTCCCACAGCGGTTCATCGTATTTCAAAATACCTGAAATATTATATATATGCCTGCTTATATTTATAGATGTCCATTTGGTGAGGTCCTTAAAATCTACTGAATGTTGTGGATGGATAAACATCCATTGCAACTTACCCGCAAATGCAGTAGCATTGCTGCTATGGAGTATGGTGGGAAGAATTCTTCCTATTGTTTTCACTCGGTAGTTGACTTTGTTTCAAAATATCTGAAAAAAGATATATGTGCTTATGTTGAGAGGTATCCAAAAGTTAAATGCCCTAAAATCTGTTAAATCGTATCGATGGATAACCATCCATTGTAACTCAAATGCAGTGAAGTGGTTTCAATACGGCGGTGGCGGCATTCTGCGCGTGCAGGAGCCTGCCGGCATATTGAAACAGCAAAGTTATATGTATAGCATCACGATTGCGATGATGTCATTGCGTTGTGTCCCCTTGATGTCATTTGTTTACATATGCAGATCGGTTAGAACGTGTTCTCAGTCCATGTCTCTATTAAATGTTACTGATGTTAATATTCAGTCATCTTTATAAATACATGTTCATCCGGCCAGATAAAGTCCGTCCATCAGATCCCGCTGATCTTTGCATGTATGAAATCCTGAATGTCAAGTGTATTTAAACTGCAGCGAGGGCGAGTTAAGTGACATTAAATCCACATTGTATACATAAAACTTGTTATCAAGGAATCCCTTTAACATACTTTTGTGTCAAAGTGTTTAAAAAGCCCAATTAGGGCAACATGTACATACGATGCTTGCTATTATTGAATGTTTGTACAACCTTCATGTGGCAATATGTATTTACACTGAAGTGCCTCAATGTTACGGAGAGCTCTCATTATACATTAAATTCATACCCAAAATTGTATACACAATTGCTAAATCGCATAACCCATAGTTTCTGTCCTAAGTTAAGACACATTACATACAATTTAGAAATGTCATTATTGTGATCATTGGCATAGATAGCCATTCAAATTTCAAAGACATTATATTAGATAACGTAACATGTAGTATCCGTCCAGAATTAAGATCCATTATACAAAGTTTCCAAAAGTCATTATTAAACTCATTGGCCTGGATAGCTAGGAATTCAGAAAAAAATGCATTGCATCATAGAAAGACTTTTTTAAAATTTTTATTCTTTTTATTTTTTTTAGACGTTAGAGGTAGTTAGCTCATGTCTCACATACTACAGTCAGTACACATTAAATCAATGCTGTAGTTAGTACACAATTCATCATTTATTAGTATTCGGTAGTTTTCAAATTATTAGAAAAAAAATACAATTTCAATTTAAAAAAAAATATTTGGTGGGAGGAAACCCTTCCAAATCACGTAGTAAAACAATTGAACACTGTTTAAAAAAACAGACAATTTAGTTTGTGACACTTAGGTTATTATTCAAACTGATATTCAATATCTAGCAGGTTAATCATAGGTGTTGAGATTTCTGCAGGAGTCTAGTTCTACCTTGCCCTGATCTACTGAACCCTATTTCTGGGTGGTTATATTCAGCTAACTAGAGGGTGTTAAACTAGTTAGGAAGGACTCAACATGTTTCGGTTCTCTGATATTTCTAGGAACTTTCTTCAGGAGTGGTGTCACTGTATCTAAATGGTTACAGTAAAAAACAGTAAAATACAGCAATATACAGATTCACATTTGGTATGTTTTAAGTACATATAGCGTTATTCGGTGGTTCCAGTTGGAAATATAAATTCACACACTTGGGAAGTTGATCTGTGGCTGTAGGTGTGAGACAAGAAAAAACAAGAAGAAGAGAATAAGCTATCAATGCTAAATGGGCTTCTTCAAATTACAATTAATTTGTGAGGCAATTCTAGGTTCTATTAATTACCTACTCTTGTCAAAACGAGTAGTCGCTGAGGAGGAGTAATCCTGAATATAGCAGGAAAGTGGTCCTCTTGGTCATTAATGGACTCCAAGTAGAGTTTCAAAAAGACCTGCAGAAATCTCAACACCTATGATTAACCTGCTGGATATTGAATATCAGTTCGAATAATAACTTAAGTGTCACAAACTAAATTGTCTGTTTTTTTAAACAGTGTTCAATTGTTTTACTACGTGATTTGGAAGGGTTTCCTCCCACCAAATATTTTTTTAAAAATTGAAATTGTATTTTTTTTCTAATAATTTGAAAACTACTGAATACTAATAAATGATGAATTGTGTACTAACTACAGCATTGATTTAATGTATACTGACTGTAGTATGTGAGACATGAGCTAACTACCTCTAACGTCTAAAAATCTATCCAACCCAATAAAAGGTAGAGCTACTACTTCGGTAGTAACATTGGGGTTCCCCCCTTTTCTGTGTATTGGATCATAGAAAGACCGGCATATCATCATCTTTGTTCAGACATAGGGTTGTGCTTCTTAATTTACAGATTAACTATGCTTCTTCCCCCCACAGAGTCAATTCTCGAGCTCCTAATCTCTCTTCTTTTCAAATGTGTTTGATTCCAATGAATTTGATCTTGAAATTCATTGGAATCAAACACATTCAGCAAGATTGATCTTAATATTGACTTTTGAAAACTTTGGTGTATAATGGATATACATCCTGGATGAATATTACAAACGTTGAGACCGCTCAGCTGTTTGTTGAGGCCCACCTGGCCTTGCAGGTTGTTTCCCAATTGGAGCCTGTACCGCAGAAGACAATACCAATTGTTTTATTTATTCTCACTCACCCCCACGCCTAGAAAAAGACCTGTGTTGGGTCAAAACATGTGTCGGCTAAACTGTGCATTTAAAAATCACTGTGACATACAACAACAACATTGAGCATCTCAACTTATTACTATAACCCTCAAACAAACAAGCCTTCAGAAAACTGCCAACCAACCCAGCACCGTGGTGACACAGGTTCTCAACCCACCCTGTATAAACCACTAAACGAGATGGAAGGGCGCAACCTCACAAGAACCCAGGCATCGACAGCAGGGTTCCACTTATTGTTTCATTGATCTAGTGCTGTAATCTGCAACTTCTAGTGCCCTACCCTGATATTATATTATACTCTGATATCTGTGAGCATAAACACATATATCTTTTTTCAGATATTTTGAAACACAATCAACTACCGTGTGAAAACAATAGGAAGAATTCTTCCCACCATACTCCATAGCAGCAATTCTACTGCATTTGCTGCTGCTATTGTTAACACAAAACTAGATTACTGCAATAGCTTATTAGTAGGGATCTCTCAGACAAAGCTGCAGGTCACACAAAATGACACAGTGTGGGCAGTCTGTGGTTTGAAGTGCCAATCCCAGGTGTCTGTGGCCCAGAGGAAACTGCATTGGCTTACAGTTGATTCTAGGATCCAGTTTAAAGGCCTAGTTATGGTCTTTGAATGTCTTTGGGATGAAGCAAAAATTGACAGTGTAGAGGTGCACTCTAGATGTAAATGATTTTATCATATTCTCTTGGGTGAATATGTTCAACGTTTTTCAGTATTGTTTAGGTGCCACAGATGCAGATCTTGGGCTACAAGATCGGTTTACACAGAAAAAAGAAAGTGAGTACCACCAACTCAGTGGGACTAGAGATCTGTGCCCACTTTATAGCAAAAACATTGCTGAGTCAGTTTGACTGCAATTCGTAATACAGTGTTTAATAATGTTGACAAAAATAATTAATCTTGTAACTTCACAAATTGTATAATTAACAGTGTTAAGGAAATTGATTCACACTTCTTAGTGAGATATCCTCATCAAATAATACAGCGATTAAAACTTCACACAAATTAACACGTGTTTTCAAATGATTCCAATACTTGAATTCACAGTTCAAAAGATAAGTTATTTTAAATAAGAACAAAATAGTTCAAAGTCCATTAGTGAGATGCATTTAGATATACACGTGGATGACCTGAACTGTACATCTTATCTCTCTACAACGCGTTTCGGGCCTCTGTGCCCTTCATCAGGTATACAAGCCTGAAACGCATCATAGAGAGATAAGATATACAGTTGAGGTCATCCACGCATATATCTAAATGCATGTCACTAATGGACTTTGAACTCTTTTGTTCTTATTTAAAATAACTTATCTTTTGAACTGTGAATTCATCTATTGGAATCATTTGAAAACATGTGTTGATTTGTGTGAAGCTTTAATCACTGTAATATTTGATGAAAATATCTCAGCAGTCTGAATCGATTTCCTTAACACTGTTAATTATACAATTTGAGAAGTTACAAGATTAATTATTTTTATTTTTCTCAACATTGTTTTTCTCAACATTATTAAACAATTAACTGAGTTCTGTACTATCATTTCAGATCCAACCATATTTGAGCCACTAGACAGTGTAACACTTACGGATGAAATAGGAATAACCTTATAGAAAATCACAGACTCTAAGGTAAACACTGAACAATTGATGACAAACAGGAGTAATATGAAGTAGGGTTGGTTTCCTTTGCACAATTGTAATTGAAAAGTATATTATTATTTCAGACTAGAATGACTCAATAGCTTATTTAATGATGCAGACATAGGGCCTGATTCACAAAACATTTTCCTATGGGATTGCACCATTATACAATGCTTCTGTGAATCAGGCCCACAGTAAATATCGTCCAAAGGAGAGCACAGATCACAAGGTAATGGGACCTACAGTTAATGATGATACTGGTTTTAGGAAGGATATAGCAAACACATAAGAGTGTTTTTAAAATGAGCATGGAAGGGTGTGCACGTGTACATTTTCAGGCCACATAATGATCTATCATTCCAGCGGATATAGTGAGACATGCTAAGGAAAGGCTGCAATAAGAAGTCTGTTGTTTTATTAAATGTGATCTTGCTATTAAGACAGGCCTGTTGAGTAAAGAGGCACATGGCGCTTTAAATCCAAATACTAATGATATTTGTGGCTACATTGAGGCATTACTGAATCAGTTACTTTGGTAAATAGGGGTTTTTCTAACTAGACGTACAACTATAGATGGATATAGGTCTAAACAGAGACACTGAAATCTTTCTGATGAATCTAATATGAGTTACTCATCCCGCTCCGTTCTCACCTTTTTCTTTTCCCCATTTTCTGTTTCTTACGGATAGTCACAGAAAGTTTAATCTAATTGCAATCAGTTGTCTGTATCTAAACATGCACTATTACATAAATACTAATGTATATGATATGTGAAGCACACAGTTTATGTCGACTTATGTAACAAATGTGTGTATCTATAGAGCATAGAGGACGCAAATTGCAAATAATGACTTAGGTTATAAGTTTGAGCACTTTGATTGATGTATTGAGCCTAGAGGAAGCTGTTCTTGGCGAAACAATGCACACGTGCGCCAGCTGTTGATTGTTGGCTGTTGGTTTGGATATATTGTTTTTTACGTATATTACGTCCGTGTATAAGGTTCCTCAGCCTGTGAGTATCTCATATGTTTGCACAATAAACACAACACGTATACTCATACCATGAATTTAAGAGCTTGACGATCATAGTCACAGGGCCCATTGCAGGGGGATGGATGCCTTCAGAGTATTTGATAATTTCTGGACTGTGAGTGTTGACAGTTGGCTTTTTTGAACTATTATACTCTTTTTTGAAATATTAGTGTACATAATTATAACACAGTTACCTTCTGACCAATATCCCCTGAACTTCAGCTTTAAAGAAATAATAAATCTGGAAAATATCCTTCTATTTATAAACCAAAAAACATGCAGGCATTAGACGTTGTGTTTAGCAGGTGATGCAAAGCTACAGGAACAAAAGGCAAAAACGAGCTGAGCCCAGTTTAGCCGCGTTCACACTGTATTCCAGTAATTAGTGGATTGACAGTTTATAATTTCTGTTTGAAATTTAGTCATGACAGTGTGGAACAAAATATGTAGAATTGCTTCACCGTTTTAGATAAATAGATATCAAACATTTCTGAATTGCTCTCAGCAAAGCAACATGACAGGTGCAAAAGGCTGCTATAAGGGCCGCACATTACTGCACCTTTTCTATTTGAGTGAGTTGCCCTTCTTTTTGGGAGTACATAGTTGAGAGGAAATTCTAAATCTAAGAAATTAAGGGCCTGATTCACAGAACATTTTCCTGTGGGATTAGGCCATTATAAAACACTTCTGTGAATCAGACCCTAAATGATTCTAGCAACTTCCTCAGCATGGTGAATTCTTTCCCCTTTCCGGTACAAGACATATATTTACCATCCAATCTCTTGGCAGCAGGTGAGACATCCAAAGGACAGATTGAGCAGTGGGATTAAGGCAGTGGTCTTCAAATTTGTTATGCTAAGCCCCCCCCAGGAAAACAAATTCTGCCCCTCCTCCTTTAGTGTCGGTGATTATTTTTTATTTACATGACAAAGAAATTGGGGACAGGGGCTTTCAGTGGGGGCCATCTGCCTGCATAAGTAAATGAAAAAAGAATTGGGTACAGGGGCTTTGAGAGGGGGCCATCTGGTCCCACAAGTGAAATCTTTCCCAAAAAATTAAATCAGGCACCATCATCCGGGGTAGCCTTTCCCCAAATGTGCATTTTAAAAAAAGTAATGAGGGCAGTGGCCTTCAGCAGGGACTACCAGCCCCCGAAAGCATGTTTTGGGCTTAGCGGTGGGGCATAGCGGTGGGCAGTGCCCCCCATGGTGGGATTGGATTGGCGGAAGTGGCAGTGCTGTGACGGTGATGCTGTGACGAATCAACTTCCGGGGCACCAGTGACCCAGGGATCAATATTCGTTTCTAAACCATCAATTAACCCCACACCTCTAGTACACCAGAAGGGATCCAAAAAGATCAGAATACAAGTGAATTATTAAACCTCCTTGTCCAATTTTGGTAACGTGGATGGGACTGCAGGCTTATATCTGCAAGGTCGTGGATCGGTGGTTAGTTGCAACACAGTGAAAATACAATTATTACCCAATGATAAAAGGGACTGTCCAGTCAAGGTTGTATACAAATATCTACTTTATTAATACTACAACAGACAGTTCAACCCCCACTGTATCTACGTGAGGAGGGAGGATAAGCTGTTCAGTGCTCGAGTCCTGAGCACACCCGGCCCTTCCTGTACCAGTGGCCTGGTAAGGGTTTTTGTTCTGCTTGTCTGGGCTCCGAACCCATCTTGGTCCATGAGGCACTCTGCCTCCAAATTTTGAAATTTATGACTTCCACATTTGCGGATTGCAGCTGATTTTGCTAATCTGCACTGAAGTGCTTTATTCGTCTGCCTTGTGTTGCAGTCTCTGTTGCTGCAGCCCTAAGGGCCCTTCCAGCATGGCCACCTTGTTTTCTCTGCACCTTTCTTCCGTGGCCTGAGCCTGCTCCCGCCCCCATTGGCTGATCTTCCCAAAATCAGCCAACCAACATCACTGGGAGACGGCCCTTGTTCTCAATAGCCCACTTCTAAGGCCCCTGTCAGCTTCCCTGCCCGCTTACCAGGACGCTACATGATGCTACTACCACAGCCCGACCCTCCCTGGGGTTGCCAGCTCACTCAGCTATGAAACTGGACTACCGAGACTCTCTTACTTCCCGCTCTATTGGTTAGTTCCCTCCTTCTGCCTACCCTTTCAGTTTCCCTTCTTGGACCTTCACTCTTCCCTCTCCCTGTTCCAACTGGTCTCCCTCTATGCTCTCATCTCAGCACTCACCTATAATCCTACCTCATTTCTTTTACCAATTGGTGCCTTAGCAATTGCCTTGTAAGTCAAATTTGGGCTGTGTTTGGGAAAGTCAAATTTGGGTGTGTTTGGGAAAGTCAAATTTGGGTGTGTTTGGAAAAGTCTCATTCGGGTGGGTCTCTGCAAATCAAATTTGGGCTGTGTTTGACTTTGGTTGGGTCTCTGTAAATCAAATTTGGGCTGTGTTTGGGAAAGTCAAATGTGGGTGTGTTGCTGTAAATCAAATTTGTGTGTGGTTTTCACTTTACTTCAGCCCTCAATTGCAACCTGCTAGCCCAGTGACCGCTCCATACTGCTGCTCTTGTTTATTTCTCTTACTGCCTCCTCGCTCTACCTGCCCATGGCGTTATCCATTTCTCCTATCTACTCCTACTGTTTCTCTATCAACTATCTTTCCCTTCTCACTAAGTCTGATAAGAAGAAATTCAAAAAGCATATCCTGGCTTCCAACCCAGGTCTCCCTATCGCTGATGCCTATTCTAGCGCCTCTGCCAGACAAACCCTCACTGACATCCTCTTTTTCGTTCCCTCACCAGATCTCTGGATCCATCCAATGATCTCTATGCTCTGTCCTGTCTCCTCCTCTCCCATTAATGGTGGCACCCGTTGGCAAGTCCGCAGGTTTCTCTTTGTCACCTCCGGAGTCTTCATTAATGTCTATCTGAATGGCACTGTCATGGTGCTAGGCCCTCAGGCTAATCTCCTCCTCTTTGATAGGCGGTTCCTTTGCCTCATCAACATCCTCTCATCTCCAGCTATCCCCTACTCTCTTCCCCTGTCTTCCTTGCCCTCCTCCACTTCCTCCTTCGCCCCATCTCGAGCTCCTTCCACAGCTCCATAGGGTGTACCTCTGATTTGTACCACTCCCCGGAAGGTCTTTAAGGTGGAAACCTTCTCCATCTTGCCACTCTCAACTCTTGCTCAGCTGTTAAACACTCCTCTGACCTCTTCCACCTCCTAGAAGAACTTGACCTTGATGTCCTCGGCCTCGCTTGACGTGGTTGCTGGCCAGCTCTGTCACGGGGTTTGACACTCTCCTCCCTGACGGCTACAAGATCCTCTCAGCCCCCAGATCCAACTGGCTTGGAGGGGGTGTAGCCCTAATCTTCCCTTAGTGGATTCCTGCCTCTCTAATCCCCCTCAGACTTACTCCTCTTTTGAATGCCTAGTCTGCAGGCTCGCTCTTTCTCTCTCTCTCCTAGCCACTCTCTTATTGTTGCTACTGTCTACCGGCCCCCTGGTCAAATCACCTCTTTTCTCTCTGAGTGGGCAGACCTCTCCTCCTCCCTCCTGGCTTCAACCACTCAACTCCTCCTCCTCAGTGACCTCAACATTCATCTTGATTCTATCTGTCCCTCATCTGCACTCTTTTGCAACCTCTGCGATTCACTCAGCCTCTCTATCTTTCCTTCCGGCCCAACTCACTCAGCTGGTCACACACTTGATGTCTTGATCTCATCTGGCCTCCCCTTCTCTACCCCTCTTACCACTCCTCTCTCCTGGAGTGATCATTGCCTCCCCTCTCATCTTTCCATCTCCTCCCCCCAAGCCAAGCCCACTCCTAGATTGACACTCACCTTCTCGGATATCCGACCCATGAAGCGTGTGTCAGTTGAGGCCTTCGCTGCAACCTTCTCCCCCTCCTCCACTCCAGGGCTGACTCACACCCTGACACAGCCCTGTCTCTTCTCTACTCCTCTATCTTGGCTACTCTCGATGCTCTTGCACCAGTCATGAGGATCCACCTGAAGTCCAAAGCCAAGTGCAATTCTTGGTAAGACTCTGACCTAGCTACACTTAAACATAAGTGTAGGGTGGCAGAGAGGAAATGGAGGGCTTCTTGCTCATCCGCTGATAAACTGGCCTGCCGCCTGCTCGAAAGGCAATACCAACTCGCTGTCCTCACCAAGAAGAGGGTCCAGATACAAGCCTGTGGCTCTGCAGCATCTAACAATTTGGCCAAATGCTTAAAATCTGCAAGGAGCTGGCCAACCCTGCTGCAGTCGCCACCCCTCCTCTTGCCTCCCAGGCTCTTTGCAATGCCCTTGCCTCTCACTTTATCTCTAAAACCCAGGACATCTTGTCCACCATCTCCTCTGCTCCCCCTCCTCCCTCTCCTTCTCAGCTTGCTGACCCTCCCTCAGCTACCCCTCTCCCCCTTTCTCCTCCTTTCCTCTTTTTTCCCCTGATAGGGTAGCTAGACAAGTCCGATCTATGAAAACCCCATCAAAATAGGTCCATCCCTGTTCCTCTAAAACCATTAAGGACCACATTGACACCCTTGCTCCGGCCCTTGCCGACTTCTGAACCCTCTCCTTTGCCTCTGGCTCTTTCCCCTCCTCTCTTAAGCACTCCCTTGTGCATCCTCTCCTCAGGAAATCCACAGCTGATCCTTCATGTCCAGCCAACTATTGGCCAATTTCCATTACTCCGTTTTTGGGTAAGCTCCTGGAAAAGATGGCCATCTCTCAGCTTAATCTTCATTCCGACTCTGTTGGCTCGCTCCATGACCATCAATCCAGCTTCATGGCTGCCAGAACCAAAGAAACTGCTCTCCTGAACATCCGTAAAGACCTGCTCTCCAACCTTGACTCTAACATTCCCTCTGTCCTCATCTTACTTGATCTCTCCTCTGAGTTCGACATGGTCAACCATACCTCCCTGCTCAATCGTCTCCGTGACAACCTGGGTCTCACCGATCAGGCTCTGGCTTGGCTGACCTCTTTTCTTTCTGATCGACCCTCCCCTGTACAACTTGGGTCCTTCATATCTTCTTTCTCCCTCTCCACCTGTGGTGTCCCCCAGGGGTCTAACCTCTTGCCCTGGCTTTTCAACCAATACCTGCTAACTCTCGCCCACTACATTTCCATTTACTGCTCAAATTTCCAGTGCTATGCTGACGATACCCAACTCATTTTCAGGCTTCCTTCAGCCACCTCATCTCCTTCCCTCATCTCTGATTGTCTAATCGCCATTCAAAATTGGTCACCAATGATCTTTGCCTAAATGCCAACAAGACTGAGATCCTCCTCATCAGTACACCATTTCCATCCTTTCCTCTCACTCTCTGGCCGGCCTCCCTTGGCCCTCCTCCTACTGCAACCTGCGTAACTAAGAACCTCAGGGTTATCTTTGACTCCACACTTTACTTCTCTGCACACATCTCTGACGTCTCCAAAAAGTCAAACTTTTTATTGCACCTTCTTAGAGGTACTCTGCCTTTCCTCTCCTTCCCTCAAAATCTCACTGTCTCCCAAGCTATGGTTCTCTACAGGCTTTATTACTGTAACAGCCTCTTTCTAAATCTACCTGCCTCCATTCTCCACCCTTTACAACGAATCCAGAACAGGACTGCGAGATTTGTCCTTGGCCTCAAGCCCTAGGATCGTATCTTTCCAGCCCTGAAATCCCTTCATTGATCCCAGTGGGCGCAAGGATTCAATTTAAAAGCCTCTGCATTGTTCACAAGGCTTTCTGGGGCCTGGGGTCCAAAATACCTTCAACTATCCCTCCGTAAATACCTCCCCTCTTGAGCCCTTCGCTCCTCTACTTCTAACTTCCTCAGAGTTAGTCATTTTGCAAAGAAACGAGCTAGGGGTAGATCTGTCTTCGACTGGGGCCTCCCTTTGGAACAGCCTCCCAGCCACCTTGAAACTTGAGGAGAGCCATCTCCGGTTCCACAAGCACCTCAATACCTTCCTCTTTGCCTCTGCCTTTGCCCCCCTTCTCCCCTGTTGATCTGTTTTTTTGTCTCTTGACATTGTGCACCTGGCCACCCTCTGTCACTCGGGCCATGGTACCTGCTCACCCTGCCACCCTCCTGCACTGCCTCTAGGCCACCCCCTGCACTGGGGTTCTGTATCTGTACCCATACAGCCCCCCTCCCACTTTTCTTCAGCACTTATCAGATCTACCTTATCTGACTAAACTTTCACCTGCCACATGTTGGCCGCACTACCATGGTTTATCGCCTTCATTTAGGTATTTATTTTATTTATTATTTATTCTGTTCTCTCCTCTGATCTGCGCTTTCCACTTATCCTTTTCCACGCACTTTCCACCTGTTCCCTTTTCCATGCACTTGTGCTTTCTTAATGTCACTGGGCCTCGTAAGATTGCTGTTTTCTTTTTTTTTCTCCCTTGTTCCCCTCCCTTTTGCTTCGTCGCGCTCTGAAACACTTATGTACGAGTGCGATATAAAAAAATATATAATTTAGTTTCATTTCGCTGTAAAGGAACACAGAGGACAGACAGTTTCACAAAGGAAAGGGATGCACTCTGGATACTGACAGGAGGATAGTTAGTAAAGTAATCAGTCTTATTGTTCTAGGTTATTTGGTTTCAACACCAAAGGGTAAAATGGTTGTAACTGTTTCTAGGTGCCTTCAGAGAAGGACCAGGGGGACAGGACCACAATTTACCTAATGCTGAAGAAGTGCTTGGTGCTCGATAGCGTTAAGGCAGTTCCAGGGCACTTTGAGCCCGTGAGACAGAATTAGTGGCAGAAGACAGCTGCGGGTACCAGGTTGCAGGCAGTTTGGCAAGCGAGGCTGGACGGACGTCAGCAGGCTGTCTGGCACAGTTGCTCAGGGCCAAGAATGGCTGTCTCTTTGCTGGTTGGCGGATCAGAAATGCTGGTCGGGGCATCTCGGATGGCTCTGGGGACTGCGGCGTGACAACAGTCAGCGGTGCAGCTGGATACTGTTCGAGGACTCGACTGTCTCGAAATTGTCCTTAAATAGATGGACGCTGGATGATGCTTGTGTGGCACTCCTCTTAGCTTCTTTGCAGGGCTCGTGTCCTTTCAAGGCAGACAGCCCAAATCTCAGCAAGGTGTAGCAGGCAACAGCCTTCTCCTTTGTCCACAGACTCTCCAGCACTTCCCACATTGGAAGTGTGCTGTCAGAATCTAGCAGGGCACGCTGTGTGCTGGTTGGGTACCGGTTCTGGAGCTGTTTGACAGGTCCTCTGAGTCGGTATCTCCTCTGTTCCCTGGCAGATGTTTAGGGGAGGGATCTTGCTTTCCTCTTGGAACTCCTGGCCTTCCTTCCCTGGTGGAAGATGTAAGGTAGACTGTACCTTCAGCTCGGGTCCAAATGAGAAATGAGTTCGACTTCTGACTCCTTGCCAAGTCTTCAGATGATCACCTCAGTGAGGGGCTCAGTCCTCTTTAAAAGCCAAACGGGCCCCAGTGATTGGTGTAGGCTAATCCCACCTTAATGAACCAATCCTGGGTCCTCACCAACAATCTTCAGTGATGCTTCGGGTCAGAATCAGGGCACTTGGCACAGACAGGGGAAGGATGACAACATATTCTTCCTGTCTGCTGTACATCAAAGTCGCTCCCTAATTAACTGAGCCCTATGCAGCGCTTGGTCCCAAAATGGGACTCCTTTGAAGTAGTGGGTTGCAGGCAGACATTCTTCTCCTACACTTCACATACTTCCCTGCTCGGAAAGGAGTGGTTTCAGACAAGACATTAACTGCCCTTTCATACCAAGGAGGGGTGTTAGTACCAGGTTGAATCATGGCATTACAAAGAAGTGTTGGTCTCTGGTCTCCATTGTCACTTCCTGAACCCAGGCATTCCCTGAGGCCTGCTAATTAACATTCTTCTGTATTCGCTGCCACCAGCAAGGTGTAACAATGGAGATGCAAATCCATGGGGCCTTGAAATGCTAATCAGGCTGCCCATGGCCAGAGGCTTTTGATGTACCCACAGATGTCGGGTGTCAGCTTCACATGACAGGGGTGTGTGGTGCTGGTAAGCTGTGTCCTCCCAGAGTACATGACTATTTTTCTAATGTGCGGTGAGCGTGGAAAATATGTGCGGGAATGGCCCTTACATATTTTCCAGAGGTTGATAACCCATCATTCATTCTTTTTAAATAAACAAAAATCAAAAAGCCCAGGTGAGCGCATTCTCCCTGTGCGGATGGTCGAATTCCTCACAGGTGCAGAGGCCTCGACTTACACAAAGGCCAGATCCCTAACCCCCTACTATGTATCCCGAGGAAGATCACGAGGGTGAGGGTTCTAGCTTTTTTTTAAGTCAAGGCCACTGCATGAATCTTCACCACTGTTCACCCTCTTCCTCCGATCCCACTGTTGAGGGGGTATAAGACCCCTGCTCCATACCCCTAACACCTGTGTTTTGAATTTTAGAGGTCTGGATCAGAGGCTGAATGCCACCAATGGTGAGATCTGATGACAGTACCATGAGGGAGGCTGCAACGGCCTCCATAATAATAAAAAACTCCAGACCCCCCAACACTGCTGCTCTTGCAGCTCGCAGGAGAACCCAGATGTTGGGGTTCTAGCTTTTTTAAAATCAAGGCCAATCCCACTTTTATGGGTATAAGACCCCTGCAAGAGACTCCAAACATCCATGTGCGAAATTTCAGGAGTATGGGGAGGGGGCCAAATGACCCAAACAATGAGGCCTCAGTAATGAAAGTAAAAGGACCACTTACCTTGCCCTGCGGTACTCAAGCCGGAATCAGAAAAGAAATGCAAATACAACAAAAACAGCCTTCCCAGGTTGCATTTGTTTACTGGTCCCTGCTCCAAAAATGTCTGTCCCCCAACCCCTCCTTACTGAGGCCCAGACCCCGACGCACTGAGCATGTGTGCTGCAGCCGGGGGCCATATTGGATTGGGCTGCTGCTCATTAATTGCTAAAGCAGGAGCCTGATCCGTTTTATTTTTTACATTTTGAGACGGGATGCGGGACTTCCGTGGGTGGGCGCACCACAGTTTGAATAATTCTGGCCTAATGGGATCTGTGTGTATATTTCCTTTCTTAAGGCCACATATATTGTCGCCACAGAAACTCATTAGGGATCAACGCAACTGCTCTGTGAATCCGGAATACTCTGCATGGATGCGGTTATCTCCAGGAGGAAGGTCTGGAAAGGACTGATTTACAAGTATCACTGCATGCATGCAGCGTACCCCCAAATTCCCGCGCAGTGCACACAGACGATAGAAACAATGGAAAAAGCCAGCGTGCTTTTTACTTTCGACATCCTGTTTGTCACCACACCCACAAACCTATTAAATGAAACGTGTGTGGTTCAATGTTTACTGACTAATGTCCCTTGCAGTGGTATGCATCAGCTCTCGGGAGGTGCCACAGAATTACCTGAGTACCATAGAGGTTTGATGAGTCGACTGACAGGCGCTTTGGCAGGTATCCACGCTGTGCCTATCCGGCTGCATGAAGAGGCAACACACGGGAGAAGAGAGAATGTGTGCTGCAGGGAAAAACGACGGAGGAAAGCAGCACATACGAATGAGGCTGTAAGTGGGATAAGGCTAGCAGAGGCATGTGATTTAAACTCCATTTTCAAAGAGTGCGAATTATCATGCACAAAGTGCCCTGCAAATATTTAGGTCTTGCAGACAGCTCCATGACGAATAGTGAGATAGTGAGAAAGTGACAAAGACACAAAGGGCCCAATTCATGGAATATTTGCCTGGTTCAAAGTTACTGTGTACTTCTAAAAAGTGACTTTGCACTGCCGACACAAACCATGATTCATGGAACTGTGCAAAGTGTGTTTTTGCAGTGCAAAGTCATTTTTGCAATTCAATCGGGCCCAGAATATATTGTATACAAAGAGAGAGAGAAAAACAATTAAACAGCTGTGCTATGCCAAATTCATGCATGCATACACATATCTAAGGCAGAATTGGTATGTATCAATACTGCCCTATATATATATATGCGAGAGAGCGCGAGAGAGAGAGAAACAGATATATTTAGATGCATGCATTTACAGCTGCAAAGCTGGAATTGGACGGGTAATATGGGGACAGAAGGGGTTTAGCGTTGTGTCTCTGCAGGGCTATGCATCTGCAAGAAGGATCTATGAAGCCTGATCTGGCAAATTATCTTGCCCTCGATAGCCGGGCTTATGAGTATGCCATGACCTAAGCCATTTTTCCTGAAGGAGGACTGGCAATCATGGTGGTTTCTACAGTGTTGCTCCACAAGGATGCTGGCTTCAACACCAGTCAGCTGTTGTCAGAAAACCGAAGACTTCTGCCATTTGCATCCTGTGCCTAACTGTGAGGGCCTGCCGGATCACACCAGCTGCCCCGCGCCCAACTGCCAGGATCTGTTCCTTCTGGTCACCCTTTAGTTTGGGGCTTCCTATAACACAAACAGTATAAGTCTGGTGTGCCAGGGGTACTTTACATAGCTTACTGTAGCTGAACACAGAGTTGTACCCAGTGGGGTACATTGTTAGTGCCAAAGTGATCTAACAAATAAGACATCTTCTTGGCTAGGAGAACATCAATACTAAGGAATCTGGGTGCCTCAGTAAGTTCTGTGCCTCCTTCTCAACACATGTAATCCTGCAGAGTTTTCATACCACAAGGCTTTGAAAAATAATTGGTAGTGAAAGCCTGATTTGGGAAAGCAGCAACCATTGCACATTATCTAGTGTGACGATTTACTATGTGTCATCACTTCTCCCCAGTGGGGAGCCCCTTCCCATGAGGCTAGGGAGGTGATGCCGCTTCCCAACAGTCCCCCCCTAAGGGTGGTTTAATGCAGGAGGACCTCATGGGGAGTACCCCCCTCTTTAGGGACAAAGACAGCCACATAGGGTGCAGCCCTTGAAATCCCATCACCCTCACAGATTCCCAAGTCCTACAATGCCCCCTAATTCTTCATTAGAGAACAACCACATGTGTTATTCTGATATTGTAGAAACCAGCCTGATAGGAAAGACTAGGACCAGGAAGAACACCAGAGGCGTGAAGGTTACACCATGAAGTACTGACATAAGGTAGCTCACTGGAGTCCTGAAGAGTGCCCCGCGAACATACACTGCAGGTGTTGATGATAGGCAAAGGCGGGACCAGCCCTGTTTAAAGAAAACTGAAAATGGATTCAAGGTTATCTTCGAGGAACAAGGAACCCGGGATATTCAAATCGTATCGCAAGATGAAGCAGGTTGAGCAGCAGATACCGGCGAGACGCAAGAATCAAAAGCGGACCCTGCAGGAACGGACCCCTCAGCCTGACCTGAAGAGTGGTGGTGTGACCCTTGCCAAACGGACCGACCGGTCCAACAAAGATGCAGAGACCGCAAAGGTGGTAGATCCACAGGGACGCCGTGGTGCCTGCCGGCCGAAGGTGAAGGTGCCTGGAAGCAGCAGAGAGGAAAACCCACCCCCTGAAGAACCAGAGGAGTGCCTGACCCCGCGTGAAGATAAAGGGGCGCATGGGAGGCCTGGTGGGAACACAAGGGGAGCCACTGACATGGGAGACGTTCGAGGAATGATTCCTCATCCCAGTGTCATCCATAAAACCACTGACCACCGGAGATGGGTCGAGGAACCTAAGAAACTTAGTGTGCATTCAAGCCAAACATTCTTACTTCAGTGGCAACCATAAGACCACTGAACACCATAGAAGGGTCAAGGACCCCAAGAAGCATGAATGATACCTGAAAGGAGAAAGTCCTTGCTTCAGTGGCATCCATAAAACCACTATCACCAAGATAAGCCTCTGGGATCCTCACCAAGGAGAACAATATAACCGAGGAATCTATCCTCACCTCAGTGGCGTAACAGGCGTCAATGAACCCCTGAGAAGGAGTTGCGACATTTAGAAAATCTGGAAAGAGAGTCCAAGCAAAAGCCAAAGAGTGAGTGACACACAGAGGGCAGATCTCCTGTACCTGAAACCCGGAGAAGTGAGTCATTCCCCCTGGTGTCAAATTTGTGGACGTTGTGAAAACTTAACAAAAAATCAGGAGAAGGGAGTCATTCTCCTGGCAAAGAGGACACCAAGTTTATTGAAAGGCAAGTCACGAGAAGAACAGGGGAAGGGAGTAATTCCCCCTTGTGCACTGGAGTTCAAGAAAAGGCTACCCAAGACATGAGACAGGAGGTATTCTCCTGTACCAAAAGGACGTGTGTCAATGTCAGTGGAAGGGAGCCATTCTTCCTGACAAGTTGAGGTTAAAAGGACCTTTGTTCTACAACAGGGTAAGGGATCCATTCTCCCTGGCCATTTGTGTTACAAGAGAACTGTCTGATGACAGGGTAAGGGAGTAATTCCTACTGACCAACGTCTGTCAAGAGAACCCTGTTGTGCCGCAATCACCCACACAGGAGGAGGGAGTCATTCTCCTGGTGAAGGAACAAAAGGTTAATTTAGAGTTATCTTAGTTGTAGAATGTAAGGGGTAGAAGTAGGATTTTTGACACAGGATGGTGTCATTTAGGATAGACATTCTGACAGCTCCTTTAATTTATGTTGAGACAGGGAATACCCCTCTTAAACATAGGGACATATAGGTTTATTTTATGAAAATAAAGGTCTTTGCCAACCACTATAATTATAATTTCATAACGCCCTTAATACCAGAGATTGGTTTCTAAGCGCAGGATCGGGATTTGAACCTTTGTTGTGCTGTCTTGCTTCCAAGACAAACGCATTGCCCCTGAGCTATCCTGCCCTCACTATGAGACCTCCTTGCCGGTCTCCTTCTTCTGCACCATTACACTAGATAATGCTGAAGCAGATCCTAGTTTGTTTATTTTGGTGTGGAGATTTACGGAGCGCAAAGCATCAACAGTGCTGGCAAGCACATATTAAATCGTTACTGGAGAAACAGTCCCTCTACCATAGCATTTATTCCTGGAACACTATTTAGAGGTGCAATAATTAGTTCACATTTGTAGTTAGTGGGGAACAAATAACCATGCTGAAACAGGGGAACCGTGCCATAAAGACAGGCCTGTCAGTGTCGGCGCGCCAGCAGCTTCCCACATTTGGGGTGCTTTTTAAAGCTGAAGGTTATGCCCAGTTAAAGGCTTTAGTTTGAAGCTGCTGCACTCATTGGAGAGTGTAACCTGTGTAGCTCCGCTAGGACAGCAGAGCTAGGCTGCCAGTTTTGCTTTCTTATTTCTGATATTCAAGGCAACAGCAGTGTTATACCCACGGGTTGAACAGATCCTTTAAGTTTCATACTTCGAACACATGTTGAGGCTCATGTTAGTAAGGTAGCCAACATGACAGCGAGGCCACAAAAAGTCACAGAAGCGCACTATACAAGACCCCTAAGTTACATTACATTTGCAGAGACCCCGGGCAAAAGAGTATTTCGCATGTACTGTGCATGCACAGAGAAGTTGGACCGAAGGTAGCAGGTTCGCAGAATGGCTACAGATGGTGGTCAAACCAGTTAATCCTTGACCAGTAAGATGCTAGTGAGATGCTGCCTCCCTACTTGCATGCTGCTCTGGGTTCATCTTCAGCAGTGAGGTTGTTCCTGAAGACTCCAAAGGATTTTGCAATTGACAATTGCGATGCTTGGCTTGTAGCAGCTGCCAGTCACTTTAATCCATTTTGTGATATCTTCAATGCAAACCTTGGACTAACTAAAGATATTCACTCTTAGAGTACTTTGCACTACACTCTTTAAGATGCGAGTGCAGTTTATAATGCTTGTCTCATGTTTTCTAGGGATTGCAGTAGAAAGTTTTGCATCCACCACCTTCAGGTGGGGCACCTCCCCCGAACTGTCATAATCTAGTGGGAAGGCTCTGCCCAAACTAGTAGTTTCCTGGGATTCCGCATGTATGAGTCTCGGCAGTCGACCCATCAGCTCTTCTTCAATCTAGGAGCAAAACCCCACCTAAACATAATTCAGCCACAAAGGGCAGGCCTGGGAAACAAAGGTGACCTTGGAAATTTTTCTCTAAGTGACCCCATATTAACTGTTAATGACTCCAATCAAGCATTGCCACTAAGTCAATGCCTGGTCTGGGATTGCTCAAGGGAAGCCCTTATTTATATATTTTTATGACAAGTTATAATCTGGATGATGTACCCTTGTATAACGCCCCTCTCTTTGAATCCCCCTGACCTCACTGAGCCAAGAAGTAGGTTTGTTTTGCAATTTAAAAAGGTTTATTTGAAAAATTAAACTATATATATATATATATATATATATATATCTCACACTTTTATAAATAAATTGATAATTGATAGCACACTTGTGAATATGAGCAGTAATCAGCAATAGGTAATCCTACAGTAGCACAGTTCTTGGTTACTTATGAATGGTAACACACACAGTCTTCAGGAATACAATCACAGTACCATCCGAATTCAGTTCCCCCCCTAGCAACCTTAGAGAAACAGGGATGATTTTAAACACAGGCAAAGTACTTTAAGGGTGGTATGCAAAGAAGGGAAAATATGCTTAAAATGCTTTTAATTCCCTCTAGAGGTTCAGGGTGAGTGAGAGCTACTTTAAATTAGTTCAGGATCACTTTAGCAATGCTCTATGAATGATTGTCAGGTTGCAAACGAATTTCAGCAAAGGAAAGCAAGAAGCTGCTAAACAAGTGAAGAAATTTGAGCCAAATCGCAAATCGCAGCACTTTTTCCGAGTGCGTCGAGCGCGATTACGGAAAAAGCATAATTAATAGAAAGTCTGGGTTCGCTGGAAAGCCTAGAATCTTAGCTTTAAAATGAAAGTAAATCTCGCTTCTAGCACAAACGGTTCAAGAGATACGGACGATTTCGTGAAGGTAGATTTTCAGAAATGAAATAATGATTCAAAATGGCAAATGACACTTTTATAGGTTTAAAATCGGAGAAGGGACACACGATTCTATGATGCAGTTCTGGACAGGTTAGAATGTTTTGAATCAGATTAATTTAAGCTAAGAGATTGGTTTTGCACAGTTCTGGCTAAGTACTCACACTATGAATTTGAAATAGGCCGTAAGGGTCTGGTCAGCAGGTTGGACTGGACTCCGGGCGGGTGGTTCTGAAGTCACAGATCCCTGGTTCAGCTCTGCTCTGCACTTCACCGCAGTCTGGATCTCTGGTTCTGGTTTCTCTGGTTCTGATCTGGTCTGTGGTTCTGCTGTCGGCACTTCTTTCTGGGTCTGCTACTGGTTCTGGCAAAAGTTCTTGGCAAGGAATTCAACAGCTCGCCCAGCTGTAGAATAGTTTGGTTGGATTCTGAAGGCCTGCTGAAAAAGGATTTAGCTGGTGGTCCAGGCCTCTCTGCTTTAAGTTCTGGAGTGAAGTTCTGGAGTGAAGTTCTGGAGTTCTCCGTCAGTGTGCTGCGCAGGAATTTAGTTGAAGGTTGGAAAATGAATGTCCCTGACTGGCTTCCAGTGGCTCTTTTTATGTCTTTTGAACATGGGTTTGGATGCTAACTTTCTTTGCCCAACCCACTCACGATTTGATAGGTCAAGGATTTCTCTTTGACCTGATTTGAGAAGGGAGCAGTGAGTCAGAGTGAGTCAGAGTCTTACAGTCTATTGAAGAAACGCCCCTTTGCTTTTACCTTAGAAAATCCTTTTCATAACTAAACATATTTCCCAGATACGAAAGTGGTTGACATTACATGTACAGATTGCAGATGACTTAAGGTACATTCTTGTTCAGCTCTGATCTTCCTAAGAGCTTGCATTAAAAAATGACAACTTATTTTCGTTTTTAGTTGGTTTAGCAATATCAGACGTTTACCAAAAATGGCACAAATGTACACCGCCTTTCTTCACATATTCTAGTAAATTTTCATTTTTCTGGTGTGACAACCTCGTGTCTGCAATCTCCATAATTCATGGGGTTTTGCCTCAGAACATGGTACAGAGTTCTAACACCTCTTAAAATGTGCACAGAAAAATCACAAGAATAATGATATTAATTATATAATTTTGACAAGTCCGTACTATGAAATATCCATCTTTTTAAAATTATGCTCTGGCCCAGAGGGGTTTGGTTTCCCAAAGCACATGGTGGAATTTCACGTTTGTCCACTTCTTCCAATTCAAGTTGCTCACAGATGCTCCGCCCCTCCCATTTCCTTCCAAGAGGAAGCCATTTACGACCCCCCTAACATTTGCCTGGGCCAAGGAAGGCTCATTGTTCAGTTTCCTGCCGTCCCCAGGTGCCACTCCCCTAATTCAATCAGAGAGGTGTCATCTCCTTTTGGCAGGGGCAGCAGAATGCAGCCAGGCCTGGGAACACAGCTGCTGATCAAGTTTCAACTCCTGTCGGGGGTAGTTGTCAGTCAGAATTCAATTTCTTTAAGCCAGGCTTCAGCTAAATGTCACTTTGCTTCCCAGTTTTCTAAATTCAAACCAAACTTGCAATTTTTACACATGCAGCTAGAACACTGATTCTAAGTTCAAAACTATGACATTTAAACAATTGCAACCTATGTGACACTCAAAAGTAGGTCACTCTTTTATTCTAAACATTTCGATTTTAGTGGCTTTAAACCCAAATTCACTTAAGCTGCTGACATCCCCAGCTATGTTCAATACATACATTAGACAATTACTTCCTTCCCGTCATTTCAGAGTATAGTTTTACATTGTATCCACCTCTTAGCAAGTCTTTCTTTGGCCTGGTTTGGGTTCATTTGTTCAGTTTTACACAAGTGTCTGGTGGTTTTAAAATGCCGGCTTTCTGGTAGTGGTGAGCACCAGTATTGCACCCATTTTTGAGATTAACAGATTTTGAATAGCGCCATATTCCTTAGCACTGATTTCGGTCATGGCGCTTCTGGCCCCTCACGCTCACACTAGTGGGTGGCAGGTCAGGCGACCGTTTTGGTGTGCGCACAAACTGCACGGTTTTCCTGGATTTTGGCGCAAATGTGGGTTTTTCCGCCATCTTGGATTTTCTAAGCCCACAGCACCAAATGTTGTAGCATAATAACTTGAACGTGGGTCAAGACACCCAACAAGCCCCCCCGCCCGACTGCGCTTTGACTTCGAGTCGAGGGGAAGTCGGGTGCAAAGGATGTTTTGATCCACGCGCTGGGATGTCCGCATCATCTTCTTTCGATTCCGCAGATGGCACAGTTCAGCTTTTTTTCCTTCATCAGGGTCGTTCGATCAGTTCTCCTTGCCGGTCCTGATGGGAGTATTGGCCGGTACCCCGGGCCCCTCGGATCTTTTCTCCCAGTCCCCAGGTCGTCTTCCGTGGTCAGTATCCAGGTTTCATCTCTCCTAGGATGATAAAGCAAAGCGGCAATACACATTCCTAGACATTTTTCCACCACTATTAATGGTGCGGCGAACATATACATTTTATACATCAGGATACATTTTGCAGTCTTATTTTAAAAACAAGATATAACAGGATACATTGGCATTTAAGAATCATAATATTTTAGAGACTGTATGTGGGATATTTTAGGGTTGGAACTGAATTACTCTGGAGCGGCCCCCTCTGGGATTGCAGAGGACTCCTCCAGTTGCTGCAGAGTGTGCCTGGGATGGCAACACTTTAGCTGATTGATGTGGATCCACTTGTCTTCCCCCTCTGCCAAACTGCCTTTGGGGAGGCGGATCTTGTATGCCACGGGGGAGATCTTGTCTATAATTTCAAAGGGTCCCTTCCATGTAGGCAAACATTTTCGATGTTTGGCCTGGTTCCTTTGGAAATTGTATAGATAAACCTGGTCTCCCACATTATATTCCTTCCTGGTGGTTTTCAAATCATAGTGAGTTTTCATGCTATCAGCTGATCTTTCTAGATTCCGCTGAGCATAGGCAAAAGCATGTTGGAGGTGTTTCCTCAAATTCTCCACATACTCATGAGTTGTGGAGGCATTGATCAACGTCTGCTCTTGGGTCCTGTAGAGCAAATGCTGGGGAAGCACCATCTTGCATCCAGTCATCAACTCAAATGGTGACATTTTAGTTGCAGATGAAGGGGTAGATCTGATGGCCACTAGGACCAGAGGTAATCGGATATCCCAACTTGGCCCAGAATCTGCCACAAACTTTTTTAATATGCTCACAATGGTCCGGTTGTAGCGTTCTACTGCCCCAGAAGAAGCTGGCCGGTAAGCAATATGTAGCTTCCCTTTGACCCCCAGTATCTCCCACATCTTAGTCATTACTTCGCTGGTAAAATGGCTACCTCTGTCTGACTCAATAATTTGAGGTAGACCAAAATGGGAAAAGATGTGGTTAATCATCAGGGCATCTGCTGTTTCTGCCTTGCAGTTTGGGGCCGGGAGACATTCCACCCACTTGGTAAACAAGCATGTGACCGTCAACATGTACTTGTTTCCCCTAGATGAGTGAATCACACGGCCTACGAAGTCGATTTGCAAATCTGACCATGGCAGTGTCATCCCCCTCTTTTGGAGAGGCGCCCGGTGTGTGAGGGATGTTGGCTGAAATTGTGCACACACAAGACACCCCTTCAAGTATTGGTCGAGGTCCTGCCCCATGTGTGGCCAGTAAGCAACCTCTCTTAAGATCTCAAGTGTTGTATGAAACCCCCTATGACCGGCGGTGGCTGCATCATGGACATGACTTAACATCAGGCTTCGGAATGAGGTAGGGACCACCCACTGATCATGGCCAGCTTGGGATTTCCTTACCAACAAACCGTCTTGGATTCAGAACATTTTTGGACATTTCATCAACACTCTAAGGTCTTCTTTCCCAATGTAAT
The DNA here is from genome assembly GCF_040938575.1 of Ambystoma mexicanum. NCBI lineage: Eukaryota > Metazoa > Chordata > Amphibia > Caudata > Ambystomatidae > Ambystoma > Ambystoma mexicanum. The sequence continues at coordinate 731,831,826 of NC_090923.1, forward strand.
CGGTATCCGTCAGGGGAAAGTTCTCGGGGTCCTCAATGTGTTGGTAAAACTTACCAATTATTTGATCCCCCTTCTGAGCTGTAATTAAATCAGCATCAGGGGTCTCCTTACTCCATTGTGCAGTTGATAGATCATTGTGAGCATTTGTCTGAGACCTAGTGATAGCAGTGACCTGGATTTCCCCCAACAGGGACTCTATTTCTATTAGATCCCCTTGGATGGCCCCGGTTTTGGCCAGCTGATCAGCTAAGTCATTTCCAGTTTTGTCTGGTCCCTCTACTTTGGAATGACCCTTGATCTTTTTCCAATAGATGGTCATCCCATTCAAGGTGACCAGATCATCAATGTTTTGGATCAACTTCCCATGTTTCAAGGGTTTGTTGTTAGCACATAGCATGCCTCTGGTTTTCCAATTAACCAGGTGCTCCACGAACCCGTTCCATACATAATCTGAATCTGTGATTATGACCAGTTTGTGGAGTTGATGTTGGACAGCAGTGAGGATGGCTTGATACACAGCCATCAATTCTGCCACCTGACTACTTCGGCGACCAATTTGGACCCAGCGGAGGGTTCTGGGGACTCCTTCACCCATGCATTACCTATGCCGGCCACCAGTTCTTTTTCCCCGTTGTTGTCAACATGGTAAGAGCATCCATCCACATAGACAGTGGGCATTCCCTCACACTTGTCCTCTTCAAAGATTTAGTGTGGGGAATTAAGGTATGCCTCCATGGTGACCTTGATTTTTAGACTTTCGTCCTCGAGACAGTTTTCTCTGGAACAATCATGCAAGTCAGCCAGACCTTGCGCGAGGGGACTCTTCTTGTTTTGACCATATCTGACCTCCACAGGAAAGCCTTGCATTGACAGAATCCAGGAAGTAATTTGGGAATAACTCACATTTCCGCTCGGATTCTGTCACTTTGGAGATATTGCAGAGGCTGGTGTGGAGTCTCCACTATGATGTGTTCCCCTTGGATGAACGGGCGGTAATTCTTCAATGCCCACACCGTTGCCAGGAATGCCTTCTCGCAATCGTTGAATTTTTCCTCCACAGAGGATAAAGTTTTGCTCGCATAGGAGATTACTTTATTGACCTCGTCATGCTTCTGGTATAATACTGCGGTCAAGCACATATTAGAGAACCCTGTCTCCAGGAAGAACTCCTTGTTTCTGACCGGGTAAGCTAGGCAAGGCGCTTGTGAGAGGCGTCTTTTGAGTTGTCTTACTGCCTCGGATTGTTCTGGACCCATTCCCACTTGACCCTCCCTTCAGAAGATGAGTCAGGGGTCTAGTGATCTCTGCGTAGCCCTCAATGAACTTTCTGCTGTAATTAGTCAGTCCAAAGAGGCTCCTTAGTTCCCGCAGAGTTGTGGGATCCTTCAGTTTCTGAAGTGCTTCCACTTTCTTTTCTTGGGGACAGAGACCCTGAGGAGTAATCTCATGCCCCAAGAAATTAACACGGGTTCTACACCACTGTGCTTTCTGAAAGGAAAGTTTTGCTCTGGCGGCCCCCAACTGTGTCAGAACATAACGGATCTCCGCTATATGTTCCTCCACAGATGACCTTTTGATGAGGGCATCATCTACATAAGCCAGGTTACCCCTCGCACCCAGGTCGGGCATGGCTTTATGTAGGAAAATGTTGAATTCATTGCCGGAGTTGAGGTATCCGAAGGGAGTTCGGGTTCATGTGTACTGCAGGCCCCCAAAGGTAAAAGCCAGTTTGTATTGGTCCTCCCTACTGACAGGCACAGTCCAGTATCCATTGGTCAGGTCTATTGCAGTGAATACCTGTGACCCCTAAATCTGGGCCAGCCCTTGGTCAATGTAGGGCAGAGGCCATCGGGAAGTATGGACCCGTTTGTTGAGCTCCCTAAGGTCGGCGCAGAGTCTCCACTGGCCGTTTGGCTTCAATATTCCCAGCACCGGATTATTGAAGGTGCTGTGTACTGGACGGATTATTCCCCGGGACTCAAGGTTCTTAATTATTTCAGTAAGGGACTCCATGGATGCGAGAGGCAAACGATATTGCTTCACAAACACTGGAGTCCTTCCAGGGTCCTTGGGAATTGTTGTTGTGTGGATGTCGGTGCGACCACAGTCATATGAGTCTACCGCAAAGAGATCTTGGAAATCCAAGAAAACTTGTTTCAACTTTTGCTTCTGTTCCAGAGTTACGCAGGCATCAGCTAGGTTGACTCTCTCTTCTACCATCTGCCTGAAGCCTGGAAAGACTTCTGGTTTTGCTATCTCAGCGGCCTCCTCCAGCTGGGTGGAGAAGTCCCTGGTCAGACTGCTGATTTGGACTGGAGGCTTCAGGTGGGAAAGGCAGCCCTCTTGGACCTGGAAAATCACCTCATCCCTTCTGAAGTCACAAGTCACGTCTTCCTTGCCATAAGGGCAGTAACTGTACACCAGGAAGTTCCCCCCCATGCCGGGTAAAGATCCTGTCTGATGTTGTATTGTCATCACTGTCACTGTCAAAACAGTCCTTGGGGATTGGTCCTAACAGTTCATTTCCTAAATTAATGGAGAAATGTTGGTCATCAACCGCCATTCCAATAATGGTGCCTGTGCTTGAGTAATACTCTGTAAGTCGCTGTTATCCACCTCTATTGGAATGGTGTCATGTTCTATGTTGACTAATGGTGTTGGGTTTACCCCCAACCCTTGCTGTTGGAGAGAAGCATTTAGATGAATATAAGCATCAGGGTTTTTCAATTTTTGTCCTCTTAACTTTCACTTCCAGGGAGAATTGTCGGGTCCTTTCTGGGATGGTGACTTCCTCTTTAACCTGAATTTCAACTGCATAAGGTAGCAATTGAGCTGACCTAAATGCTTTTTCTGGATCATCAAAGCCCATGGGATTATCCGCTAATCGGGACCAAGCTTTGAAGTTTATTAGGTCCAAACTAATGGCAAAGCGATTGAGAATGTCACTGCCTAAGTAAAAGGCGGCAGTGACGTCTCGCATGACCCAACAATTATGGACTATGCTCTTGTTGCCAATGGAGATTTTGACCATACACCTGCTTGGCAGGAGATGTTTGGAATTGGGTGCTTCCAGGTCCATTTCCCATTTGTCTATCAGTTTGAATGTGGGAATGGCTGGATCTTTCAGGAGTTGGCAGAACATGGCTTCGCTGATGAAGCTCTTACCGTTGTTCACACACACTCGGGCGAGAACAGAGTCCTTCCTATCATTTAACTGAACAGGGATGAACAACTGCTCTCCAATTTGCTGAACATCAGCCAGGCTCTGAGCTGATTTCACCTCTTTCTGGACTATAGGAGTGGGAGTATCTGATTGTGGATTAGTAAAGAATTTCAGAGTATTTCCTTCCAGTGTGGAATACCACCTTAAACTGGAGGGAAGGTTGATTTTCAGAAAAAGAGAGGGCCCCCCCATCACCAGTCTGTTGTCCTACTGCTATTACTGTCACATCTGGAATTTGGTTGTTCTGGAAGTGAAATTCTACATGGTCAGATTTTTGTTCAACCATGTGGCACGTGCCGTTTAAACTAACATGGTTGACACTCTGTTTTAGTTTTATTGGTCGACTAGTCTGTGTCCAGAGGACCTTGTTTACGCAATCTATTAGGGGTGACAACCTTCTCAGGAGGTCATTCCCTAGTAAACAACGGGTGCCCTCTGGAGCCACTACTATGACTGGGTTTTTCACCTTGTGCGCCCAATTTTGATGTCCAAATCTGCAGTCCCCTCGACAGGAATTTCCTTCCCGTCAAAGTTCTGGAGTTGTCCAAGAAGATAGGTGAGAGGAATATGGTAATTCTCCCCCCCTTCCTGCATTTAGTTCATCAAAGGCCCTTTTGGACAGAAGGGTGGCTTGGGATCCAGTGCCCACCAGTGAAAAATTGTACCCTGCCCCTGTACTTGTACCGGGGCATAGTATCTTCCCTCCTTCTCCTCAAAGGGGCACAGATAATGCACATTTTTGGACAACTGGTGGGCTAATTTTCTGGTTTTGGACATTGGGACAGAAGAGATTTGGGCAGAATTCTGTGGAGAGTCATGGGAATCTGCAAGAAAAAGTTGGCATCTTGAAAGAGGATATCCTAGTTCCCCTGGTTCCGGTCCTGGGCCCCCCCCCTTTTTGGAGGCAGTCACCAGAATGGGTTTGAACCCGGGGATTTTGATTAGTTTTGGTTCTGGGATAGATGGATAGGCGGCGACAGCTCAATCCCCACATCTATCCAGTCTAGGTTGGAATCCCTTGGGACCCATTTTTCCTTGGGAGGAGTTTCCCCATCTCTGAAGGAGAAGATCCTTTTCCCAGGATCCTCTGAGGATCCCTCTCCCTCATATTGGAAGACCTGTACCTCCTCCTCAAAATGGGTCTGTTTGGGTACTTTGTTTCTCCTACCCCCCTCTGCTCCTTGGGTGGCAGACTTTCAGGGGTAGGAGATTTTGTTTCCGGTTCCTGGGTTTCCAGGGGCTGTTTACAAGTGGGGAAGGAGGCTTCCTCCAAGGCTTTACACCCCCCTTCCCCTTGTGCCTCCTCCCTGGGAACCAGTGGGTTATCGGGGTGCTGCCCCCGTCATTGTTCTGGAGCACCAGGCCCAGAGTTTGGGGCATTCTGCGGTGGCATGCTCTTCTGAGGGTTCTGTTGAGCCCTCAGTATGTGACCTAGATCCCGTGCCATATTTTGGACCTGGCCCTCAAGTTGTGAAACCCGCTCAGGCTGATACGGGGTTCTGTTTTCTCCCCTGGGCTGATCCCGGGAAGGGTAGCTATCCCTTCTCTGGTAATACCCTGGGTTGGGAAGATTTGGGTACCCCTCCACCCTTGGCCTCCCCTCTCCCGGATTAGGTTGTCTGGGCTCAGGGAATTGGGGAAAGAAGGATGGATGGTTTTGGGGTTGGAAATTGGGTGGATACCTGGGAAAATAGTTCTGCCCAGTGTTGGGGGAATTTCTGCCCTCCTGTGGAAAGTTAGGAGGGAAGTTCTCTGGGTCAGGTGCTTGGCTGGATCCCCCCACCTTGGGCTGGAGGAGTCCACACATAACCCAGGATTGGTCTGTTTCCCTTGTAGTGGGGACTTACATAGTCAGGGGAGCGAGGGACCCCATTTGTGGGATTACCTCCTTGACTCCCTGTCTGTGACTGGCCCGAGGGCCTTCTGGGCTGTGAATTGTTCGGTGCAGGCAGGTCTTTAGGCCCCCCATCTCCAAATCTAAAACGGGGGCAACCTTTACCTCTGCCACCTTAGAAGCAGCAGGGGTGCTGTTGGTTTTGGGGTTTTTGGGCTGATTCTTATTTTCCACCGGTTTCTGCACCTCATAGATGCGGGTGGCTTGCTCAATGACCCAGTCTAAATATCTTTTCTCGTGAAAATCTCTCACGAGCTGGGTCATTATATATTTGGGGAGTGCATGGAAAAATGTGTTAATGAATTCTCTGCTCTCCGTGCGCACCCTTCTGGTGGTCTGCGCAAAGGCACGCTTCAATTCTTGCACAAATTGTTGTGGGGCCTGATCCTCCCCACATTGCAATTTGTAGGCTGCCTTGCGAGCCTCTTGGGGATTCCGGTGAACAGAAAAATGTTTCAAGATGGCTGCCCTATATGTGGACCATCTTGAATGGTTTTGGTCCTCCAGCCCCGCAAAGAAACTGGAGTATTCTGGGGAGAATGTCCATTTGACATACTGAATGCAGCTACTGCTGTCCTTCAAATGGAAAGTCTCCATCATTTGCTCATAGAGCTCCAAGTATTCCAAAACGGAATACTTGGCGTTCTTGTGATAAGGCGTGATGACACTCCTGATTGCCTTGATCTGCTTTAAGGGGTCCTTAAGCAAGGCCCTTTTTGCCTTATTGGCCTTTTTAGTTCGGGTAACCCTGGTCCATTCATCCTCTGACTCAGAAGCACTGCTCCCAGAGGTTCCCGTCTGATCTTCCAGGCTCTCCCGGATTCTGCGAGCCTGGGAATGGCTGGTAGAATGTGGGGACCTGGTCTCCTGTGTCCTGAGCCGCTCAGAGGAGTCTTCAGATCCCTCCTTGCTGCCAGGATTTGATGGGTACCCCCCATCCCCCACCACTGACCTAACTGGGCAGAGGTTTTCAGGATGCCCTTAGTGGGCCTACTCTCCTGGGGTTCCCCACTAAATTGCACTGTGCTTAGGTGCCCATACCCGGATGCCTGCCCATCCATTCCCGGGAGGTACTGGCCTATGAACCCCATACTTTTGGCCGAATAGTAATCTGCCCTCCCGGTGGCCCTGTGCTCATGTGCGCCAGGGGACATGGGGGTGGCAGAGTCCAAGGACTGGGAGAGATGAAGGCCTCTGGTACTAGGGCTCCTGAGATTATGCTCAGGTGTTTCCCTTTCCCAGCAAACTTCATCTCTATCAGCCCCTGCTCCCTGTTGCAGTGCAAGAGTCTGCGCTTTCAGTTCCTCAGTTAAGGCCTTACTAGACTCTATCAGTCTCTCCTGCATGGCTACCTGTTGCTGGAGCCTATCATTGTGCTAACAGAGTGCCTCATTCTCTCTCTGTGCCTCCTGATTGGTCCTGGAATACTGGGCCAGTCTTTGCTGCAGGAGGGTTACCTTCTGAGTCCCATCCCTACTGGCCTGCTCCTTTCTTGCCAGAGCATCTTCCACCCTCCTGGTGTGCTCTATCAAGTTCTGATGCTCTTTTTGGAGGTCACCCAGTCCCTGGAGGGCCAAGTGATTTTCTTGAATTTTTCTTTTTAAGTGGCAGACTTCCTGGCCTAAGGTATCCCTTTCCTGAGTAAGAGCCTGCATCTGTGCCGCCAGGTTGTCCCTCTGCCGTTGAAGGGCACCAGCTTTCTGGCGCTCTTCATCAAACTCTGCCTAGGTATCCAGGTCTTTCAAAATCAATGTATTGCTTTCCTCTTTCTCTCTGTCTAGTTGGATTTGCAGGGTGGCTACCTGCTCTGTGCATGCCCTGTTGAAATTGATCTGTTGCTCCAGCTTTTTCTGGCACTGCAGTAAGGAGTCCAAACTGTCTTGGTGCTCCTTCTGCAAAGCCGGAATTCTGGTATCCTGGTCAGCCTTTTCCTGTTGCAGGATATCCATATCCTCCTTTATTTTAATGATGTACTGTCTACTATCATTTTCTGCCTCCTGGCTCCTGTGCAGCCTCTGCTCAGAAGAGTCCAGTTCAGATTGGGCCTTCTCTAATGCCATCAGTTGCCTATTTGCCAGATCTTGGCCTTCAGCACATTTGTCCTGTATGGCTCCCATATGTAAATATAAATATGCCGCTACCCTGGCAATCTTATTGTGCTCATCCTTGGCCTTAGGGGCCATATATAGTTCACTCAGGGCCACATGTAAGGGACCCTGATCTCTCCATATATCTGACCCTGTTACAGTGATCTGGGGTGTGATTGCCTGCAACCAGTCCGCCTGGTCCTGATGAGCCCACTCACCTCTCACAAATAGCTTATGTAAGAGGTGTTCTCTGGCTATTTTGATATCTACCAAGGTCGTCATTCTGGAACTTGATTTCCTTCCTGACTTACAGAAGTTTGTATTTTATTTTGCAAAACAGACCATTTCCTTAGAGCGTTCCTTTGAGGGGTGTTTTTTTACAGTGTAACACGGCGTGGTGATCCAACAGAATTTATATATCCTGTCAGTTAGCACACTGTATTAATGTGCACAAGTGATAGATCTAATCCAGAATCCCCGGCTACGAGCCCCCACTCTGTTAATGACTCCAATCAAGCATTCCCACTAAGTCAATGCCTGGTCTGGGATTGCTCAAGGGAAGCCCTTATTTATATATTGTTATGACAAGTTATAATCTGGATGATGAACCCTTGTATAACGCCCCTCTCTTTGAATCCCCCTGACCTCACTGAGCCAAGAAGTAGGTTTGTTTTGCAATTTAAAAAGGTTTATTTGAAAAATTAAACAATATATATATATATATATATCACACTTTTATAAATAAATTGATAATTGATAGCACACTTGTGAATATGAGCAGTAATCAGCAATAGGTAATCCTACAGTAGCACAGTTCTTGGTTACTTATGAATAAGAACAGAGGACTAAGGTAGCAGAGAATGCTTTATATGGTTCAAGGAAATGCAAGGTGGGACAGAATGCAACACAGAAATAATTTGATATGATTTCAGCAAAAGATAATATGATTACTTTTTCTCTGACAATTCACTCCCCCCCCCATGCAATGTAAGGAGATGGAAGTAACACACACAGGGCCTCATTACACGGATGGCGGTAGGTATTTAACGTTACCGGTAATGGAATACCGGTAACGTTAAATGCCCATGCGGATTACGACCCGGCTCACCGCCATTAGCTGTACCGCTAATTACGGTGCCACTAATAGCGGTCAGTCTGTGTGCGCGCGACCCGCCAACCCGTAAATAACAACATACCGCTAATAGCACACCATCACAAGGCCAGTGCACATGGCAATAGCGCCATGGTAAATACCCCAAAACCCCTTACCGGCATGGCGGCAATACCGCCATCGCGAACCACCTGCCACAGGTGGTCAAAATCAGCACAGGTGGAGGCAATGGAGACTGTGGCTGCTCAAAAGAAGCACACCACACCCCTTCCCACACCCCTTCCCACACCAAGATGGTTCCAATACTGGCAGCATTACATGGCCTGGAAGACCTGATTGCAGCGCTGCTGCTACAACAGCAGCCTGCACAGAGGAGAGGCAGGAGGAGGAGGAGGGCTAGACAGGCACAGCAAGCACCACCACGCCACCTAATCATACCACAGCGGCACCCACCAATTCCCCGGATCAGAGCCAGTCCATTTAACCTAACACCTGAGCAGATACACACCCTGTACCATCTGGACCGGGACACCATCACCAGCATCGTGGACATGATACACAGCAACATTGTGAGCCTCATAGCTATCCAAACTGCCATCCCCCCTCTACTCAAGGTGGTGACAGTGCTCCACTTCCTAGCCACAGGAACCTACCAGCATACAGTGGGGCAGATGCATGGCATCTCCCAACCAGTATTCTCACGCATACTGAACCAGGTACTCGATGCCCTCCTGAAGCATGCACCCGAACACATATCCATGCCACGGACTGCCCAGGAGATTGCAAACACCAAAGTTGGCTTCTATTCACTGGCAGGCATCCCAAGTTGCATTGGGGCCATCGACTGTACACATGTGGAATTGGTCGTCCCACATCACAATGAAGTAGTCTACCGAAACAGGAAGCAATTCCACTCCATCAATGTCCAAATGGTATGTGACGCAAACAAGATAATCACACATTGCTGTGCCCGATTTCCAGGATCTACCCATGATTCCATGGTCCTGCGGAACTCAACTATCCCCCGCTACATGGAGCGACAAATGGGACAACGTTCGTGGCTACTTGGTGAGTTCCATGCTAAGCACATGGCAGTGTGATTGGGGGGGGGTAGATAGATACTCCAACTGGGTGTGCATTGGGGGGATAGATAGATACTCCAACTGGGTGTGCATTGGGGGGGGATAGATAGATACTCCAACTGGGTGTAGCCTGTAGTTCGTCGCCCAAATGCACGTACAGATGTACGCCAATGGGCATCTGTGAGGGCAGCAACGTACTTGGGATGAACGGACATGCAAGTATATGCCACACGACAGAGCTGACAACCCAAATCTGGTGACATCAAACATCAATCCTCATCCACATTGCACGACACTCCACGCCACGAAATACACAAATGTCATCCATGCCGCCAACATAGTCATGCAGCATTCCTACAGCACAACATCAACAATGCATTGTGCCCTTGGATGCATGCAAACGTATACCCCCTAGCTATGGCAATGCACCACAAACCCATGGCACCACTGAAGCGTTGCTTCTCAGCATGGCAACAGCAATGTCAGAAGGACAGTACACCACCAGTGTGGTACCAAATGTGCCTGCCCACAGGGACACCAATGACCTGGCCTCACCCAGGACATGGCAGTCACTGTTGGAGGCATCCATGGGGCATGTCTACTTGCATGCTTGTGCTCACCTTTGCACAAAGCAGTCACACAGACCATATTCATTGATGCAGTTGAATGTGTACATGAATCAAAATGATAGGCCAAAGTATGTGACATGAACAGGCCACACATGTGTCAAAAAGTAACAGGAACCCATTCCTCCCCCCATGTAGGTGATGCCGGCTATCCCCTGAAGAGGTGGCTCCTCACACCTGTACGGAACCCACAGAACAGGCACGAAGAAGAATACAATCATGCACATACCCGTACCCACCTCGTCATCGAGCAGGCTTTTGGACTTCTGAAGTCACGGTTTAGGTGCATTAGCAGGTCTGGTGGCGCCCTCCTGTATGGCCATGAGAAGGTGGCAAAGATCACCACGGCATGTGTCATGCTGCACAATATGTGTATGAGACGGAATGTGCCACTGCCCCCTGACGTTGAAATGGAGGCACCTGATGAGGATGATGACGGGGATGAGGATGGAGGTGAAGGGGATGCAGGTCATGCAAGAGGGGATGGCCAAGAGGGACGTGCTGTGAGACAGCATTTGATTAACCAAATATTCTGAGTGACATGTAGTCATACTGTCACCTGTATATGGCTGGTGATGCACTGGTGTCTGTTTGTTAGCTCACAATGGACCTTGCCGTCAATAAATTGATCACACACAATGAAGGAGTCAAGGCCTGTGTTTTGCTCAAACAACAGTGTATTAATGAACAGAAAAAGGAAAATGTGCAAGGCCCCAACCATCCCGCCACCCTTCCCCCCCACCACAACTGTCCCATCACACCCTTCCCCCCACCCTCCACAACTGTCCCATCACACCCTTCCCCCCACAACTGTCCCATCACACCCTTCCCCCCACCCCCCACAACTGTCCCATCACACCCCACCCCCCACAATTGTCCCATCACACCCTTCCCCCCACCCCCCACAACTGTCCCATCACACCCTCCCCCCCCCCAACTGTCCCTCATGAGTCTCCAACAATGTATGTGTCCAGGCATGCACAGAGGTCAATGGACATTCACGCCTTATTGTTCATTGCCAGGGCCAGCATTTGGGGGCTGGCTCGAGGTGCGCCTGGTGGTGCGTGTAGAGCGTCTGATTGGGCTTGTCTGCCGCGAACTGGTGGTCGAAGAGGTGGCAGACTGTCCCGGTGGAAATTGGCACTCCATAGCATCTGCGATGCGTGTTAGCACCTCCCGGTCGCCTATCAGCTCCCCACAGAGCCTGTCTGTGCACGACTCCATTCCCTCCCTGGAGTGCCCGGATGTCTCCCCGAGGTCAGCCCTGAGACGGGCAACCTCCTCCACATGTTGACCTACGAGGTGTGTGAGAGCCTGCTGGCGCTGGATGATGCTGGCCAGGTCAGGGGAAGTGGCGGCCTGTGGTGGTGTGTCTGCTGCGCATCCTGATGCTGGCTGGTGTGCAGATGCCACCTCTGTGGGGCTACTGAAGGCCTCCATAGACTTGTGAACGGTGACGTGCGAGCAAGGTGTGTGTAGGGGTGATTGCTCGGGGGTTACAGCAGGGCTTGGGGTGTGCATCGGCAGATCGATTTCCGTGGGCTCATCCACGTCGGACAATGGGGCAATGGCTGCTGCCTCCCCTGCCGAACTGGCAGCAGCTGAGGGTGGACCCTCAGTGGCAGTGATTTGGGGGGGGAGTGGACGTACAGAGGCGGGGCAGTAGGGTTTTACGTGGCACTGGCAGTGGCGCGCAGGAGTTGTTTTGGGCGCTGCAATAGGGGCCTTGGCCTTTTTCCACCTGATGTTGTTGGTGCGTCCTCGCTGGGCTGTGGCCTTTTCTTCTTTTGCACAGGGGGTGCTTGGGGTGCTCCCTCGCTGTCTGTATGCGACCCTGTCGGGGACAAGAAGGGGGATGTCATTGGTTATGGTCGCATGTACTCAATGCAGGCTACATCATGAATTAATTTGGGGCCGTTTGAACTTCATTGTGGATGAAGCAGGTGAGGTGTCATTTCAGTGCCTCATCCATGCAGTGTTGTGTGTGGCACTTGGCTCTGTTGATGTATGCATGTGTGTGTGTTGGGGTCTGGCGCTGACATGCGCAGGGTGGAATGCATGTGTGGAGGCCAGGCCATCCATGCAGTGATCCAGGGCTGCCATTTGTGGGGACTTGTACATTCACATTGCATGCTTGCATCAGTGCACTTACCTCCATCAGAAGTGTCCGGCACGCCGTGCTCCATCCTCCCGACTCCCTCATAACATTCTACCCCGATGAGGTTTGCACATGTTTCCTCCCACTCCTTCAGCTTGATCGGTGACCCTGATCCTCCAGCGAGCAGCAAGGTAACACAAACAGGTCCAGGGGGCAGAGGATAGCAATGGATTGTGTTTTTAAAGATGGCCGCCGTGCTCTTTCCCGTTCCTGTGCGATGATGCTATTTCCGGTTCCGGTATTTAACGGTCAACGCTATTAGCGGTGGCCGCTATTTGCATGATGCGTCAAGGCGGAGTCGCTATCTGCACTGTCGTGGAAGGCGGTAAGTGACTTTTGGGGGAGATTAGCGGCAAGCCTGGAGGGGCATTACCGGCATGGCGCAAAGCTCGTGTCCGCGTACTCGTAATGGTACGCTATTAGCGCACTCCTACGAGGGCGGACACGTTAAGGGCGCCATGCCGGTAATTTGCGGATTTTACCGCACAACGTGTAATGAGGCCCACAGTCTTCAGGAATACAATCACAGTACCATCCGAATTCAGTTTCTCCCCTAGCAAGCTTAGAGAAACAGGGATGATTTTAAACACAGGCAAAGTACTTTAAAGGTAGTATGCAAAGAAGGGAAAATATGCTTAAAATGCTTTTAATTCCCTCTAGAGGTTCAGGGTGAGTGAGAGCTACTTTAAATTAGTTCAGGATCACTTTAGCAATGTTCTATGAATGATTGTCAGGTTGCAAACGAATTTCAGCAAAGGAAAGCAAGAAGCTGCTATTTTAATAAGTGAAGAAATTCGAGCCAAATCGCAAATCGCGGCACTTTTTCCGAGTGTGTCGAGCGCGATTACGGGAGAAGTATAATGAATAGAAAGTCGGTTCTGGGTTCTAGGAAAGCCTAGAATCTTATAAAATGAAAATTAAATCTCGCTTCTAGCACAAACGGTTCAAGAGATACGGACGATTTCGTGAAGGTAGATTTTCAGAAATGAAATAATGATTCAAAATGATAAATGACACTTTTACAGGTTTAAATTCGGAGAAGGGACACACGATTCTACGATGCAGTTCTGGACAGGTTCAAATGTTTTCAATCAGATTAATTTAAGCTAAGAGATTGGTTTTGCACAGTTCTGACCATGAATTTGAAATACGCCGTCAGGGTCTGGTCAGCGGGTTGGACTAGACTCCGGGCGGGTGGTTCTGAAGTCACAGCTCCCTGGTTCAGCTCTGCTTTGCACTTCACCGCGGTCTGGATCTCTGGTTCTGGTCTCTCTGGTTCTGATCTGGTCTGTGGTTCTGCTGTCGGCACTTCTTTCTGGGTCTGCTACCGGTTCTGGCAAAAGTTCTTGGCAAGGAATTCAACAGCTCACCCGGCTGTAGAATAGTTTGGTTGGATTGCTGGATTCTGAAGGCCTGCTGAAAAAGGATTTAGCTGGTGGTCCAGGCCTCTCTGCTTTAAGTTCTGGAGTGAAGTTCTGGAGTTCTCTGTCAGCGTGCTGTGCAGGAATTCAGTTGAAGGTTGGAAAATGAATGTCCCTGTCGGGCTTCCAGTGGCTCTTTTTATGTCTTTTGAAAATGGGTGTGGATGCTAACTTTCTTTGCTCAACCCACTCATGATTTGATAGGTCAAGGATTTCTCTTTGACCTGATTTGAGAAGGGAGGAGTGAGTCAGAGTGAGTCAGAGTTTTACAGTCTATTGAAGAAACGCCCGTTTGCTTTTACCTTAGAAAATCCTTTTCAAAACTAAACATATTTCCCAGATACACAAGTGGTTGACATTACATGTACAGATTGCAGATGACTTAAGGTACATTCTTGTTCAACTCTGATCTTCCTAAGAGCTTGCATTCAAAAATGACAACTTATTTTCGTTTTTAGTTGGTTTACCAATATCGGACGTTTACCAAAAATGGCACAAATGTACACCGCCTTTTTACACATATTCCAGTAAATTTTCATTTCACTGTGTCTGCAATCTCCATAATTCATGGGGTTTTGCCTCAGAACATGGTACAGAATTCTAACACCTCTTAAAATGTGCACAGAAAAATCACAAGAATAATGATATTAATTATATAATTTTGACAAGTCCGTACTATGAATTATCCATCTTTTTAAAATTATGCTCTGGCCCAGAGGGGTGTAGTTTCCCAAAGCACATGGTGGAAATTCTGGTTTGTCCACTTCCTCCAACCCAAGTTTCTCACAGATGCAGCGCCCCTCCCATTTCCTTCCAAGAGCCATTTACGACCCCCCTAATTTAACATTTGCCTGGGCCAAGGAAGGCTCATTGTTCAGTTTCCTGCAGTCCCCAGGTGCCACTCCCCTAATTCAATCAGAGAGGTGTCATCTCCTTTTGGCAGGGGCAGCAGAATGCAGCCAGGCCTGGGAACACATCTACTGATCAAGTTTCAACTCCTGTCGGGGGTAGTTGTCAGGCAGAATTCAATCTCTTTAAGCCAGGCTTCAGCTAAATGTCACTTTGGTTCCCAGTTTTCTACATTCAAACCAAACTTGCAATTTTTACACATGCAGCTAGAACACTGATTCTAAGTTCAAAACTATGACATTTAAACAATTGTAACCTATGTGACACTCAAAAGTAGCTCACTCATTTATTCTACACATTTCGATTTTAGTGGCTTTAAACCCAAATTCACTTAAGCTGCTGACATCCCCAGCTATGTTCAATACATACATTAGACAATTACTTCCTTCCCGTCATTTCAGAATATAGTTTTACATTGTATCCACCTCTTAGCAAGTCTTTCTTTGGCCTGGTTTGGGTTCATTTGTTCAGTTTTACACAAGTGTCTGGTGGTTTTAAAATGCCGGCTTTCTGGTAGTGGTGAGCACCCCTATTGCACCCATTTTTTACATTAATAACAACAGATTTTGAACAGCACCATATTCCTTAGCACTGATTTCGCTCAAGGCGCTTCTGGCCCCTCAAGCTCACACTGGTGGATGGCAGGTCAGGCGACCATTTTGGTGTGCGCACAAACTGCGTGGTTTTCCTGGATTTTGGCGCAAATGTGGGTTTTTACGCCATCTTGGATTTTCTAAGCCCACAGCACCAAATGTTGTAGCATAATAACTTGAACGTGGGTCAAGACACCCAACATAACATATACTCAAGGATGTGTAACAGTCTTTACTTCATCCCATAGGGCTATGCATTTTAGCACTAGAGTCACACAGGGCTCCCCTTCAGACACAAATGCGCCTATGCTTTTGAAACAGAACACTTAGAAACTGTGTAGTAGGCAGAGCTCAGAGTACTTGCAGTCTGCATGCATCAACACAATAGCCAAGGTATCTTGCATTTCCCCCTCTCTCCCCACTAACCTCTCCCACTCCCTCACTTTCAGATCCACCAGCGCACCTGGAGACTATGCAAGTGTCAGCAGAGCGCAGTATGAATCCCAATTCCATTTCATAGCATGGGTTGTTGTGGGGGTAAAACCAATCCCACAGTGAAACCTCAATACAATGGCATAATATATAAACCTTAATTTTGCAACATGAGGGACATTCATTTAATGATGCTAACTTCATGTTGAGCAGAATCCACACCATCTTTTTCTTATGAGCTAGCAAAGTGTGCTTTGCCTGTTATAGAATATTCGATTGATTTCAGTCAGTGTTGGACAAGCCTTGCAGTAAAGGAACCAAACACATTTTCCTAGCCTGCTTGATGCCTTAAGGTGTAAACAAAAAGACCTTGCAGGGTATCGTTTTGGCTTTATAAATAAATATATTTCTTAGGTACCATTTGTTAAGCAGCCAGACATCTTCTATTTCTGTATGTTTGTAATAACTGTAATAATGGGTTTAATTCATTTATCTTTTCTGTTTTGATTGACAGTGGGACAATTGGTAGATTCGAATGACTAGACCGCATGTCTTGGTTCTCAGCATTGATCTTCATTACTCCTGTCCTCTCTTGTCTCAGCACTGCCATTGGAGACCTTATGGATGTTTTCCTTCCCAGATGTTTCTCCCTGAAATCTATAGAAAAAGTACATTGGGGCACCTGGTGGGGGTGTAAGAGAAGCATTTTGAGGGACAGTGGGAGGGTTAAAGGGATACCACATTCTCCCAAAGTGGTCACTACTCTCAATGGCCATGAGCTCTTCCCACTGAGTAGCAGCCCCAGGTGGTGTATCAGGTCGTGGCCGCACCACACTGGGCTCATGGAAAGGGGCTTCCCCATCTAAAGCAGTGACGGTGCTTCGGGATTCGTCACAGATCCTAAGCCTGTGCATGCCCACTCACATCCCAGGAGGCTGCCTTGACATGTTGTCGCTCTTCATATTTACCTCTGTACAGTACTCTGCTGCCTCTTCACTAGGTTTGGCTATATGAATACCCATGCAAAAATACATACACTCTGGGACTGAATTGCGGCACTCCCTGCTGGTCACCCAGAACAGACAATATCTCAGCTGCTCCTGATTAATCAGAGTCAAAGGCGCTTTGATTTTAATTTAATTACTACCTGTTGGACCTAAGTAAAATGATTTTGTAATCTGTTTATTCAGGTTATTTGCAACTCAAGGGAAAGATAATTTTGTTTTAGAACTCTTTTACTACCTATGAACTCTTGTCAACCCTATCTCATGGAAGTCTGGTCAGGAAACTACCTATGAACTCTTGTCAACCCTATCTCATGGAAGTCTGGTCAGAAAACTACCTATGAACTCTTGTCAACCCTATCTCATGGAAGTCTGGTCAGGAAACTACCTATGAACTCTTGTCAACCCTATCTCATGGAAGTCTGCTCAGGAAACTACCTATGAACTCTTGTCAACCCTATCTCATGGAAGTCTGGTCAGGAAACTACCTATGAACTCTTGTCAACCCTATCTCATGGAAGTCTGGTCAGGAAACTACCTATGAACTCTTGCCAACCCTATCTCATGGAAGTCTGGTCAGGAAACTACCTATGAACTCTTGCCAACCCTATCTCATGGAAGTCTGGTCAGGAAACTACCTATGAACTCTTGTCAACCCTATCTCATGGAAGTCTGGTCAGGAAACTACCTATGAACTCTTGCCAACCCTATCTCATGGAAGTCTGGTCAGGAAACTACCTATGAACTCTTGCCAACCCTATCTCATGGACGCCTGGTCAGGAAACTACCTATGAACTCTTGCCAACCCTATCTCATGGAAGTCTGGTCAGGAAACTACCTATGAACTCTTGTCAACCCTATCTCATGGAAGTCTGGTCAGGAAACTACCTATGAACTCTTGTCAACCCTATCTCATGGAAGTCTGGTCAGGAAACTACCTATGAACTCTTGTCAACCCTTTCTCATGGAAGTCTGATCAGGAAACTACCTATGAACTCTTGTCAACTCTATCTCATGGAAGTCTGGTCAGGCAAACTGGATTGTGAGCGGGCAGCTAACCGCTGCGTGCTGATACATGACAGGCCTTGCTCTACAGTGTCTCTCTGTGTGCTGATGAATAAATACAAGTATGAACACAGACAATACCACCAGTCCTGATGGAGTCCTTCCAAAAATGCAAAGAAATATGTATTTCAAATGAAGACTTGTGGGAGTGTTTGAGCATACCTTGTGTAGGCCATTGTAGGGAATGTCCCCATCCATCCTACGTTTCAGTCCTTATAAAGGCAAAACGTGGTCCATTCCAGTTTCCTTGGCTCACCTATTAGTAGCAGTGGCCGAGCAATCAAGGTCTAGCTTTCCAAGACTGGGTTGGTTGGAGAATCTCCAGCGTAACACATCTAGCACTTTTAATTGAATGAAATAGGGGCCCACCGGCCACACATAGGTACCGCTTAACCACTTTACTTTGACATTTATCTACTGCTTAAATGTGTGACCCTCAACAGATAGGGGTTGCAGATTATGTGGACGGACACATCCTATGTAGGGAAGCGGTTACATATTTTATATCTTTTTTAAGTATGGCACAGAATCTGTGTACATTGCAAAGTAGAGTGAGTGAAGCAGGGCGCCAAAAGGAACACGGTTTGACAAAGGACTGACAGTGCTTCAACATCAGGAAGGGTCTTAGCAGGTTGCAGTTCCAGGCATATTTGGGTTTCCATACTTTGCTAATCGTCCCCATGGGTTCACAGGCAGGCAGCATATCTTCCTCTGTTAAGAGGTATTCGGGCTAGAGAATTGTGCCTCAATCACGTGCTACCATACATTCTCGGGAGGATAGCTCAGCGGCAATGTGCTCGCCTTGGAGGAACACCCCTGTGGTTTTAAAAAATGCAAAAAAAGGCTGCCGCCAAAGACAGCCGGTTGTGAGAGGAGACACACGAGGGAAACAGGGCACATGGTACCTGGTATTTGGGTCTCTCAGGGGGCATCTCTTTATTGAGGCCTCTGATGGGCGCTCATCAGGGGAAAAGTCAGGTAAACTAGGTAAGGACAATCAAAAATATACAAGCGCCACACACCAGACTAAAAGCATGGCACCTGCAGCCTCACAGGCCTGTCATATCCAGGGAGTGGGACCTTACACTCCTTCTCAGCAGTGCGAGATTTCCTGGAGCTGTTGTGTGCGAGTGTGGCTGTCACGTGCAGGTGTCTGAGGCCGCGAGAGTCACTTCTGCCATCTGACAGAATGGTTCAGTCACAAAACGGGGCAGTGGGCCAGGAAGGAGGTGCATTGAGCCTGTGCTGAAAGAGGAGCAGCATTCGAGTTGTCGAGATGTCCATACTCCATCCGCATGGGACGCCATGCTCCCACTTCTCAAAATGGAGACCACCTCCTGCAAAGGGCAAGATCCCTGATGGAAAAGGTGGTTTTAAATTAAAGCATGAAATGAAAGGGCTTATAAGGGAAAATTGAGCATCTCTGTGTTTTAAATCTGAAGTGATGTAAGTGTGAGAGCTAGGCATAGGATAGGCGCAGTGGATTTGGAGAACTAGCTGGGTGTCTTTGCGCATTAATACGAAGTTAACACTGATAATAATAATATTAATTATGTGTATGTGTTCTTGTAGAGCGTTTCATGCCTGATTCTTCCCACTCCCACGTGTTGTGATAATAGGTGTTGGTATTGCACTTAGTTGCGTATACTAGATCTTTGCCCAAATGTACATTCACCCCATACAAGCGCCTCGAGGCCATACTAATGGGATAAAGGCGCTATGTAAATGACAAACTACTACTGCCTGCACCACTGCCTTGAAGCCATGAAGGGCCTCGGTGGGGCATCCAGTAGTGCCTATAGTTGAGCTTTGCCAAAATAGACTTCTTATCAATATTTGGCTGTTCTCGTTGGCTGCCAGCTCACATCCATTTAGAAACTTGATGGTGAGACCCGAGACATGGGTGTTCAAGATAAATCCCAGGGCATGACCTTTGATACCCATATGTCAGGCTACTGTAGCACTCATACTTTCATGGAGGCAAACGTACAATTTATTTAAGAGGCGGCAGACTTGCAGACTGTTTACCAAACTTGCGAGAGGCCCTCGGCTGAGCATCAACAAGGCCACATGCCCGGTTCTACTGGAGGGTACCCTCTCACCTGGGTCTACGATCACGTTTTCCCTGCCTGCGCCTTTCCTGGGAATAGAAACTGGACCCACCTACAGAGAAAGGCCAGCACTCAAATGGTGGCCAATTCATGTGTGAGTCAAGGGTATCAAAGGCAAGAGTTGGGGATTATTATTGCGGTGCGGCTGAGGCTGGCATCTCCCTAACACCTTTAACACTTTTGGCAAATGTTGAACTGACAGTAAGTTATTTCGGATAATGCAATCATGGACATCTCGCTCTCTGTGCCTAGAGACGCTGAACGCCAACCACGCCTCACTGATGATGTCCAGCTAGGCAGAAGGATGTGCCTTGGGTTGCTGTTGGTCTTCTTACATAGAGGAGAATTGCCTGCCATTTCGGCGCTGGATCGCCCTCTTGGGCGGGCTCAGATTACAGCGATCTAAAGCCTATTTGCAGACCCTTGTGTGTGGGCACAACTCCACAGAACAAGGGATTGAGTATTGCTTCTTCTCAGCAGAGGGGCTCTCACACTTTAAGTAAAGGTTCAGACTCTGTCTCAAGCCTGCATGTCACCTAGGTATAATTTTGACATTGTAGTTTTGGCTGCCGAGCCCAATTCCACCTTGTTCCGATTGGACGGCAGTGCTTCTTGCTGCAACCAGATTATTAATGGGGCTAGAATATTTCATTATATCTTCTGATCCTCCAAATTGTGCACTGGTTTACATTTGAGGCCAAGCTACAATTTAAAATGGCTTGTCTGATCTGTAAAACTCTGCATTGCACTATCCCAGCTTAGGTAGGTCAGACATTAGCAATTTCCGATGGGTTCTGGATAACATGAAGGGGCATTTGGCGTAGACTTCAGAGCCTGCAGCTATTTAAGAGTAAGACTTAGAACCAGTAATTTTCTGGAATGACCACTTTAATGTGGAAAACACTACGGGCGGTATTTTGTGTCGAGTCTTTTTTTTATCCTTCTGAAAGAGATTTATCACATTTCTGTTCATTCCACAATTCAAGATGTTTGTGGGGTTGTATTGTTATAGTTTGGTCTGTAACGTATTCCTATTGTATTGTATATATTACAAATGCAGAATTGTGTACAATTCCACGATGCTTGAGGGTCTATGCTACACTAACAAAATCTAAAGTAATAGATTCTGGCAGGGTTTCAGATAAACCTTTGAAGAGGTAGTATTTTACTCTCTATTTTATTTAAAGTCGGGAGTACAAATATTTTTGGGGAGTTAAAAAGTAATTCCCATTCTCAATGGGTTTCCTTCTTAGGCCAGAATATTATACATTTAAACTCTAAAACAAATATATATTGTAAGTAATTCTATGGCCACTGCCAACCATGATGACAGCACCTGCGACTTGATTGGAATAAAATGTAATGGCCACAATGCTGCCATGAGGGGTTTGGGATTAGGACAGAGTTGTCACCTCACTATGTTTGCAAGATGCTGTGAGTGTAATGCTTCACCTGGTGTGTCCACTCTGGTGGCTACTGAGAGTAGTGCCCAAGAAGTACCCCCAGTGCTGTACCTGTGGCAAAGGGAGCCTTAGCCCTTTCTTTGCTTGGCCGATTGTATGTAGACGACATCCTAGAGTCAACGTAAAGACAGCTGGTGGCCAGAGGCATTGACCAGCATCGTGTGAAAGGGCCAGAGAGCACCACCTGTGCATTAGGTGTAGGATGTTGCCCATGGCAGTCTGTCTCCGTTGCATGGCCAAGCTCTGGGACCTGGCTTTTGATGGTCTTGCGTCAAGATTAGCTGATGATTGTCTGATTATATTGGCTCTATGCCAATGACCCCCCTACTTGGAAGCTAACTTTTTCTTTCAAACAGTTTGGCATTAGTTCCAATCTAGTCTGTAATAGTGCAGAACCCTTGCAACTTGGGGAGGGAGTGTATTAGGTTGTGTTGTAGTTGAGCTAGTCTGGAAGTCTGTTGTCGGAGTGTTTTTATTTTATATTTACATTTATTGTGTGTTATCGTGATGTTTTATAGATGGCCATATTGCCGCATGCTGATTGGAGGCGCTATACAGGAAGAAAGGACAGGAAAGGAAAAAACAGGATGAGTTAATGAGATGAAGGCCAGTAGGTTGGCTTTGTCGTGCTAGGCGGCGACTGCCCGTTGTCTGGACAGGCAGGTGCAGTTTTTCCTTCCTTATCCTAGTGACTGCGTTCATTGAAAGTAATGCTCTTAGTGGAAACGGAATGAAGGATTTTAAGACCAGTATCCCAAACATTAGATATGTTTAAAGTTACCTAACATGGAGATTGTAAATCTCAGACAAGCTGGCCATCCTCAAAAATCAAAAGAGATAGGGTTGAATGTGGCCCTGAGCTCAAAGGTGAACAAACCCATGAACACCCTATCCAGGAGAAATGTTGTCCAACATCAACTCTGGCCCCGGGGTTTTCCGCAGCCGTACCTTCTGCAGTGATGTCGGTCCTGTTTAAGCCCTAATGATGTCCCCGTGATGGCTGCCAAAGGGATAAGGTCAACTTCAGGGCAACCCTGCACCAGAGAGCTATCCCGTGGCCGTAGATAGGCGAGCATGAAGTAGGTCTCCTGCCCTGCCTTGAGTCCCCCAGGAGCCTCGCTCACCTCATGCCATGAGTGCAGACCTAGACAATCTGGAGTACGAGCTGCTTACTCAGGAGCTCTCTCCGCTCACACCCCTTGCGTTTCTTCTCATTGGGATGGTTTATTGCATTAGGAAATAAAGAACAATGCACCGTTTTCAAGGAAGCAAACAAATCCCCATTATAGTTGAAGTAAGCATCGCGGAATGCCACTCGGGGGATAAATCTCTATTAAAGGAACTTGAACATAGTAACTACGAGAGCCATGCAAACCCTGTATGGTCGGTCACTCCTCAATTATTTTTAACGTGTGCCTCTCATTGGTGTTTATTTCTTCTCGTTTTTAGGTCCATGCAAAACAGTGATATACCCACATAGCGATATGTGCGACCGTATAGAAAATACCTCAATATAATAAATGCACAAAGGTTTCTCCAGATTTACCTCCTTACGTCAACCTCACTCCACGAATCCAGTCGGCGGTGGTAAAATACTGTTCCACTGCCCAAACTGTTCGACTGCAGATAGCTTGTGGTAAATTCGGTATTCTGTTATGTTGCATTTGGTATTTGCCAGATTCTTGGCTGCTGTAAATACCAAAGGTGGTGATTGAGGTAAAAATACCACAGGTGGAACACATATTTCAGAGTTTTCTTCCATATCATGAGTTCTGCCAATGGTAAAAAAAATAAATAACTGCGATGGTAACTGTGCAAAAAAACCCACCAACAAATACAATAATTCTGGGGGTAGGGGCCAAGCAGACAAAAACATTTCGCCATGACTACATCTAAGCACGTGACAGACAATTTATATTTCTACCGCTAGTCACTTTCAAGACAATTATTGATCATCTCATTGCTGCTTGTTTTCTCGGTGGTAGTAATCACCCTTTTCAGATATATTGCTCTGTCATCAGGATTGCTGGTGGTTCTGCTTTACCGCCAAGAGTAATGTTACCACTACGGTAATTTGTCAGTAAAGGATATGAATCCTAAGAGCCTTTTTTACTGGTCAAGCAGTATTTGGCTCTTCACAGAATGGGGGTAGGCTACAACCGGCCCCACATATTACCACTGGTAGTAGAACGACCCCCCTTCCAGAATGAGAATTTCTATATCGGAGAATTTCAATTTACCTCTGAGAGATGACTGGTTCTTGCTGCCTGGGGTCTCAGCAAAGGGGCAGCCACTCTTCTGCACACGGATCGACGTGCGGCGGGCAGAGGAGAGCCCTGACTTCCCATCAGGCTTAATCTACGAGAATTGCCCATTCTAGCAAGAACAAAAAACTCATCCGATGCACACTTCTTTAGGAAAAGGGAGAAATAGAATTGGATCCCAAAATCAATTCTCGTTCTGCTAAAGAAGCAAGAAGCTGTTGTGAAAACCATAAAACTGAGCCCCCGCCTCTGCGGCGGTGCAGGCTTATTTCATAGGCCGTGGAGATTCTGCCGCTGCGCTCCGATGGAGCGGACACAGGAAGGCTTTCTGGAAAATATCGACGAATGACCTTATTACACGAGAAATAGTCATAAAACCGGATATATTTGATGGGCCCGCCGTCTGCGACCCGCTGACCCCGCAGTGACCTTCAGTCGGATTCATGGAGCTATCACCTCAGCTGCGCTTCGGATCTCCACTCTGGGCGAATATCCACTTGAAAAGTAGCAATTTTAGCGAAACACTCCCAAGAAAAACACAGGTTTGAATTTTACTGTAGCTTTATTTCTGTACGCCAAAGTGTCATCTATGTTTTTATTTTTATGATTTCTCAGGCTGGTTGTTTATATTTTTTGCTGTTTTACCATCGTCTTACTCAGCAGTGCCTGCAATCTCTCTAGCCGGGGCTCCATATTTCATATTCATAGCGGTTAATGTACCAAAAAAGATACAAAAAACTGTGGTGCACACAAGGATTGTGCAGTGAGCTCATTCACACAGTAAAGTCTGCACTAAAACCAGCAGGGCAAAGGAAAAACATTAGTGCGACTCATGTGAACGCCAATTGTCACATTCACCAACAACTAGAGTGTCATTCGACACTCATGACAGAGGGTGTTAAGGGTGTCTGTGAGGAGGAAGAGGATGGAAACTTTTATGTGTGTTCTGTGACTGGTTCAGAAGGATGAGAGCGCACTGGACACCGTCCTTCAGACAAATGTCATAGGGTTGCAGTGAACATGGAAGACAGTGAGGAAGAAGGTGTTGGGGGGGAATGAGACGTTGTGGTGCAAATTAATGGGACGTCTCTAATTGAGCATTGACTGCTCTCGGGTGAGAGTGACATGAAGTTCAAGTTGACTGTGTGTAGTTGAAAGTAGGATGCCACCAAAGACTACTAACAACAAGCCTGTGGGGGAGAGGGACATTAGGGTGTATGCGCGCAAGAACCATAGTGAATGAGGGTCCGGTCTCAAACCATCTTCAGTAGACGGGCTGGACATTCTAGGCAGTAGCCAATGGTGGATGAGGTCCTCTGTCCTGTGGGTATAGGTGGGTGACATTCAGGTGTCAGTCTTGAAGGAGTAAAAGTTGCATGTGGAGATCTGCTTGCAAACGTATGATGCGTACCATATAGTTGATTGGATATAGGGGAACATTGTGTAGTGGGGGCTGTTTTAGAGCATATATGTAGTGCATGTGTGAGGTAGCTGCAATGCCATGACCATGTGGTGTCCATGAGCAGCAACCTCAACCATGAGTGGAGATGTAGCTGGCCTGTAGTGATAGATAGGGGCATACACATTATCACAGGGAGAATACCTGATGTGGTCAGCTTCAAAATAGCATGCACCATCTACAAGCCTGTCTCCCTCAAGTCCCAAAAGAACCTTCATGATAACATATGCATCCCATCAGCCTTACAATCCAGATGAAGTAAAAACATGTGCAGACAACCACTCTGCTGGGCCAGGAAGGAAGGGTTGGCACACAGGACTTCTCTGTCCATGCCCTCAGACCCGGCAACAACCTCACCAGCAACATATGACTTGCCACCACATTACACCTCTCAGGTATGAGCCCAAAACATCCTCCCCAAGAAATGGCTCAACGACAACGCCTACTCCCTTGCTCCCCCACTCCACACCGAACCTGACAGTGAGGCAACTAAACCCCCTTGTAAAGCACCTGGTTGCACATTCCAAGGAGGATATTTGGCTCCAGCCTCCCATTGTCACTTCCTCACACCCTTGCAGTGGCTCCTTGCCAACTGCTCCCATCCATACGCACATCCCCACAGGACCAAGTAAGTGTACTGTACCTTCCTGAATCAAAGTCCAGCATAAAGAACACACAAAGGAAATCAATAGGAAGAAAAGGACAAGGCCTCTCACAGCCCACATTTCCCCCTCACCCACCCACTCCTTACAGTAATAAACTTCCTGCATGTCTACCAAAAACTGGAAGCTGCAAAGCAAGATATGTGTGGGCCAGACACACAAAAACGTGGCAACTGTGAACATGGCACCTGCTAGCAATACCCAATGACCTTCTACACACAGTGACCCTTATAAACTGATATATTCCTACACTGTGCCATGAAGCATGCACACATGTCTTGCGTGAATGTTCCCATTACCAGAAAGACCTGCACAGTATAGCATTGAACTTGTGATACTCATACCACTGACCCTGGAACATGTGGATGAAATGCATAAGCAGATAGTGACATGCACACTAAACCACTCACACACTCATACACACATACAACAGCAAGTCAACATGTACACCACATGCTTCAATAAATCCTGGGATAGAAATGAAAAACGGACTAATGTATTACAAACACACAACATATGAAAAATAAGAACATACGTACAAAAGAAATGTTATGTTAGTCGGATTTGTACTGTGCACCACTGCCATTTGTATGGTCGCCAGGTACCTTGGCAGATCTGAAAATAAGAGAGGGGTTAGTTTGTTAGTGGCAGAATAAGAGCGCACATGTGCTTTTGCTATGGTGTTGGCAGTTTAAGTTTAGACAAAACGGTCATTGTGGATTTGCCTATAGGTGGTCTGGGATGCTGGGTGTGCAGGGCATTTGTGCCCATATGGGAGACCTTGTGTGCCCGTGACGTAAGGATGCATTGGCCTTGTTGAGATTCTATGAGTTATTCTAGGAGGTGTGGAGGTGTACTGTTTGGTGTCAGCGTGAGGGGCGTTATGGTATCATGTGTGTGTGGCCTCGTTGGTTTGTGTGTGGTATGCTTGCAGGAGTATGGAAAGTTTTAGAATGGTTTAGTGGAGCAAAGAGATTGCAAACCTTATGGAATCGGGTTAAGTCAAAGTCACACAGGTAGCCTGTTGGGTAACTAAAACTCAGTGTGCCGTCATCAGCTATGTTTGGTCTCTCTTTGATAATAGTCTATGGCTGGCAATTAAGGTTGTTAATGGGTGAATGCCCACTCACCCACATAGATCATTTTCCGTGCACTTTTTTTGTGTGGTGGCATGCAAATAGTGACGTTACAATAATGTCTTATGAAGAAATTGCAAATCTCACTGACCTTCGAGCAACGACATTAGGCTTCACAGCCGATGTAGCAAAGGAGATCCTAGGCTTGAAAAAAGAAACCTCTCTGACCACACAACCTATTGACCCTCAAAAAAGGAGAAAACAATTAGAATATACAATCCGGAAGCTAATTAACAGAAAATTGCATGCAGCAACCGTGGGGAGATACCATAAAGCTCAAAGGATTCCACAAGGAATACGGATCCTTCTCAGACCCACATTATGCAAGGAAAATGAGGAGTGTATCAGAAAATGGGAACAGATACTCAATAAGTGTTCTTTGGATTTAATACTACTAACTATGCAAGAATGATCCTTTAACTTACCAACACTGACAAAGGAAAACGATGAATTAGCAACTGAGATCACCACACTAACAGATGCTGAAACTTTGGCAGATATTTTGGCTGATAACAACAAACGCTTGGAGGGGTATAAAACAGACTTGGAGGAGAGAAAGATTCACAAGGTTTTCAGAGACACTTACAATTACCTTAATGATGAGGTATATACATGGGCAGATAAATATCAGACACAATGACCCACCAACCCATCCTCTGACAGCAGCAGCTCGGATAACGATTCGATCAGAGGAGACAATACTGCTGCAAGATCAGACCAAGGAGCAGGGCCATCAGATGCAGGAGTAGTACCACAAGATAAGGAAAGGTCAAACAACATCTCACCGAGGGGTTTTTTAGGAGCAAGGCCAAAAGGAAAAGAAACAGGAGGGGGACGAGGAAGAGGAAAAGGACAAGGTATGACGACCAGGTTCCAATCACATCGGACCTAGTGGTCAACTTCTCAAACCGTATTCTCACCACACAGGAAATCGGACATTACAAAAAGGACTTAAATTTGTACCTACACATAATACTAACCTGTTCAATACCAAAGTCGAATTGCATAAACTGGTACGCAAGCTAAAATTGAAAGTCTTCTTTGCTGAACTACAAACTCAAGATACAACAGACAACGCTGATGAAGAGTACATATAAATCAGGCCAAAGAGCACATGTGTCACTCCCATCAGTGTACCTGCGAAAGAATGGTATTAAAAGACCTGAGTAAAATTCATTTTGGCAGAACAAGGTATAACAACTTGAGTCGAGGCAAATTATCTATTATCAAGACACTGTACGCAGACACCAACATAACTATCAGACCTGCTGACAAGGGAGGAGCCCTTGTCCTAATGAACACAGAAGATTATGAGCAGGAGTGTAAGAGGCAATTGGATGACCAGACTATTTACGTGAGAATTGATCATGATCCCACCAATGAGATTGCAAACAACCTTGATGAGCTATTTTTTTTTAAATTTTCTTTTTTTATTGTAATTTTTAGTTTAGTTTACAAAAAAACAAACTTTATTACACTGTTCCATATGTCCTTTACTTGACAGTCCATCTTGTTGCTGCTTGTTAGATCTGGCCAAAACCACATCACATGTCTGGTAATATAGAGTCCATATAATTTATCACTGCACACGTCAACCGTGTATTTATTCCAGAGATTAAATAGCTCCACCATTGTTCCAAGTTGTTGTCTATTGGAGCGTAGGTTGCAAGATGTAATGATCTTTTGTCTTTAGTCGCTGGGCATTCAATTATCAAGTGTTTGGCTGTTTCCACTGAATTGTTACAGTATCTGCATTGGTTGTCAATGGTGTCAGGGTCACGCCTTATCATTAGAACTACTTTGGTCTTATAAAGGTTGAGGCGCAGTCTCATGAATTGGTTCCGATGATGTTGTGAAGGGAATTTACATATGTACTTAGGGGTTTCGTCGAGACCGTGCGACGACGTTCCCAAGTCTTGGATGGATGACAACTTCTTTCGCCTTTCCTCGTTCTGTATCCAATTCCAGCGTCTCAATTTTGTTTTGGCTCTTTGTGGCATTTTTATGACTAGCTCTTCCGTCAGGTCTGCTGATCGCATGATCGCTAACAGTTTTTTTTCCCACACGCTTATTAAATCGAACGTGTTAGAGTTGTGGCTTTTTTGTAAAATTTCATAAGGACCAGCTACTGGAACCATTCTCATTTTCCGCCATGCCGAGATAGATTTCCACAACACCGTACCATACAGTGACTCTATGCCAAGTTCATAGCGGATCACTGTTGTTGAGACATTCTGAGGTAATCGTAACACTTTCCGCCAAAATTTGCCCTCCAACTTACACCAAATGTCTGCAGGTATGTTCCATCCACCTTCACTTCCAAACGTTATAGCTGGTACAACTTTTTGTAAATAGAAGGAGAGCAATGGTTTTAACGTGAATTTGCCGTATGCACCATGAAGTTTCAATCCTTGTAAGGCAAACCTTGTTATTCGCATGAACAGCTCTTGGGTCCAGTTCCATTCACGTATTGAAATGTTGAATTGCACTCCTAAATAATGAATGGAATTTATAGCATCTATTTTTTTGTTATTTAAGTACCAGCTAAAGTTTTTTTTGCTTAGTGGACGTCCACTGATGATTGACATAATCTTTGATTTCTTTGTGTTTATTAGTAAGTCATTATTCTTGCAATATTTTTGGAATGCGTCTAATGATCGTTGCAGCCCAATTTGTGTGGTGTCTAGCAAGACTGTCATCAGCATATATAACCCATGAAACATGTTGGTTGTTTATCTTTGTGGGGAAAGACCTTGGCTCCATTAAAGCAGTGGGCAAATCCGATATGAAAAGTTTAAACAATAGAGCTGCCAGTGGGCAGCCTTGTTTTACTCCTCTCTTTGTAAAGATTACATCAGATAAGTCCCCTTTCGTGTTCAGTCTTACACAGAAGGAAGTATTAGAATGTAGTGCCATGATCGGTTGAAGTATCTCCTCGGGGCATGCCCATGATTTTAATTTTTCCCATAATTTATGGCGGTTGATGGTATCAAAGGCTTGTTTCAAGTCTATAAAGGCAAGGAAAACATTTTTACCAGTCTTCATGGATTCTAGTTTTATGGTGTTTAAGATGACTAAATTCACTTCTGCACCGACCCCCTTAGTAAAGCCTGTTTGGCGTTTGTCAATTACCTTTGCCTTCTCGGCCCAGAGCGGTAGTTTCTTTTGAATGAATGCGGCAAACACTTTGCCTATTATGTCGAGGAGCGCAATGGGCCGATAATTCGTTGGGTCATTACGGTCCCCTTTTTTGAAAATAGGCACTACTATTGCCGTTCTCCTGGATTCAGGTAAGATTTTACTCAGTGCTATCCTCTCGAACAATATGGATATGAATTTTGCCTATAGAGAGCTGTTAGTTTTTAGCATTACATTAGAAATGCCATCTGGCCCCGCGACTCTAGAGTTGTTTAATTTTTGAATGGCACATTTTATGTCCTCCGGTGTTTCAGCAATAAACCAGTTGCAGATGTTTTCACTCTCTGGTATTATGCATGCCATGCTCTGTGAGTCAAAGACGGCTGTATAGTATGAGACCCATCTTGTAGCTGATGAGCTATTGACCAGAGCTGAAGAAATGGGGTATGTTACACAAAAAAACAAAACTTACTTGCAGAATAAACATTCAAAAATCCCTCATTTCCATCTTCTGCCAAAGATGCACAAGAGTGTAGTAAGCCCATCTTGAAGACCAATTGTTGCAGCTACAGGAGGTATACTACAGCCATTGGATACATACCTTGACCATTTTTTGCAACCAGCCATCCAAAAAACCACCACCTATGTCAAAGACTGTACTCATTTTATCA
The DNA here is from genome assembly GCF_040938575.1 of Ambystoma mexicanum. NCBI lineage: Eukaryota > Metazoa > Chordata > Amphibia > Caudata > Ambystomatidae > Ambystoma > Ambystoma mexicanum. The sequence continues at coordinate 731,862,335 of NC_090923.1, forward strand.
ACATCCTGGAAAGTATCAAACTGACTCAAGATGACATCCTGTTTACGATCGACGTCAGTAGCCTTTATACAAGTATTCTGCAAGACTTGGGACAGGAAGCTGTAGAATGGATTTTACTGAAAAAAATTGGAGCAGCAAAGGAATTTATCCTGCCACTGTTCACATCCATCTCAGTAAACTCATATTTTCAGTATGGATAGCACTTTTATCTACAAGTCTCTGGGACAGCCATGGGGGCCACCATTGCCTGAGCATCCTTGTGCTTTTTTCTTTCCACCATGGAAAGAAAAAAGAAAAACCTGGATAAGGTACATTGATGACAATTTTGGTATCTGGCATGGGGATAAAAATTCACTGACACAATCTTTGACAGACATCAATCAGATCGACCAAAGGATCCAGTTTACTGCACAGATAGGAGAACCAGACACCCATTACCTTGATGTGAAAGTGAAAGTCAACAATCTACAGAAAACCACCTCGCTATTCACAAAACCTACCGACAGGAACAATCTTTTGCATCGTATGAGCTTTCACCCATCCAACACTTTACGCAAGCTACCATATGGACAAATGATTAGGTTGAAATGCATAATCAGTGATCCAGCTGAGTTTGAGATTGAATTGGACAAACTAAGAATGATTACAGGATAGAGGATATCCGGAGGTTGATTTACAGACAGCTACGGAGAAACTAAGTGCACGGTCAAGAGAAGAACTTCTACAGCCGAAAACTAAACAAGCAGCACCTACAGTAGTGTATGTCTCCTGCTTTTCAACACAGAGTGTACAGATTAAGAAACATATAACTAAACACTGGAACATTCTAACCAGTGATAATCGTACCAAGGAATTGTTTGCAGCAAAACCAACATTTGCCTATCCACGTAGCAGTGATTTAAGAGACCTGTTGGTGAACACGAGGGCAGGGACCAAAAGGAACATCACCAAAAACAGTAAACAAGGCACTTTCCCTTCATTGAACTGTGGCAACTGCATTAACATCATTAAAGGCAATACGGTCTTGCATCCTTGGACAGCAGAGAGGAGAACATTGAAAGACTTTGCTACCTGTAAAATAGAAAATATAATATACTTCATTAAATGCCCTTGCGGTTTATGTTATGTAGGTGAGATGGGGAGGAAAGTAAGAGTTTGTATGAACGAGAACAAGTCCTGCGTGAGGAATGGAAATCCCAGTTCAGCAGTGACAAAACACTTCAACAGACAGAACCACAACGTAGCTCAGATTAAATTTCAAGTACTTGAGGTGATTGAGAATAAAGGACAAGGTATAGACATGAAGAAATTAAGGCAACAACAGTAAGCCTTCTGGATAGATCGACTGGACACTATGACGCCCAACGGCATGAATGAAGATTGGGATTTAAATTGTTTTCTTTAGAACAGTGTACTTTAGTGACAGCGTTCCTTGGGAAAGTTCAGAAGTTCATTAATTGTGACAGTCGAGACTCCAAGATTACTATCATGTTCTTTATTCTGTCAAGCAATATGTTTTATTGTTTTTGCCTATAACCACATTTGGATGACCAGAACATGAGAGAGCGAGTATGCAGGCAACTTTGCAGTACATATTACATTAAGACACAAAGCAGACAATTGTTACAAATGATACTGTTGCATAAACTTGGTTTATTCAGATGACGTAAGTAACACAGATTGGATGACAGGAACATGAGAAAGAGAGTCAGCTGGCTACGTTAGTAGATTGGTTAAATAGAACTATCAACGTATGACAATTCCACACATGCAGTAATGTTTACACTGACCATTTTGGGGTTCCACCTACAGCAGACACACATATATGTACATTCATCACTTGAAATACATATCACGCTAAGTTACAAGGCAGACAATTGGCACAGATGATATTGTGGCATCAATATGGTTTATGTAGATGGTGTAACGAATACAGATCATCTTGATAAGAGCATAGATTAGACAACACACAGCATAGGACCCCAGGTCCGGTACATCGTGAAACGTTATGCACTAGATGCATGGATAGAATATAGTCGCGACCCTTCACCGCATAGCTTTTTCTTATAAGATTTCATCAGTGATACATACTGGTATCTATATAATTTAAATAAAATGGGCACAATAATATTTAACATGCATAGTTGCTGGTAGTCTCGGGAGGCTAGCTCAGGGGCAACGTGCTTGTCTCGGAAGCAAGACGACACAGAGCACCACAGGTTCAATCCCTGGGTGCGCTTAGAAACCTCTGGGGAATAAGAGCATTATAAATAACTGATCAATATCAATATTTGGTCATTTTTAATGGCATTGAAGGTTTAGTGTTTGTAATATTTTCAAGCTGGCCGCTGCTGTCGAAGTGTGATGGCTATCTTGACAAACATTCCGCTTTTACCCTTACCAAGGCAACTAGATAGCATTTGTAGGAATAGTCATGACAGCACCGGCTTTCACTGCCATGGCTGTCATGCATTAGCAGAGAGGATCGCTCTATGACAGTAAGCAGAGATAATGAAACACATGGCGCATGGATTAGAGATATTTCTAATCATTGTGTTCTCCTACGGATCTGCACACCGTAACACAGGTAATCTAAGCGCTCAGCGCGTCGCAGATCAGTGCCTCGCGGTAGCTGAACAGAACATGTTTCAGATACCCTAGCAGATATTCAGCATGGCTCATGAAATAATAACCTTCATAAACACGCAGCATGAGCATACATTAACACGAACCTACCGCTCAGTACCAATATGCGGAACAAGTCGGAAAACACATATTGTGGTTATATCACTAACAGAGAGTCGGGAAACGCTCGGGGGATTATCTCTCGCTGCACATGAATACTAATGGTTGAGCACACACCATTCGGTGTCATTATCCTTACCAGAGAGCTATCACACATACAAGTATGGTGATTTGATTAGGAAACACAAGCTGTCTACAATGGGAAATGCATTTAACTGACTAGATTTTTTTGTTATCTCTTATTTATGTGTTACATGTTATGATGTGTGTTGTTCCACGTTGTGGCCGCCCTGTTAATTTATGTTAATTTATGTTGAAACCTGATATAAAAACTAAATGTGTTTTGGGGGATGAAATGATGATAAAATACATGTATTAAAATCCAATTAGGTCGGAAGTGTTGAGTCGCACAATGCCTATGAATAGGTTGACAAAAAAAAAATCTAGAAAAAAAATCCAGATTGCTCAATAGCAAATGTGTTTCATAACCAAAATAGCAATTTTTTCTTGTAGTGATCACCGCAAGAAGAAATTGCTATTTGTGTTACTGTACACATTTGCTATTGAGCAATCTGGATTTATTTGTTCGATTTTTATTTATTTATTTTTATTATTATTATTATTTTTTTTGTCAACCTATTCATAGGCACTGCGCGAACACTTCCAACCTAATTAAATCTTATTACATTGTCAAGGCCCTGTGTCGGTGGGCTTTGTGGATAGTTGAACGCTGCATGCCTAACAATCCCAGTTAAGATAAAGGTGGTTAAATTAGCGCACAGGTATACGTGTCAAACCCTCTACCCATTCAATTTCTACAATACATGTATTGACTGCACTACAATATGCTGATGGTATTCACTGATTGTTTTTACATTTCACAAGGATCTTTTGTTGAAAAGCATGCGCATGTGGCCCCGATGAAGGACAGTTGGTCCAAAATGCATAGGCCTATCCTTGCCCTTTGCTGTGAGACGTGTACCATGGTTTGGTACTTTCTATTGGATTAAACGCCATTTAATTGCTACAAAGGAACGTTTTTTTTCTTCAACTTTGTTTCATTGAAGTACCACAGATAAGAAAGATAAAATATACCCTTTTGAAATAGATGAACCCTTTCTGGGCATTAGGGTGTGCGGCCCGCACTGACGGCTTATCAACCTTAGTCTCTTTTTCTGGCAATTAAGGTTGAACAGCCATGTTTTTACTGCTTTGCTCAAGGTCAGGTGTTCCTCTATTGTGCATATTCCCTTGAGAGGGAGTTCCAGAATTTTGTTGAGTTGCTCGAAATTACTGATCCACCTTATTTCATTTTCGAATAATGTTTGTGTTCAAGGCATATGTCATTACTAGACTTCAGGATTCCATTTGGATTTTTCTTGCTGGAATTCTGCTCCTTCGCTGTGAATTGCTCTGTGAAGAATGCAGACTTCTTTGAAATGGATCATTTTCTTGACTGGTAGCCAGTGTAGTGAACGAAGTGCTGGCATGCTGTGTACTCTCAAGTTGAGTCTTAGAAGAAGGAGTCTTGCTGCTTTGTTTTGGATTCATCATTGTTTTTTTGGTGAGAAAGGCAGCCATGCCAAGGTAGATGCTTTTGGCATAGACTGTCTTGACATGACAAGTGAGATAATTGTGAGTGTCCTGTGTGAAAAAAGAAGAAAGGGTGATATCCGTCATTGTACATCAGGATTCTGAGATTTGTAACCACTTTTGAGGCTTCTGAAAAAGTTCCCATTACTTTAGGCAACGGTATGGGCAGCTGGATATGAGGGTTGCTGGGTGAAATCATGATTACAGTTTCATCAGGGTTGAGTTTAAGGTTGTTGTTGCTCATCCATATATTGAGTAGTGAGAGGCAATTGACGGTATGGTCTCTGTCTTTACAGGTGGCGATTTTGTAGATAATTTTAGTGTCATCTGAGTAGCTGAAGGAGGTAAGCCCATGTTGCTTGATGAGTTTCATGAGATCAACTATGCAGATGTTGAAGAGTAGTGGTGAGAGGGATGAGCCTTATGGAACAGCACATGTGAGTAGGTGTGATGTTGAGCTGAAAGGGGGTAGCAAGATGGTTTCTATTCCTACTGTAAGGAATTCTTTTATCCAATGTACCTCAATATTGCTTACTTCTGTTTCTTATATTCTTTTGATGAGGGTCACATGGTTAACTTTGTCAAAAGCCGCCAGCAGGTCTAATGGTATCAGTGAGGAGGTGGTGTTGGAGTCTGAGTTCATTTTTAGGTAATCCCAAATGGAGAGTAGTGCTGATTTAGCTCCTGCCATAGGCCTGAAAATGACTTGTGCCTGGTCCAGTAGCTGGTTGGTATCCATATGTGTTAGATCTGTCCATATACATATGTTTCATGGAGTTTGGCCTGGATAGGGATGTTTGATATTAGCCGGTAGTTGGTGGGAGAGTCTGTGCTTCCTGTGGGATCTTTGAGAAGGGTTTTAATATAAGCTGATTTGAAGCTTCTGGAGCTGATTCCTGTTTCCATTGAATGGTTCATGAGCTTGCAGAGGTGTTGTGCAGGTCTTCCCTTGCAGAGGATGTTCTTGTAGATGTTAGGGGTTGCTGGGGAGACCGCTTTGGTGCTTTCTTTCAGCAGTTTAGTAAAGTCTTCTGTGGGGATCGTTGTATTGTGGTTGTTTTGTGGGATGCATCAGTGGTGATATTCTTGCTTATGTTGTTGGGCATAGCACTAATGACCTGCTGAATGTTTATGACTTTGTTGAAATGGTAAAATGTGAAAGGAATCCTAAGCCTACCCATCCAAAAAACTAAAGAGACCCACATAACTATATACAACAATTACAGGTTCATGTCCTCCTCCAATCCTGCCAGTGCCTGGGTCAAGGCCAACTCTCTCTCCACAGTGGGCTCATGGAGACAGGCTTTCCTCTCTATGTGGAGTATCTCCAGTGCCTACCTCATCCTCGCCTCAATGTCGTGGACAGCCCTGCAAAACTCTTCCATGATTGTAGCCCAAGCACGGGTATGCACTCCATGCTTCAGCAATGGCAGCCTCCTGTGCTGCAGCCAGGGCTGCCTGCCTTTCCTCCTTTTGCTGCCTCTTGCCCTCCAACACAGCTGCCATCTCTGTCTGCACCCTTTCTCTGACCACCTGCCTTGCATGGGTGATGTCCCTCATTTGTTGCACCCTCCTATCAGTTTTGATGGCAATGACCCACCCTCTCTGCCACAACATCTTCTCCTTGGCAGCCCTTCTCTGGCTCTGGTTCTCCTCCCACAAAGGTGACTGACTCCAGAGAGAGGAACTCATTCTTGCACTGTCCTGGACTGAGTCTTTGGCAACCACTGCCTGTTTTCCGCTGGGCAGTATGGCAGGCCCAGAGTCCACCCCATCAGCCTCTCACCAGCGACAAAGGCACATCCAAGGGGACTGAGGTCAAACATCTACAGAGGAACCCGTGCAGAGGCCCCACTTGAGGTTGTCTTAGGCACAGATGTGTATTTGAAGTGGCCTGTCTGTAGGGGCCAACCGTGAGCGGTGCATCTCCCAGATAGTTTCTGAATGTAAGCACCTCTCGGTGTTCCAATCACTGCATCACAGAGGACAATGGTCCACCGCAATCCACCTACAAGCAGTAGCAGCACTGTCATGGATAGCCTCTTTAACCAAAGGACTGGCCATTGTCTGGTTGGAGATGTCCTGAGAAGGTATGGAGTGATACAGCAGATGGCCTGGGAGTGAGGATGTGGTGACTCCTCCACAATGTCCTGCACAGCCTCCTGTCCCATGCCCAGGTTTGCGCTATGCATATCCCCCTCTGAGCTTCCACCTGACACCAAGGTCTTCAATGTCCTCCTACCCCTCCACATCCAATCTTGACACCCCAACTGAGGGCTCTAGGATCCCTGGTTCCTCTGTTGCATGGGAAACACTTCCCAGTCTATCAGCATCAGTGCCATCAGAGGACCCCATCCACAAGGAACTTGGCCACATGGAGTTAGATCACATGTGACATACCTTGGCTCTATGGTGCCATATGGAGACATTGCCCCTGGCAGACAGCTCCTCCTCGGCTCCTCTGTCTTTCTTCAGCTGCTGGAAATGTTGGAAAAGAAGGACAACCAAAAGATATCAGTATAATAATGTGCATACACATGGCCAGGTGTACAAATATGAAGTTGCAAGCTACTAGCCAGCCAAAATAATTCACTTGCAAACTCAGTTCCACATGTACACACAGCAGACCATTTCCTACTCGGCAAGAGTCCCTTTTCACTAGGCCATGGCTAGTGGCAAGTGCCAATCATGAGTCCTACACATGTCTACAAGAGGGAACTCTCTATTGTGGCCATGCAGCCATTACACCAACATGTCTGTCATTCTCGTTGAGGAAATGCATTTCTCTCATGTTTGTCTGCGGACAGCGTCATGGAAAGGACCCATGGGCCACATGGGCACTTGACTTTAAAATCTCAGCATTATGTCTGTCCATCTTTCTATGAGCATCCTGGACAGTCCTGGAGACCTGTATGCAATAGATGTGTAATTGGCAAGATTACGCAGTGGATATCCAACTTGTGGACCCTCCGAGACACATAAACTAAAGGTCACCATGCACCCTGACACACTGTTTGTATGCAATAGCATGGCCACCACAGTGGAGATTGAAATGTCTATTGGACATGGCAATGCTAAACAAATGATGCACATCCATGCATAATAGTCACTTGTGGCCCAATGTACACTTCTGTACAAAGAAACCCCAGAAACTATTATCCAGAGAACTGCATGCTCACAAATGAAGCTCAGAGGAGCTTAAAGATACCTAAATGATTTAGAGAAGTTCATCGATTTAAATCACATGAATGGAATACATAGTCCAAGTGATCCAGTGGTCAGAGGTTTAATGTATAAATCCCAATCAGGGGAACAGACATACTAACTTGTGGTCAACCAATGCATTTTGGTCATTAGTCAGTCATCAGGGCAATCTATGTGTGTACCACGCTGTCTGTCATCTGTACCACTGATTAAAATGGCAAAGTCAATGATGATGGAGACACTGTCACCATAACAGTGGAGCGCTGCCTCCTTAAACCATTTAGTTCCCAATATGCACTCCTGTCACATTCACCTCTCACAGCACTCCATGACCACCATCGCTCACATGCAGGCATCATGTTACACCATATGGGTGTACTGTGAGAAAATGACGACAAGACGTGTCTTTCAAGATTACGGTTGTGTGTGCATCACACCACCTCATGTGAATATAACAGAAGAGCAGCACATGCACACAGGAGGTCTTAAATTAGATGGACAGATGCCTTGGATAGCAGCCACAGAGCTTGCTTCCACTACTTGACCATGTGGCCACTAGCCCTATGTGTCCCTTACTATTGTTGCAGTGTGTCAAAGAGCCACATGCAAGTAACACGTTTGACAACACCCAGTTAGTGGTAGGCATAATCTCACTACCTTCATGCCATCTCATTCATGCAGGAGCTATTTCCCATTGTGTACCTACCTGGAGCTTGAATCTGGGACTACAGGTCAAGGACCTGGTCATGAAGTGCTGGATTCCCCTTCTCCAGGGCCTGGAGCTATAGCAGTGCTATACAATGATGTCCACGGTGTGTCCTGCCAACATGGCCGTCCTCGCTTCTTCTAGCTCCAGATCCTCAGGCCATCCCTGTGCTTTTTGATGTTCTCGACAGTATGAACTGCAACCTCCTCTGCGTTGATGACAGCTGTGATGTTGTTCCAGATCTGTCAATGGGAAGATGCCGCAAGCTGATTGTCAGCACTGAAGAGGGACTCTTAATTCCTCATCGCCTGGTCACCCAACATCCCAACTTCATTAGCGCAGAATTTGACAGCCCTTCAGCCTCACCACCTTGGGAGTGAGTAGGGAGTGAGTAATGGTGGTGCTGCCTTCATAGAGGCGTGAGGCCAGTTGGAGTGACAGTGGCTCTTGAGAGTCCCTGGGCAGAGGAGCTGTGATAATACAGTGGGGATGTGGTCCTCCAGATGAGGCAAATTAGGTCTTCAGAGGGAGGATATATTGTGAAAGTGTGCGCAGTGCACTAGCAGGAGGTTACAGGGTTACAGGCTGTGGTGGTCAGATAGATGCAAGACAGTGCAAGTGTCCAGTATCCAATCACAGACTACTAATCACCAACGAGCTGTCATGCATAAAAGCCAAATAAGGCAGAAAGAGGCAACCAATGAGGCAAGGCAGAAGGACAAGCAAGGTACAGGTGGCATCAGCAGCAGTATGAGGCAGCAGACTAAGAAAGGCCCTCAATGCATATGTTACACAGATCATGCTATATGTGCTATGCATGCACAGCGTAATTGTGAAAACAGAAGAGCAGTTCAGATTTTTGCTGGACAGAGGTGCTACATGATGCATTTACACAGTGCACACTCCATTAAATGCTTTAATAGGACCACCAATAGCACCATGACTCAGAGGGAGCCACGAAAGGGAGGGGTCCACATAAAGAGTAGCGCACAACTAATAAAAAGGGCCACCCTCTAGACAAGGGCCATCCTCTAGAAAAGGACCAACCTCAAGAAAAGGGAGAAATTAAAGAGGAGGGGTACCAAAGGAAAACAAATTTCCAGATGAGGAACTGGTCTTCCACAGACTTTGTGAATGAGTTACAAATGCCATATCATATCATATCATATCATGAGTGTCAGGGGGACCTCTATCCTTGGGCAGTAAGCACGCTCTTCGTTATGCAATGCGATCCCCTGTGGCAGGAGGTTTCAGATCTCCAAGGGCATGGGTTATCTTTCAAAGCAAACAAATGACAAGTTGAGTCAAAACCTAAGTTCAGCCAAGGCAACATTTGGAGGATCCCCCCAAATGGAGATGACCAAAATTGAGCAGGTGTTCGGTGGCCTCATTATAAGTGAGCAGGTCGGGGGTGCTGGTGGCATGACACATATATGACCACATCAGGTGAATGACATGTGTGCATGATGTTTTTGTTGTTGTCTGCACATTCAATGTGTGCATATGTAAATGGGACATTTTCCAGGGTCCTTCTCCTTCTCATGTCATGTGAACACGTCCTGTCCCATGTTATGGAGGGTTGCAAGCATGCTGAAAGCATCACCCCAGGGACAGTGTAACATATATGTCCTTTTGATTCATAACTCTTGCATTCACACAAGAGAGGAAGAGTACCTGGTAATGTTCCTTTGAAGACAACACGCATGTTACAGTGGACAATCCCAGTGTCAGGCCAGGCTAGGGAATGGACATGTGGCCCCACTACAGTTGCCTTTTCGTGGTTTACACTTTACAACTGTACTTGTAAGTGCCACTAGCAGTCACTGGGTGAGTAGGCAGTACAATAAATGTTTCACATGCCATCTGGTTGTCTTGTGATCACCCAACATCCCGAGGTGGCAGTGATGAAATGTCAGTCAGCACGCTGTGACCAGACTGTGTGGCAAGCATGGACTGGATAGCGGTGTCCATTGTGGCCTTGTCCACGTTTAAATCACACCACAAGTGTAGTCTGCTTTGGAGTATGGGAAAGGAAACCAATGTTCTTAGGTTGCATATGAAGAAGAACATGGTGGTGAGGTTGTAAGTCCCCCATTTCCTATCATGCACAGTTTGGTAGTAAGCCATGGCGGCTGAGCCTCGGGGGTAATATGTTTGTGCAACTCATACGCACATATGGCACAACATTGGAGTGTGATACTGCCAGATCCCGTTGTTCCAGCTGTCATAACCATGTACGTAGGTAAGGTGAGACCCACATCCTCTAAGTGTCTTAATTCAGGGTCTGCAACCCCTGACTCTCCACATGTTTTGGACTATGACTCCCATGATCCTGTGACATTGACTATGTTGTTTAGGACTAATGGGAGTTGCAGCCTAAAACATCTGAAGAGCCAAAGGTTACAGACCCCAGTCCTAGTGTGTGCTCATGAGGATATTGAGTGTACTGTTGAATGTGTGGGTGTGTAGCACATGTGCTCCATTATTTGGATCACGTGATGGCCAGTACATGAACCCACAGCCCCAATGACTTACCTGCCATTATAAATGTCCACCCATTGACACTGTGTCAAGCTCAATGAGTGGTTGCTGTTCACCAGTCCTCAGTCTGGAATGTTGTATACCAGCTGTTGGCACACAAATTGGATGGGGTTCAGGGTAGCAACAGCCTTGACTGGCTACTAAGTAGCTGTACATCTGACATGGGTGTCTGGGGCACATGTGCCCTGTGTCATGAGGAAGCATGGGTTGTTTTGCAGGACTGACCCTGCCAATTTAGGCAGGGGACACGTGATTTAGCACTATTTTTTACTGTCTCTCGCCTAAAATAACTATATCACCAATGTAATCCTATGGCAACATTCCCTTCTCCCGATTTCTGTGGGGACATCCCCCTCTCAGGTGCTTAAGAATATTGGCATGTCTGCAGTCGGCTGTTAGGATGCAAGTGATGCTGGGTCATTGTGGGACATTGTATGGCCATTGTAGCCTATGTGCGTAAGCGTTGAGGTATCTGTTATGGTTTCCCGTGTTTTTTGCGACAGTAATTACTTCAAAGTAATTACTTCGAAAACACTTTGAATTATATAGGGGTTGTGCGTTAAGGGGATAAAAGGGATTGGGAGGTGCTTGGGGTAGGGGTTCTAGTGCAGGGGAAGGTGGCCTTGGGGGGGGGGGGCAAATAAAAAAAACAAACCAAAGCAATTTTTCAAAGTAATTACTTCAAAGTAACTTATTTCGAAGTAATTACAATCTGAAAAAATGGCATGGAAGCATCTGTTTTTGTTGCCTGTTGTATAGATGAGGATTCCCTAGAGGAGGAAGATCATGCTGGACCATCGAGCTGTGCCTGGTGGAAATCTACCATGCTTGCCGGCAATAGTGAGCAGGTCTAACTGAGGACTCTTCCTCCTGCTCAGAGAATGCGACTTCTAATGTGCATGACTTATTTGGACTGGGCCTGAACTCACAGGCCAGGATGACGAGGAATTGCTCCAGTTAATGTCCGAGGCTGATTCAGAGGAAGGGAGCCATGGCACCCTAGGGTTGGCTGATATGACCATGGAAGAACAGCCCTCATCTGGCGGTTCCAGGGACAGTGGACCACATGTCAGTCAAGAGTCAAATGTGTGTCCACAGCTCCAGGGCCTGCATCTGCACCTGCACCATTGCCAGCAATTTCAGTGGAGTTCACAGTGCTGGCTATGGCCAGTACATCTTGTACCAGAAGTCAGCCACTGAAATGTGGGTTATTACGACAGGGCTATTTTTTATTATGCCTTGCTTGGCCACACACACAGCCGCCCGACTGGCAGCCAATCTGAGTGGGAGGAGGAGTTACTGTATGCAAGTGGCAGACAGGGACAAGCAATGAACGAGGCGCCTCAAAATATTTTCCAGTTAGGCAATACTATGGTAGCATGCATTGGGGATCTTTGACAGGATATGTGTGCAGTGAGGAAGGAAATGCACCAGGACATGGTGACATTAAGGATGGGATGTTGGCATTGAGGGAATGCATGCCGTAGGAGATGGTGGCATTGAGTGAAAGCATGCAACAGAAGATGTTGTCATTCAGGGAAAGCATGCAGCCGGAGATGTTGGCATCAAGGGAAAGCATGCACCAGGACATGGTGGCGTCAAAGGACATGGTTGCCATTAGGGGATTGATGCATGCCTCCCTGTCATGCATTGCTGTGTCTACAGAGGATCACACTTTGGAAAAGGAGTGGTTTGAGTGGGCTCCCAGTCTATCATCCACCTCTGAATGGTGATCCTCAGTGACTTTGGACGTGTTGCCTTTCGTTCCATTGGCTTATATGTTGTATGCTTGCTCTTTGCTTGGACTTCCCAGTTGGTGTGTAGACATTGGGGTTGGTGTCTAGGATGTCTGCTGTTGTGATGTGCTTTGTTGGCAGGGCCACTTTCCTTTAGCAGGGCTATTTTGTGATATGGTGTGCTTTTGTTGTGACTAACATATTTTGTTCTACAGTTCTTACTCATAGTAAAGATTGCATGCCATGGCACAGGCTCGTCTGTGATCTGTCACCTGCAAGCATCAGTGCGGCCATCCAGTTGCAGAGAGTGACCTGCTTTGATACTCACAGGGGTGTAGATTTTCTCCTGCTGCATCCTTGTGGTTTTCGGGCTCTCACACTAACGAAGGAGGTTTTATGCCAATGTGACCTGTGTTTGTGTCTTTTTTCATGTTTACTGGCTGTATGCCCTGGTGTTTTGGTGGGTGAGCACTTAGCATGTTGGTTGCAGTGTGTCATCTCCTGAAGTATGTGTGTTTCTGGGGGTGCTGCATGCTGGTGGTGTAGTAGGTGATTTGGAGACTGCTATGTTATTATAAGTAATGTACTGTTATATTTGTAGGGCGCCTCCAGCCTTATTTAATGACATCGTAGCTCTGTTGGATGGAGGGCGCTTTTGCAGACCATAGTCTGAAAACACATGAGAGAGGAGCAGCACAATGCATGCCGTAGACGTTTTAGTTTAGGCACTATCCGGAATGCAGAGAAGTGTAGTGTGATGACGTTGAGGCCATAGAGAAGATGGAAAAGAGGCAAGGAGTACAGTGAAGAAGATATAAACTATGCGACAGCAGGAGTGATTTTTCGTGGAACTCAGCTGTGCTCTGTGGGCCAGAGTTAAACATGCAACATGCGTGCACAGTGACTAATATGCCCTCACATGCTATTGAAATTGAGCTGTTCTCCTTCCTTGACTCAGTAGTGCTGTTGCAGTACACCTTTATGTGTATTAGCAACACTTCCTCGCCGCATGGCACATGTGTCTGTGGTGACAGTATTGAAATCAGTCTTGCATAGCCCGCCTCTGCCACTGCTGGTAGCCGTGGTGCACTTGGCTCTGTAATAAGCAGGAGGGGTGAGAGGGTGGACATTAGTGGGAGGGGCAGTTGCAATACCTGTGGTGTTGATGGGTGCATGTTGGAAGTACCCAGTTCCTGTGTGCAATTGTCTTTCTATGGTTTCTGGCCAGCAACTGTGGAGTATGTTATTCATAGGGAAGAGGGCAAGTACTGATAGGCGTCTGCTCTGTGGGTCCGGTTAGCTGCTTATGCAGGAGAGATTAATAAGGTAATGAGGAGTGCTTAGTCATGGTTTGCCCAATGTTCATGTGCTAATGGCTAGCCTGTGGCTGCCATGATAGGGATGTTTATAGGCGTATGTGTGTGTGGTGTAAGGCGGTAGAAGATCTATGAGCGGAGTTGGCTTGTCAGGGGAGTGGGGAGGAGGCATTGCAAGGCAATGCATCCTGCAACCCTGCACTCCCATCACTGGCCGCTTGCAGCCATGTACCTTTTTTTCAGTAGCTCACATTGCCAATGTCTGTCTATCTCTCCATTTCTTTCATATTGTTACATGGCATCCCATGTGCAACAAAACCTGCACCTGCAAGTTGACGGATGAGGGGGAGTGTCAAGTCACCCAATTACCAATAGTGGCATTCTAAGGGTTATATGTTCTGAGAAAGGACAACTTTTAATTTGGGACCACAGCCACCCATGTTGCCTTTCTTAGTAAGCTGGTTGGCAGGCTGACAGACACAGGTGCTGCGCTCCGCGGCCTGATGTCAATTCTGTGAGAGAAGTCTGGATGAGTGGGCACCATTAATTTGTAACTATCTTCAAATAAGTGTATTCTTTCTATTTCTGTACATTCTGTGGTCCTGTTGCCAACAGTGTGGCTGTAAATGTCTTCGTACAGTAACCGTTGTAACTGTTGAAAGACAACAAAAGAGAGAAAGAGAATCAGCTCTAAATGCTAGATAAGGTTTCTTATAGACATTTATTACTCTAGAGCGGGCCTAACGGTCAAAGTACCTGGTCTGCTCTGTGGAGTATGTTGTAGAAGTAGTCTTGAATATAGCAAGAAATGTCAGTTACAACGGTTACTGTACGAAGAAATTTACAGCCACACTGTTTTACAAGCACCTGTAGATATTCTACAGCTATTTACATTAATAGTAGATCTTGTAACTATTTTAATAGAATTATCAGTGACACTACTCCTGACGAAGGTCCCTTTAACAACCCATAGAAAACTGAAACATGTTGAGCATATGACAATGGTTTGTCTTTTTTATCATTTAGAACAGTTATATTTCAAACTATTGATGAATGTGTTTAAGAGATGCTATTTTGAACCTCTTTAGCCTGACCGATTTCGAATCAATTAGGATCGAAGCCTAGTCCAAAAGGCAGTGTTTGTCACTATTTAGGATTTGTATTTTTTATACAGTGTTTTATAATTGTCGAAGTTTTTTATAACTTGTACTTTTATGATTTAATAAATTACGAATTGATTACTTTCAGAACAGTTATGTGTTTAATGTTGATAACTGTTGATTAAGAGCTTTCTATCTCCTGTTTATATAAGGTTGGTGTAATGCATATCTTGCCCTATCTCTATTTTGGGTTATTCCCTCAACTGATGTTTCGAAGGATGATCGATGTCATAAGTCCCAAAACAAATACTGTGGGTCTCAATACACGGTAGGAGGTAACCATGCCACTATTAGCGGCATGGCTACTCCCTTACCGGGTACCGGGTCTGGGTAGGCGGTATGGGGATTTACCGGGTCATTCCGACCCTGGAGGACCCGGTAAGTCCCCATTCCAAATACCATTCCCCATTCCCAATTCCCATTTGAGCCCCCATAGGGCTCAATGGGTATGGGGAAGGAGCTAATAACGGTACTGCAATTTGCGGTACCGTTATTAGCTCTGGAGTCCCTCAGCGGGTCCCGTCCTTAACGCCTGGTCAGACCAGGCGTTAAGGACGGGACCCGCTGAGGGACCTCGTAGTAGGGCGCTAAGGGATTACCGGCACCGGTGACCTTACCGGTGCCGGTAATCCCTTAGCGCTTACCATGTAATGAGGCCCTGTCTGTGTCAAAAACTATGCTTGCCCTCACTTCTATAGGAAAACATGGTGTATTGGATTTGGTCAACTAAATAGTGTTCACAGGAAAGTTAATGTGATAACCGAGCTCGTCTTTAGCCCCCTTCCCCAAGTTCTACACACTCAGGTAATGTTCAAAGTAAAGTTCCACATGTTATCAGAGTTTACACTCTCTGCTTTGTTTCCTTACTTTTCCATCAAGTTTGGGAATTTTGCTCCCACCTCGTTCCTCACACAGCTTCCCCTTTTAGGATCTCTATTTTCCTCGGTTTTATTCACAGGAGCTTCTTATTCAGGTACAGAGTCTTTCGACAACATATACTCCTGCACAAGACTCCTCTGTTACTTTGTATCAGCAGAATTCTTTTTGCCAGTTTCACCCGATGCGTCTTTCACTATACGCGGTCCAAGGATACGTTTGTATCTTGCGCAAACACACCGGCATTTTGCACTGCTTGCCCCTCCAGTTGTGTTTCCTTCCTTTTACTAAATGCGTCCTTTTAGTCTGAGGTCAGGGTTTTCCCACCTGCTCCTCAGACACTCCTGGGTCTCCAACTCGACCCAAGGGAATGAGCACTCTGTGTTTCTCGCAACTGGGCTAGCAGGCTTCTGGTCATGCTGTTAAAGGGCACTCCCTTGTGCAAGCCCTCGGCGTCCTGGATTTCCTTAGCTGGTCCTGGACAGTCACGGCTCCACAACTCTCCTCCCAAACCGTTCTAACCATTGAATGCTTGGGCGCTTTTTATACTGTCCTGAATACTTACAGGCTGCAGGTGTGCATGGTTAATTTCAATTGCCTAACGTTGCCAAGCCTTGTTAGTGGGACATAGAAAATGAAGAGGTTGATGTACCTTGATCTGCATCTTCTTCTTCTCAGTACTATAATGGTGTTTCTCATAGGAAATCTGTACTCCTCTTGACGTCCTCTTCTTTGTCACAGTACTTAAGTGATGTTTGGGAGAAAGAGGAGGGTGTGTCTGAATACATCCCATGAAGGCTGAGGGGGGTTGGGTAGGTCACTCTCAAGGAAGGGGGGATACCATGCCACACCCTCGGGTATCCCACCCCTTCTCTTCAAGGGCCCTCTATCCAAGTAGTTTTCCCTCGCAGGCTCAGCCCCGGGGTCGGTATTTGGCAACTTTGCCTTTATCTCAGCTACCTGAGCAGGGTTTTAAGGGGGCTAAATGTGGGAATGCCCTCAGATTTCGCACACATGCAATACTTGTTCTTAAATTAAGTATGTGCACAACTATGAATGGGTGGACACATACTTTCATAAACCTCTTGGTACATTCTGATCTCACAATGGTTACAGTATTAGACATCATATGTCTCTATATGTGTATAGATGTTTTCCATTTCTCTTGATTTGTATAGTTCAGGCTTGCATTGGTGACAGACATTTCTGAATTTACAGTTCCATTTTACATTCGTTTTTGTACATTTTATGGGTATGTTCATACATTTGTCAATGGATATATATTATATTCATCAGCCTTGTCTCTTTCCCAATCATCTTCTTTCTATAAATATTTAGTATTTATTTATTTATAGTGCGCACCTAACCCGGGATAGCAAGGCGCAGAGACATCAAGAGGATTGCGAAGCTTGTTACATACAGAGGGATGAAATCCAGCTGAGGTTACATTGCTGGAGCATCATAGACAATTGAAGCCGGAGAGGCATAAGTTACAGATAAATATACAGATACAAAATGCAGGTTATATCATGAATTGTAACTACACAGGTCAGTTGAACACCAATGTGTACTAGTTTACAGTCATAGTAGTGTGGTGCAGCAGGCAGGCGTTATATATCATGATCCTTGAGCCACTGAATGGTCTTCGATCTAAATTGGCGGTAAGGGAGGTCCTCCCTGCAGGTAGGTGGTAGGGAATTCCAAAATTGTGCTGCTTTTACAGGAAAGCTATTCCCACCCGACATTGTACGTTTAAACCTGGGCACATGGAGGAGATTGTAGTTAATCAATCTAGTGGGGCGGGAAGAAGCTGGTCTGGTGAATTTAGTTATGAGGTATTGAGGGGCTGCTTGGTAGAGGCATTTGTGGGTCAAAGAGACAGATTTGAGGAAGATTTTATCTTTCGTAGATAACCAATTGACAGATCTTCTGGTCTCGGAAATGTGGGCTTTCTTAGGGATGCTAAGGGCCTCTCTTAGGGCATTATTCTGTAGGATTTGATTTTGTTTGTGATATATTTGTTGCAACCTACATATAACGCATTGCACTAGTCCAGTTTGGACAGGATCAAAGCCCTGGCTAGGGTGATACAGTTATATGGTGAGAGGAATGGTTTGGCTGCTCTGATAAGTTTGCAAGTGTAAGATGTGGCGGAGGCCAGAGCATTGACTTGCTTTTTGAAGGTGAGAGTGGAATCTAGGTAAAAGCCAAGGGTTTTGACTTCCGTGGCTACAGTGATCTTATTCTTATCAATTTACGAGAGAGGAGTAGCTTGGGTCTAGTTTATTGAGGTTGTGTGATGACCCTAGAATTAGGAGTTCTGTTTTGTCATCATTCAGGCATAGACCATGTAAGGCCATCCATGCCTGAATGATGAGGTAGACTTTATTGACGAAGGCCAAATCCTTGTCATAATCCCCCGTCAACGGGATGAGGATCTAGGTATCATCGGCATAGTTAGTGTAGGTGATACCCAGACCATCTAGATCATCGAAAAGGGGCTTCGTGAAAATGTTGTACAGGGTCGGGGAGACGCAGGATCCCTGGGGCACACCACAGGTGATAGGCGATGGGTCGGCTGCTGCTAATGGGGAGAAGACTCTCATCGTGCGGTTGTTTAGAAAGGATTGGATCCAGCCGGTTGCCTCTAGAGAGAAATGGGCTGCTTTTTGTAAGTGGTTGCATAGGATCTCATGGTCAACCAGGTCCAAGGCGGCTGAGAGATCAAGGAGTAGCAATAGTGCAGTCTTACCCTCATCTCTCAACTCATCAATCTGTGCCTTGAGATCTATGAGTGCGGTTTCCATACCGTGTTGAAGCCTGGAGCCTGATTGTCGGACTCCAAGGAGATGGAAGTGTTCAAGGTAATGTTGGATTTGTTGATATGTAATTTTATCGAAGATTTTAAGTAGGAATGGTACTGTAGTGATGGGGCGATAATTAATAGGAGTCGCAGGGTCTAGATTAGGTTTTTTGAGAAGGGGGAGGACCCAGGATTGTTTCAGGTTGTTAGGTATGGTGCCTGATGTGAATGACGCATTTATTAGTTTGGTAATAAATGGTGCGAGATCACGAGCCTCATCCTTTATCAATTGTGCAGGGCATAGGTCCCTGTGGCAATTCGAGGGTTTGAGGGTAAGAATGACGTTTTCAACCTCTTTAGTAGATACTTTATGGAAGTTGAAGTGGGGATTAGGCGGCGCAGGTGTGTGCGACCGAGTGGGGTATAACATTTTAGGGATCGGGATTCTAGATTTAGTGGAAGCGAGAAGGGAGTCTTTTTTAATGCTTATCTTCGTCTTGAGAGAGGTGATTTTGTTAGCTAAAGCGTTTTGAATACCCGTGCACCAATTCTTGTCCTTGAGGTAAGAGTCGGGTGCTTGGATAGGTGTTTCAACCTCTTTTAGTATTGTAAAGAGCTTTCTAGTGTTAGATTTCGCTTGCAAGATTCGAGTGCTGTAGGACATTTGTTTGGCCAGGATCATTTCTTTTTTATATTGGGAGGCTAGTGTACTGAGGTTTTTCTTATTGTTTTCTGAGGGATGTGACCTCCAGGTTTTCTCACAGCGTTGCTTTTCCTGTCTGAGGGCCTTAAGGTGAGGAGAGAACCAAGTGTTGACATGCTTTCGAGGTTAGCTCTTTCTCAACTTCAGGGGAGCTATGTCATCAAGGGATGAGAGCATGGCTTTATTATATAGGTCTACCATTATAAAGGGATCTGTATTATCCGGAATGGCATTCAGTGTCGGTAAGATCAATGGGAGCAGGTTTTCAGGGGTGATGTTCTTTTTGTTTCTGGACTGGACAGCTGGAGCTATACTGTCTGTTAGCACTGGTGTCGCCTCTAGTGTGAACGAGATCAGGTAGTGGTCTGTCCAAGGCTGCGGAAGTATAGATGAGACCAGGACTGGGCAGTTATGCACAGCTAGCCAGTCCAAAGTTCTACTTTTAGTATGAGTGGGCTCTGTGATCTTCTGGGTGAATCCCAGTTCCTCTAAGGTATTATTAATTATTGTGGCATTAGCACCTGAGGGGTCACTAAGACCAAGGTTAAAATCTCATAATAGTATACTTTGTGTGGAATTCTTAAGGTTATTTGATAGGATGTTTGTAAGGTCTTCTTCAAATGATCCTAGAGGGCCGGGTGGTCGGTAAATGAGGTGAATGGAAATAGACTGTGTATTAGCTAAGGTAAGCTTAGCGGTTAGGAATTTGCATGATCCTGAGTTGGATGGTGGCGAGAGTATCAATGAGAGTTTAGTTTTGGCTATAATGGCAAGACCTCTGCCTCGAGAGGTAGTACGATCGAGTCTTAGTAGGGTGTAGTCATCTGGTATGGCTAGCATGATTGCGGGACCTGCTGCTGGATGGAGCCACGATTCAGTGATAGCTAAGAAATCAAGATCTTCATTAACTAGTAGGTCAGCAATGTCTGTTGCGTGGGCTACCATAGAGCGGGCATTTATAAGTGCGCCCTTGGTCCCAGGTTGTACTAGTTTCAAAGGTAGTGGCGAGCTTTTAGGAGTGCCATTCTTGGCGCGGATAGGCTCACAGAGAAGTCTACTATTCAGTTGAAGAGTATGTTGAGAGAGGTTGCTAGTACTAGCCTTACTGTGGGATGTTTTGGTTAACGGGTCATAAAGCCTAGGGAGTCTGGCCCGTAATTTGAGGTTCCTCTGGAGAACAGTGCAGGGTGAGGTGATCATATCGGTTAGTTTGAGGGGATTGGGGGTTGACTCATATGGAAGTGAGTTTGGTAGCATGTTGGGATATTGGGTGTTCGCAATATAAAGTAGTGATCTAAGAAGAACAGTGTGGAGTGTTGGGAGGTGCATTGTCTGGGCAGGAAGGATCAAGTGCAGTGGAGATGCTGGTAATTAGCATATGGCCCTGTAGCACCTAGGTTAAACTTTAGCACTAGGGCCTGAGACACAGCAATTCAAATGCACAAGAAAATCACACCTAGATTCAATTTTAGCACGAGGGCCTGAGACGCAGCAATTCAAATGCACAAGAAAATCACACCTAGATTACATTTTAGCACTAGGACCTGAGACACAGCAATTCAAATGCACAAGAAAATCACACCTAGATTCAATTTTAGCACTAGGGCCTGAGACACAGCAATTCAAATGCACAAGAAAATCACACCTAGATTCAATGTTAGCACTAGGGCCTGAGACACAGCAATTCAAATGCACAAGAAAATCACACCTAGATTCAATTTTAGCACTAGAGCCTGAGACACAGCAATTCAAATGCACAAGAAAACCACACCTAGATTCAATTTTAGAACTAGGGCCTGAGACACAGCAATTCAAATGCACAAGAAAATCACACCTAGATTCAATTTTAGCACTAGGGCCTGAGACACAGCAATTCAAATGCATAAGTAAATCCCATCTGGAATTAATTGTAGCACTGGGGCCTGAGCGCAGTCGGAGTTATAGTCTGGTACCGACACAATTAGCCAGTAGGTGGTGGCATAATGTCTAGCTCTAGTGCGAGGGGAGGAGAGCATAGGAGTAGGTGGCTTTGGGCGGCAGGTAGAACTGTTAGTGGAAGCAGAGAGCAATAACAGTGGTATACATCAAGCGTATGAGCCGCCTTAGGTTAGGCAAGGACAAATGAGTCATAATAGGATATGCTGTATATGTGACAGTAGGATGGACGTTTTTTCCTTTACCTTGGCTTGGAGCAGATCCAGGGGGACTGGCAGATGGCAGACCCGGCATGTAACAGGCAGGGAACAGGCGACGGCCTTGTTGCTTGTGGACCTTGCTGGCGGTGGACCGGCTTTGCCTGCCGGCAACCAACGGCAGTGAAGAGGGGTTGTTCAGCCAATCTAGGGAGGGTTGGGGCTGCAAGCTGGACCTGTTGCATTCGGTCAGGCAGCTGTCGGCCATCTTGTAGAGTCTACGGCCTTGTGTGCCGTAATGGCGGTGGATGGGCTCAGAAATGTATTTGCAGTCAGTTTCAACGTGGCTGATGCTATTTCGCCATAAAAATAAGGCTTTTTCCTAGGGATCGAATTGCGGCGCAGGAGGCATCATTTAGAGCGTGTGCTCGTTTCAATGTGGTGCTCATCATAATGCACCTAGCATCCTCGGGTGGTTCGGGCTCCTGTTGGCAGTCCGCTGCTCCTGCAGGGACCGATCCACAACGGGGGAGCTCCTGCTCCCTGCTGTGAAGTAGTGGTATAAATGTGTTATGGTGCATGTTGAAAATAATACTTCTGATATATTGGTGCATAACAAAATTGGCAGTGTGGTGATATACATTGTCTGTTGCATTCTGCCTACAACATATTAACTCATTACAATCTCAGAGTTTGTGTTTATCATGTGTGGTCTAAATTCCTTGGTCACGTTAATATATGACAATTTTAGCATCATAGTTGAATTGGTGGTCTGTTTAATTTTACTCGCAACATCTTAATGTTGTGTCCATCGTGTTTATTTAAGATAAAGCATGCAAAGTTACATTCCTCATTCATCCTACTTGGGTATACTATAGAGAGTTTAATCGATCGACCCAATAAGTTTCCCTTTGGTCTAACAATTTTGTGATGTTGCCTCCCCCTTGTCTTTTTTCTACGGTCTCGAGAATTTGAAACCTCATTCGTAACATTTGGTGTTTTGCTTCCTGAAAATATCGGGTCACTGGTGAACTTGTGCTCCTTGTGCACACATTTGAAGGATGCTCATTCCATCAGAGCTTAGCCTTTTGTGTAGATTGTCCGACGTAGAACTTCCTGCATGGGCATCTGATGCTGTATATTTTATTGCTGCTGTTGGAAGTACCATAGCTTTTTAAATAGACCTTTCATCCTTCATTTGGGTGAAACACTATGATGCCTTTTTGTCCAAAATTTCAGTTCATGCATTCGAGTCATGGAAATGTGTCCCATTTCACAGGTTTTTTGGGGGTCTGATGCTGTCGCTCCGAACCAGCATATCCCTTATGTTCCTGCTTCATGTGTAGGTGAACACTGGGGGGTTCTCATATAGTTTGCGTGATGTTCTGTCTTGTGCTAGAAACCGGCAATGTTTATTCACAATTTTGTTTTATTCTCGTGGTTTGTATAGAATATGTTGATACTTAGATTAATGCTGGTTGTGTTTTCGTACTTGCTATGGACAATATAGGTGCTCTGGTGATGTTTTCTACCTAGTTTAGAGAGCTTTCATTCTCACAGTCTTGATATCCTCTTGCTTTGAATCTGTCAGCTCTGTCTTAAAGATGTTGGGCACAGTCTGCTTTGTCCTGTACAATCTTTTTTACTCATAAGAAATGGCTATGCTGTAGGCCTTTAATGGTACTTGAAGGGCGAAAGCTGAGTCAGTGTACGCAAATTGTTGCAGTCGTTCGGTTTGCAATATAGGCTAGTTTCAAGTCTGTTTCCATTGTGCTTAAGAGTGGCATCTAGAAAATCAACAGTATTTCTGTTGCACATGGTGGCAAATAGTATTCTCTCATCTATATTGTTTAAATAGATGCTGAATAATGTGAATTCTTCCCCTGTTCCTGACCAAATTCCCAAAATATCATCTATGTATCTACCCCAATACTTGACATGATTTCGCATAACTTGATGTTTCAGTATGTTTTAGCTTACAAATTGGTCCATAAATGCGTTTGCATAACTAGGGGCCATGGTGGCACCCATAGATGTCTCTTATACCTAGAGGTAATGCTGTTTTTTAAATTTGAAATATGAATTTTGGGAGGTATACTCAAGTAATGACATGAGGAATTCAATGGATGCTTTTAGATCACTGGCTTTCGAAAATAACCACTCAACTGATTCCTGTCTTTGGCTGTGCGTTATGGATGTGTATAGACTCAGTACGTCTGCAGTAAAAGTAGACCGTTGTGGTCTAAATTCAGTATGTTGAGAATGTTAAGGAAATTAATGGTGTCCTTGATGTATGTGTCAGTTAGTTGGATGAGTGGTTGTAAGGGACTGGCATATGCACAAGGTGTGAGTTGCTAGTCACAGGGGTCCCATGCAGAAGGAAGGTACTTCCTCACACATTGACTGCTACCAGCCTAATAAAAGAGAGTAAGGAGCAGAAAGGCTGATGAAGAACGGCAGTCAATAGTGTTTGTGTGGAATTTGCATCACTTGCACATGTCACCTTTCTGTAAGGCCTGCAAATTGCACTGGCCCATATGAATTGCATTTAGACTTTTTGTTCCATGCAAAGTGCACTTTTTCATTACAAATCAGCCCCATATGCTCGCTACAGGCGAAGGCAGAAAATGTCACTAAGCCCCACCTTGAGCTGCCCATTCACAGGCCTACCATAGTACTTGGAGCTACTGCTTAGGTTCTGGCTCTAGCCTGTCATGTTCATGTCATGTTTTTTTTTAAATATATTTCTTAGATTTCCATCAAAATACAGATCCATCACATATTTTCAGTAAAAATTAAGAATTATAAGTAACAATATTTTATGTCCCTACAACTATAATAATATATATATGTCTACAATCATACCAGACCTTACAATTTAGAATAACTGCACATTACAGTTAATATGTGAAAAAGAGAAGATACAAAATACAATATTCCAAACATAAACACACAAAACACATGAGGAAAGAAAACAAAAGAAAAAAAAAGCACCCTTACCTCTTCTTCCCTACCCCACATATCTTTTAGCCATAGAAGGTATTAAATGAGCCCCTCAAAGAAAGGTAATCATTTCCTCTACCTTTGTCCCTTAAAGACATGTTTTCATATTTAGACAAAATCTGTAGTTCCACCAGCCAATCATCCACATTAGGCTTCTTCCTAGTCTTCAAGACTCTAAGAATTAGCTTAATGGCGACCACCATATCAATCCTGCCATTATGCTTTCTAGTAGTGACACAACTTCCTTTATGCACAAGCAAAATCACATTAGCCGCCGTCCTCTGGATAGTTATACCAAAATCAATCCTATCTACAATTTCCTTCCAAAAATCTTGTACCCTTGGCCAATTCCAAAGCAGATGTAACAGGGTTCCCCTACCACTACAACTTCAACATTCCTCATCTATCCTTAGTTTCAGCATAAACATTCTAACTAGTGTCCAATAAATCCTACCAACGACTTTCTGTCAAATTAGAAGTAGGTCCATATTCATTCCCGCATTTGTGCCCACTCTAAGAAGATCCCTCCATTCCTCCTCTGATATGGCCATGTTAATGTCATTTGACCAAGCATCCCTTAGCTTAGTCCATGCTTCCATGCAACCTAACTCCATAGGCATAAAACGCATATAAGTATGTACATTGTGTTCTTGTCCAACCAACAACATGCAAAGCTCATGTTTTAATGCTGCTTCCACTGTCTCTTAACAAGATGGGCGTGATTTTAAAAATGTTCATCGAAGACATACCATATGAGCCCTACGCGCATACCAAAAGAGCCCTTCCCGCATACCAAATTCCCACACTCGGAGCCAAAATTCCTGAGAGTTCTTACTTTTGGCAGCTTGTTTAACTGATGAACACTAACCCTGTGATCCATCAGAGGTCCCAATACTCTAAGCCCCCCCCCTTGTAGATAGGACTGCGGGAGCTGCAGAATGAGTTCCCACGCAACCGTGTCAGATGAACACAGGTGAAGGATTCGCTGCATGCAGTGACTCTGACTGGGTATGTTATAATTTTTGCAAAACTCATGCATGCACGTGCCCTGAATGGAAAGAGCAAGAACATTGCTCAATTTATGATTTTATGATGAGCTAGACATGGGATGTCAGAGTTCGTAGCCACAGTCCATACGAGTTCCATTCCCAAAGGCTCATCATCCGGAGTTTGATGTCTTTAAAAATCAAAATACAAGTAAATTCCTCTTGAAACCTGTGACGACCGGTTTCAGCAGAATCTGGTAATTGCACCGGCTTCTTCAGGACTGCAGATTCCCTTTCTTGAAGGGCTTCTCTGGTGCTGGACACTGTGCGTCACGTAGTAGGAATGCTACATGTAACCCTTCTTTCACCTTCACATTTGTGGGGTAATCCTTTAAAGTTCTGCCAGGTATCCGATACCTCGCTTTGCCCGAGCTGCTCTCTCTGTGTATAATGGCGTCTTCGCCGTGGCACATTTGAAGAGTAAGAAGTATTCTTTTATGTAATGATAAGATACACAGGGTGTACGAAAAAAACAAGGTACCCCAAGGCCTTGTTGTTTCTGTGGTGCTTCTTTTGGAAGACCGCTGAAACTGGCAATACATTTTGCATCCTTCCTTCTTTCATGCCAGCTGGCTCTTTTCCTGTTAAATTATTTTCATGTTTCGAGCCATGCGTTGTCTGGTATCATAGAGTCGTTATTATCGGGGAAGGTTTTGTTATTTCATCTGTATATAGAGTAACAATATGCGTTATCATATGGTTTTAAGTGCCAAATGTCTTATTGCTATACAGTGTGTATATCTGCATTCAATTTACTGTATTTTTGTGTAGTGTTGCAAATAAATGATAACTTCTATTACTGCTACTGTGTAAAAGTCCAGTGCAAGGTGCAGCGGCCAGACATTGTTCCTACATGGAAGTGAATATAGTAAGGATTGTGCCATATATGGTCATGGCCCAGCCAGTCTGGGAGCTCCATTGCTGTAGTAGTCGGGACATGCTAATAGCAAGTTTGACTGTGATTGCAGGATTATCCAGGGACTTTCCCTGTGAAAAAGCCAGCAAACCTGAAAAGTAGCATCCCCCCACTGACTGGGAAAAATCCTTCTATCCAATACGGCCAGACCACAACAAAACACACTGTACCGCACTGTACTGGGTCTATATCCTGCTCGACCAATCAGAAAGCTGTCCATCTTTCCCACTGCTTCATAAGAGAGAATTCAAGATATAATTATGTGTGGAATTCCATTAAAACAGTAACTTTCTTACCCTGTGTTACTGTTTCCCTCACTCCTCTACCGAAAGCTTGAACATGATTTTTAACTGCTTTTAATATACATTTCAACCGGAAATGGATTCCAGGTACAACCTGGGTTACCTCCGTTTTAATGATTTTGAAGTTGCGAATCTCCAGTTGTAAGATCAGCTGCACTGAACATTCCTTGAAGTACTTCCTCAAGCAACCAAACAGATTCAAATTCGGAGCGACATATGTAGGGGGAGTGTCGGCAGCTCATCTAGGTAACCAAGCTTCATGTTCTCACTCTCTTATTGTCCTTTTTACCTTTATGCTTGGGATCACTGCTGGTTTAGTGGTAGTGTCATCTCTGAATTTCGACACACAGATCGCAAAGCAAAAAAGTTAGAGCAAAGGCAATATGTTACCTCTGCCTCTGGAGCAAACCTAGGAAATTAGCTAACAGGCAGCCATCTTGTATTGCATGGGGCAATCTCGCTTCCTCTGTTCCTCATTATTGCCAGCCTTATTTCTTCTATTGGGCAAGAGTTGGGAGCCCGTGCGTCTCTTTCGTCTTGTCCATTTCATGTCATCGGTCTGCCTTGTTCTCTTTTCCGATCAGCTGACAAAACATGTGTCAAAAATAGTTCTTCAGTGATGAGTAAATCAACTACTAATGATACATTTGCAAGCGTTCTCCTCAGCTATGCAAAAGGCCATTAACGGTTCATAAATGCAGGCATGTTTTGCCAAGCCGCCCAGACTGCTTCCGATGATGGACAGATGGCCTTATCTCCATGCTGAATGCATCATAACAGAGACTCAAGCTCTTGGATTGAGCGATTGCAGATCAGCCCCTCAGACCGGGCTTAGAAAGTAGTCTTTCGCTAATGGTATTTTTATCGGTCTCCAGGTGACTCCAAGACTAATGTTAGTGATCGTCCATTTTGCTTTCTCTATGGGTTGGCTGGAGCCAGGAGATTGTAATTGCCCTTCTGTACGCCGGCCCCCTATATCCCTATAAATGCATATATGAGTAAACATCATCCTTCTATCGCCAGAGATGCCCCCTTTATAACCAATGGAAGGGTTCTCAGTTGCAGGTGTGTCTATTCTGGGCTTTAGCTCTAGCACACATGGGAATGATGGGTAAAGAGCTCAAAAGGCTGGTGCGTTTGCAAGGTGCATGTAGACTCATGAGGCGAAGCAGCAGTGTCTTTCAGCCACGGTGTCTGCATGTTCATCCTGAGCAGAATAGCCTTTCACTTAAACCTTACAACCCAGATTTCTAGGGAGGCGTTGTTCAGGTCATATTTAAGGGTTGGGTGCCTCACTCACACTCAGTTGTAACTCCAGCCAAACTAGAAGGGTTGCTCGGCTCTGAGTGGACTGTCAGGACACAGGGGTGAAAGCAGGTCAGGAGTACTTTCTCACCTGAACATGCGGCTTGTTTTGAGTTTGTTTGACCCCCGTGATCCCTCGCCATTGACTATACTGGCAAAGGGCGATGGCGATTTTTCCAAAACACATATGCGGAGTCAAAGGCTGCAGACCCCCTGACCTTAACCTCAAAGTGTTTTCATCGCATGCATTATACACGGTACCATTTTAACCGTGTAGGTTGCACTGTGGCCGTTTCAACGATTTTTTTTATTTTAAGCACATATATGTTGTGCATTGGGGGTGGTGGAGGAAAGGGAGAGGTGGTGTGCGTGGGTTAGATGGGGTTGGTGATTTCTCCCATTTAAAAAGAAAGCAGTGAAAGTGGTTTCGGTAACAAATACACGCTTAAAATCAGTGCAGGAAATTGAGAAATGTACCAGGGGAACTCCCCCCGCCCCTTCAAATCCCCCGTCACATGATGGATTGTCAGTGGTGTGGGTTGAACTGAGGGACAGAGCTAAGGGTTGAATAATGTAGGTGCTCTGAATATAGGATGCTGGCTGCTTTGCATAAAAACAAAGTACGTTTTGGGAACATAAGAATGACCACCAATGTATCAAACATGTCTGTGACAGTAATTCAAATGTGCATTCCTTCTGAGCATGTGAAGCTCATTTCATCTGTCAGAATAGTCACCATAACAGTAAAGTGAGTGCAAAGCATAAGACATATATATATATAGCTTTGCAGTGGTTATTGTTTGCGTTTGGGCTGTTGAGCAAACAACGACTTTCAGATGCAGTCTGTGAAGTCTGCTGCACCATTGAGACAGGGCCTCCAGGAGACTCGATTCACAGCAGTCGGGGGCAGAGGGTGTCCCCAACTCTGGGGGCGTTGGCCTCAGTTCTACACGGAATGGCGCTCCCGCAAGACAGTTTTGGGTGGAGTGCAGTTCCTTTTGTTCCGGGCTCAATTCCTCCCCTGCATGACAACTTCTAAAATGCCTGCGATGATAACCGTGGAACTCATAATATGGCATAAGCGTTCTTCCTGTGTGGCTCAACGTCTCCCTATTTCATGCACGAGGAAGAGGTATGTAGCGTACGGGTCTCCGGTTCATAGTAAGGCTGATGATCTGCCGCAAATAAGCTGTTGTTAAATCGGTACTGTTTGCAGATATTTGCATTGACGACATTGTCAAATACATTTCCGACATCATCACCCTAATTGCAAAGCCAACACTTTTTCGTAAAGGGGAATACTTTTTTTTTGCCATGACTTAAGTAGAGCACCTCCAAAAATAAGAATGCCCCTTTAGCACATATTTTGAAGGCATTTTATGACAAATTAGTACCCGGCGAGGGTCAATCAGAATGTAACAAACAATCTGATTGGCTCTCACACGATCCATAGCCCAGGCAGAATCCCTCGAAGCTTTAGCTTAACGAAGGCCCCGGGGCATTACCTGACTCATTAATGGCCCCGTGGCGAGAGGCTTATTGCTATTAGTACCGCGGCCTGCAAGACTGGGGTACTAATAGCATTCTTTTTCTGTTCCAAAATGCTGCAGTATTTCGGAATTGAAAAAGAAAAAAAAATGTTTAAAAAAATGGCTGCCGGGGAAGGGAAAACTGTGGCAGCCATTGGGAGCGGACACGCTGGGGACAGAAGTGTTCCCAGCGCGTTCACTCTTGAAAACGGAACAAAAAGAAGGTAAGTGGGGTTGGGAGGGTGGGAAGGGGATTGTTTGTGGGGTTGGGGTGCAGGGGTGTCAAAAACACTTACCCAAATCTCCGGCAGGGGAGGATGGCAGCCTCCAACCCTGCAGAGGCTCGTAACAGGGATTACCCTGTTTCGAGCCTCTTCATTGGCTGAGGGGCTGCCACACCTCAATATTATTTATTTCTATTAGTACATTCACTTGTGCTTTTGAATAGAAAAAAATAGTCAGAAAAAATGAAACAAATAAAAAAAAAAATGATGTGTGATTGTTCAAGCCCTATCCTCCACTGTGTGTAGGGTCTCGGAGTCGAGGTCATCAGCCTCTCAACTCTTGGGGTTGTCTGACTATTTTTTCTATTCAAAAGCACAAGTGAATGTACTAATAGAAATAAATAATATTGTTTGTCTTACAATTGGCCATTTGGCCTTAGGAAGTCTTTTAATTATAAGACACATAGACTGGAGGTGGCATAAATAAAAAAGAGAACCAACCTCCAAGAAATGTGCACTTGAGTGATTTAGCTTGATGAAAGTAGTGAGAGAGCTTAGGGCAAGGATCTCTACACCCATTTTTCAGGCGGCACATCATCGCCATTCTAGGGATGCTGGCACCAGACTATGGGTATATGAGATAAGAGCACACAGGGCCAGAAAGTTAACAATAGGGACTTAGACCCAGGAATAATTTGTTTAAATCAGCTGAAAGCATAACACACCCTCATCGTGACCAACATACTTTATGTTGGTTAATAACTATAGAAGTTCTACAATTAATACAACGTCAAATAAAACAAACTCATACATAACGGGAAAAGGTAAACATGCAATTAATGTGGAAAAAAGCAAGTAAACAATAATATGAGTAAATAATACCCAACGTCAGATTGTGTTTTAAATCATCGTGCATAACAAGTACAATTTAATACTTTGTGCCAGTAATGAATCATCCTGAATAAAAAATGAAACGCTTCATACTGATGCTATAACATTAGGCACTGTTCTCTTCCTAGATCCACGAGTAAAATGAAATAGTATTCCAGCTACCTAGATCACTGCTCACAGGTGTGCAAATCTATTATCCAGGCTGGACTTAGGCACGACTGAACTTCCCAAGTCAGTGCAGGCTCAGGAATAAGTTGAAGATACAGGAAAGCAGGGCGATATTGTGTAACTTCCCACATCCCTTTATTTAGAAAAATGGTTGTGCAACAAATACAATTATTTGGGAAAAACAGCAAGAAGTGCATTGGGCTCTGCTGCATACATTGAGAGGCTTGGCAGTGTGGGACGAGGTGAGATTATAGATGCTGTAAGCAGAAGCGCAAGCTCCAAAGGGTCAGAGGCAACACTTCAGAGACCCAAGGTTACGTGGGTTGCATGAGGCCATCGGGCCTGTGTAGCCAGGAGAGCCCACCGGTTGCCAGTCCCCAGAGTGGTGGCTGGTCTGAGGGGAACTTTCAGGACAGGACAGAGGGACATCCTTCTGCCTACAGCTGGACTGAAAGAAGGGCTAGAATACAATGAAAATATAGACAATGGGCCTCATTCGGAGATTGGAGGTAGCCAGGGCGCTATTTACACCGGCACCGGTCTGGTTCAATGGGGACTTACCGGTGCATTCCGACCCTGGAGGGACCGGTAAGTCCCCATTGAACCAACCATTCCCCATTCCCATTGAGCCCTTATAGCCCTTATAGGGCTCAATGGGAATCGGGAGGGCGCTAATAACGGGCTCGCAAATAGCAGGCCTGTTATTAGCGCCCTGGTCCCTTAGCGGGACCTGTAAAGGACGTGTGGTCAGACCATTTGTCCTTTACGGTTCCCGCTAAGGGGCCTCTGAATTGGGCAGTAAGGAATTACCGGCTCCGGTCTCCTTACCGGTGCCCGGTATCCCTTACCGCCCAACTTGTAATGACCCCCAATAAGTCTTGTGTAAGGCTGAATGAGAAATTGTGTCAGGCAACAGAATTAATTTTTAATGCAGGTTTTTAGACAGTTTTTTTTAAGGAAAAGTTTCTGTTTTGTTCATATGTAAAACAAATACTTGTCTATTTTTTAACACTTAAACAAGTATGCATTGTTGTTTGCTTTCTTCTAGATCCTTTAATCCTTGGGCACTGGAGCGATTCGTGATCTGCAGTGGTGAAGATGTGGGTGTTGGTGCGGAGGCCGCTGCTGTCGTCCCTGGTTAAAGCCTTGGTAGTGGCCATCATCTTTGCAGAAAACTTCTCTTGGGCAGGCGCATCTGAGACCCATTTGGAGGCACCCAAAAATGTAACAATATGTGGCATTGAGTCCAAAGGATGCCAGCCTGGAATCATCCTACCAGTATGGCATCCTGACAACCCCTCCTTTGGAGACAAGGCCGCCAGAGCAATTGTCTACTTTGTAGCCATGCTCTACATGTTTCTTGGTGTCTCCATAATCGCAGATCGCTTCATGGCATCCATAGAAGTTATAACCTCGCAAGAGAAGGAGATTACTCTTACGAAGCCTAACGGGGAGACAAGCGTTGCCACAGTACGGATTTGGAATGAGACTGTATCCAATCTCACCTTGATGGCCCTAGGCTCATCAGCTCCAGAAATTCTCTTGTCCGTAATTGAGGTGTGCGGGCATAATTTTAATGCTGGTGAATTAGGGCCTGGTACTATTGTTGGGAGTGCTGCTTTCAACATGTTTGTAATCCTTGCCATCTGCGTGTACGTTATTCCCCATGGTGAGAGCAGGAAGGTTAAGCACCTCCGGGTGTTCTTTGTCACTGCATCCTGGAGCATATTTGCCTACATTTGGCTTTATCTTATTCTAGCTGTGATTTCGCCAGGGAGGGTTCAGGTCTGGGAAGGTCTTGTGACCCTCCTTTTCTTTCCTGTCTGTGTTGTCTTTGCCTGGGTTGCAGACAAGAG
Organism: Ambystoma mexicanum; assembly: GCF_040938575.1. Taxonomy (NCBI): domain Eukaryota; kingdom Metazoa; phylum Chordata; class Amphibia; order Caudata; family Ambystomatidae; genus Ambystoma; species Ambystoma mexicanum. The sequence goes on from NC_090923.1 coordinate 731,895,090, forward strand.
GCTACTTTTCTACAAATATGCCTACAAGAGATACCGCCCTGACAAACGTAGGGGCATTGTCATAGAGACCGAGGGTGAGTTCCCACGGGGGATAGAAATGGATGGGGCATTTATTGTGGACCACCGGGACAATGGGTTCATCGATGGGTCAGTGGCCACCATGGAAGCAAAGGAGCTTGATGAGAGCCGGAAAGAGGTTATACGTATCCTAAAGGATCTCAAGCAGAAATATCCAGATCGCGAGTTGGACCAGCTGGTCGAGATGGCCAATTACTATGCTCTTCTTCACCAACAGAAGAGTAGGGCATTCTACCGTATACAAGCCACTCGAATGATGATTGGTGCTGGGAATATCCTAAAGAAGCATGCAGCAGCAGATCATTCTAAGAGGGCAGCTAACCTACAGGAGGTCCCATCAGACGCAGACGAAGAGAACAGCAGTAAGATATATTTTGATCCCTGCACTTACCAATGCCTGGAGAACTGTGGCTTTGTGACGCTCAATGTAGCTTGCCAGGGGGGAGACTGCAATAGTACTTTCTACGTGGATTACAAAACCGAAGACGGCTCTGCCAATGCTGGGTCCGACTATGAGTACAGTGAAGGCACGTTGATTTTTAAGCCTGGCGAGACACAGAAGGAAATCAAGATCGGGATCATTGACGATGACATTTTTGAGGAGGATGAGCACTTCTTCGTCAGGCTGCTCAACCTCCGCATCGGTGATGCAGAAGGCATGTTTGAGTCCGATCCCACTGCCTACCCCAAGGGCCGCCTTGTGTCCCCACTGATTGCCACCGTGACCATCCTGGATGACGACCATGCTGGTATCTTCACCTTCCAGGAGAATATAGTTCATGTTAGTGAGAGTGTGGGCCTTCTGGATGTGAAAGTGGTGCGGAACTCGGGCGCCCGGGGCACTGTAATCGTGCCCTATAGGACAGTGGATGGCACTGCGAGAGGAGGCGCCGTGGACTATGAAGATGCCTATGGGGAGTTGGAGTTCCAGAATGATGAAACTTTGTAAGTACAACTTTTCACATTCCTCTTCTTTGAACATGATTGCTCTTTCTTTGAATGTAGTTTACTTTTTAAAACCGTGTCTTTTTTTCAAAATGAAAGATGTGCACTGCTCATTACCCGGGCTCAGCTTCAATATCACTGATAGTCTTAAGATGTGTTATGAGAGACCCTATTCAATTGCAGGGACACATGAAAAGTATGAAATGTCAGTTTCTGATGCCAGCAAAAAACTGACCACTTGCAAAATGAATGTCAATGCTAATATGTCCAACTGTGCCCTGATTTCCCGCAACCTTTATTTCTATTGGTACATGTCAGACCTTAAACCCCTTGATATGGTCGCTACGCTGCCTCGCTGCAATGTGCTTTTGTGCTTTCAGTACTAGGAGAACTACACATGAATTGCAAAGTATGCAGTCACTTCAGCCATGTGTGTAGGTTATTTATTCTCTTTTTCCATAGCCATTACTGCCTGTAGGTTGACAGTGGTAACCCGGAGCCCATTTTCCAACACGCAAATGCACCAAACTTTCATAAGCTCTTACCTACACTGAACACTTTCTGAATTCTGCCTAATAGTCTTGCTCTGTGTGGTAACTAAACGTGTCTATAAACAACCCAGAGCCCCATACAGCCCCCCCAAACACTGTTTTCGCCACTTGATATACCAGTGGCACCCCAGTGTCACCGGGATATCATAAATTGCAGCATAACGGATACTCCCCATTCCCACGGAGGCCCATAGGAATCCATGGGAATGGGGACACTGAAGCACCGGCACTGTTACTAACGATGCCGAGGCTTCAGTGAGAAATCTGCCGGTAGGGCCATGAATTCCGTTGCCCCTACTGGCAGGCTAAGAATTTGCTGGTCCGGAAAGGGTGCCAGTACGTTGCTACCGGCACCCTTATTTCCAAACCGGCAACTCATAATGAGGTTCATAGACTAAAAGGCAATTTGACTGGACACTAGGAACTAGTGCAGAGAGGCATGTCCATGGGCCACACTATCAAATCTACATAGATATGGCAGTACCTTGCCATCATGGTCTAACCCCATTGCAGGAGTAACATAATCTATGCAGGGAACCCCAGGTAAATGCGGTTGTTAAAATCCTAGTAAGATGATAAAAAAGAGTTCTAGTGAGGAAATTATAACCGGGGCATAAATCCTTTAATTCTTATAAGAGGAAACAAACATTCCTTGACAAATGTGAGACTGGGTGTTTTAATATTCAGACTGCAAGTATATAAATCCAGGTTTTTGGCCTTTTGAAACTGTTTGAAGGCACTGACCAAAGCACTCTTGCTCAAGGATTGGATGTTGCGTTAAAGCCAGCTCTTTGGTCTTACCTGTATTAATCTTTAGTTAGTTTTTTAAATCCAGTTTTATATAGATACTCTTGATTCCCTGCAACTTTCACAAATATCTCCATAGAAAGTAGGTACCACTGGAGCAGATTTATCCAATATCTGATCATAAACATTAACAGGAAGTGGAGGCAATATGAAGCCCCATGGCACACTACACATCTGGGGTTTGGATTCTGATGTGATGGAGGAGACTATAACAGACTGTATTGTGTCGCTCTGAAAGGATTCTATCCTTCCTTTAATGCACATCTAACCCTATTGAAGCTGAGTTGCCACAAGGCGAGAGAGTGGTTTCTGATGTTGAAAGCTGCCAAGATCCAATAATATCAATACTCCAAAAGATGCAGTAACGTCAATTCTCCCGCCTCGTCACCATTAAGTTGATAGAAAAGTTGGGTGCTTCGACCAATGCAGATGATTAGCTGTGCAGGATAAAAAAAAATCACTACCGTCACAGTAGGTCTGAGGTTTGGACATAACTACATGTTCCAGTTGCTTGACCAAGAATCCAAGTTCAGATTGATCTGCTTATCTAACATTCCCAAGATCAGCTCGGTGCCAGGATATTGGTATATCAGTTACCTTTTTCCACCAGTCTGGTGCTATGCCTGAATTGGGAGAAGCATTAGAAAGAAGTACCGGCAGGATAGATTCAAAGATATTTGCACAAAGTGTGTCAGTGGTGGACCCGATCATCTAGACGTGTTGGTTAGAGACTCTGGGCCACATGTAGAAAGTTCCCAAAAGTTAGCAAAGGAATGTGAAGAAAAGAAACTGTTTGGTGAAAAAACATCGGAGTGGATTTAGGCTTAGAAGAACTTCTAGTCTTGTTCTGGAGATTTTTTCTGAACAGAAACAAGACATGTTATCAACCAAATACAGTGAAGTCACAGTTGTTGCCGGTGTTGATGTTATTCCACACTGAGAATAACTCCTCGGTTATGTTAGACAAAGACTGTGCTTGGTGTCTAAAAAATGTTTTTGCTTTTAGAACATCTGCTCTATAAATTCTCAATTGATATCCGAGAGAATCCTGAATATGCCATTCCACAGTGACATCGATTATATACACGCAATGCTTCTTTCACTGTTATGTTTGTGAACCGAGAATTTATCTTAATAAAGGAAGATATTGCGCTAGTATGTAGATATTAAGAACTGCCTGGTTTTGAAAAAATAATGGAATTCGTAGAAAGATCTTTAACTGTGAGCAGCGCTGGTGTCCAGTACATTCGGTTTCATGATTTGATCATTAATAATGAAAGCCTTCTTTTCTTATTTGATACAATATTTCAACCTCTCATGCAAATGTAAGAATATAATGGGGTTTATTGATTTATGTTTCACCCATTTGCCTGCGTGCATGTGTAACAGGAGTATGGCTTGTTGTTTTTACCATCAAATATATAATTAAGGTATAATATTCATGGAAAATGGTTTCCTTTTCAATATAATTAGTTATACTTAGTTTAATAATAAGATATCCTGTCATCGAATAATGAGATTTTTAATATGTAGAAAGATGAGTGATTGGATGGTGAACAGTATGATAAAAGAACTTTAGTCTTATAATATGTTTTTATTTAGCTTATGGTACCTTTTTATGTAAACTTTTTGCAAACATACTATCTGCCATTTTGTCTACATAATTAACATTTAATCATTTCAAAATACCACGCTCCATGTGTATCAAAAAATTCCAGAATCCATGTTTTTATATATGATTTTTTTTACATAACTATATTTCCCTTTCATACAGCTGTGCAGTGGTTAAAGGTAAAAACAGATAGTTAATACTCACAGGTACTGTCGACAATATTGAGTAGGTGGAGTGATTCCAATGGATGTCAGAGTAAATCGGTCAGAGGGTTTAATGGGAAGCTTAGGATTTTAGAATGCAGGGTTAGGTGTACATAGGTCCATGGTGGACTTCAGCACGGGACCTTGTTGCCTGCTGAATGAACATAGTCGTCAGCAAGCGGGAGCGTAGTACGTTCGTTCAGGGGGGTATGAGGTTTGTGGTGAGGGGCAGGCTTTAAGTAGTTTACAGAGATTGAGAAAGTCGGAGCAGAAGTTCTGGAGTCAGAGGCTAGGGGGCCCCAAAGACACCTCAGAGAGGCATGAAGGAATGGAGTAGTTCAGTCATAGCATGTGCAAACCTACTGAACACCTGTATGTTTTAGTCATAGTCAACTGCGTGTCCATCTCAACTAATCCTGCCGCCCGCCATGCCCACCCAAGCACAAGCCTGGGACAGGAAACGCAGACAGTCACCACCCGGACCATTGCATCCAGAAATGAAGACCAGCGTGAAAAGAATGCTGCCGTAGAAAGTGCTTCTCTACATCTGGGTGGGGGCACAAGAAGGGAAAAACCATTTTATGAAAGAAAACCCATTCGGGAATTTAAGTGCGTCACACGAAAACTACAGGCAAACGCAGAGACTAGGGAGGGAATAAGGAGTTGAAAGGGGTGGGGGAGCATTCCAAAGGGAGGGATGGGGCACTTGGTGAGTCCCTTGGAGGGCATGGAAGAATGTATTTGCCGTTTATACAGGTAACTATGGTTATTCATGGATGGCAGGCGCCCTCAGACAACAGTGGGTATTTATAGAGCATTACCAAGATAACTGTGGTTATAGGGGGAAAAAGCTTTTTTTTTAAAATAGTGAAACATTTTTGGGATTAATACTCATAAAATGGATTATAACAGCTACAATGACGTGGGGGGTGGAAAGTGGATATCGCCAAAGGCCATGGCTAGTGGCCCAATAGTGTTTTAAAATTGTTAGTGGGCACGGCTGAAGGCCCTGACTGGTGGGCCCAAATGACGTGCATAGTGGTCACGGCTGAAGGTCATGGCCACCTAGTGGGTCCAAAATAGACGTATTGGGGGAACGTGTACAGTGGACATGGTTGAAAGCCATGGCTAGCGGCCCTTAAGTGTTTTAAAAGATACAGTGGGCACAGCCAAAGGACGTACCCACTGGCCAAGGCCAAAGGCCTTTTCTAGTGGGCCTAAAAGGCCTAGTTAGCCGTGACCACCTAGTTGGTCCAAAAGTAACATTTTGAGGTAACATGAACAGAGCACATGGCCAAAGGTTGTGGCCACTGGCCATGACCGAAAGCCATGGCTAGTGGGCCTTTAGTGTTTTAAAAAATAGAGTGGGCACGGCCGAAGGCTGTGCTCACGGGTCAGGGACAAAGGCCCTGGCTAGTGGTCCTAAACCATATATATAGTGCCATGGCCCTAAGCTGTGGCCACCTAGTGGGTCCAAAAGAAACATATTGGGGGAACATGTACAGTGGACGTTAGCGAAGGCCAAGGCTAGTGGCCTGTAAAAAAACTATGGTATAACAAAACCATTGAAATTCACTGACAAATCTTTAGTTAAATTGCAGTTAAGTTGACCAGATCTAAAACAACAAAACTCTTGAAATTTAGCGGATTTGGGAAGTCATTACCAGCTTAACTCGATGTGCTCCTGTTGATGTCCCCCAAAATGCGATTTCCCCCATAATGCAGGATACGATTGAAATTGTCACCTGTAGACTCGCACTCAGGTAAGACCCAGATTTTTTACCTTCCCCTTTAAAGAAAGGACTAACCATTATTTCAGCGCTGTCTCTGTAAGGCTAGAGATCTGCATCTCTGAAGAAATCTGATATATACTGCTATGAGGCATGCACTTCAGCCTTATATAGGCCTTATTTTATAGTGTAAAATTCAAGTGCCAATTGTCTGTCTGTTTTGTGGCAGCTTCTCCCATGATTTCACTTTCCCTTGGGAGACAGACCTTTTATTTATTTATTTATTTATTTATTCATTTATTTATTTATTTTATTTATAAAGCGCAAAACTAAGGCCCAAAGGCATTTAGGCATTAAAAGACGGCAGCCCTATGGCTAATACTTCACACTCCTACCTGTAGAAAAAAAAGTTGAGTTAAAACAGATGGGTTTTCAATACTCTTCTAAAAGGGAGGTACTCATCAAGGTTTCTCAAGGATAGCGGAAGAGCATTCCGTAAGCTAGGGGCCAGGACTGAGAAAAAACGGCCACCCAATCACTTTCACTGATATTTGGGGATCTTGAGATGCAAGTGAGATGCAGAGCGCAATTGTCTAGCTGGGTACTGCTCTGATTTCGCTTTTAGGTATTGAGGGCCAATATTGTGCACAGGATTACCAATCCTTTCACCTAGTTCATACATTTTATCTTTCTTAGAACATAGATGCATATCCGATTCACAATACAATTGCACATTTAGTTCCACCCTCATAGTTTCTAAAGTAGATGGAGCTCCTTGCCCTTCCGTCAATTTGTTAGTTGGCATGAGGGCTCTTGTTGCTGGATTTTTGCTTCTTGTTCAAATTAAATGTTTTTTAATTTTATGTTGCATGTCTTCATATGTAAGATGTTTTGAACCCACAAGCAAATGCATTTAGCACATCCCAGACAGTGCAATAAGTAGCATGTCTGTCATTGACCAAAATAAATTATCTATAGCTCATTAAGCACATCACAGTCTCCATCTCCAATACGTTGTCCAATGTCTGACTATATTATTTTATTTTACAAGTCCAAAGTTACGGCTGTTAAGGTAGCAGAAGTGTATTTACATATTTATTTATGCAGGGAGGAACAATGCTCTTATGATCACAAAAGAACATACAAGAGATAAGAAATTGCACTTGATTGGAAGCAATGTGGTGAATTTAAGTGACATTCTGACAAGGTTGTGGAGGGGGGTAAATGGAACAGTCACCAGGGACAATACATAAGTGGACATGCATAGATTAAGGACAACCAACATTAGACATGTTTAAGTGCACATAGGCTGTACAGCCAGCTGCTTTAGGTATGGGACCATGATGGATGAAGTGCTAGAGTGGGGCAGAGAAAGTGAGGGACAAACATAGGTTAGAGGTTAAGGAAAAATTAGGCAAGTAAGAGGTAGGTTAAAAGGGTAATTTAGAGATGAGGAATAGGATTTTTGTTTGGTTTTGGACAAAGCGGTGTGGAATGTATCTCAGATGTCTGGGGGAAGAGAATTCCATTTAAATAGAGCACGACAAGAGAAAGAGAGGAATTGAGAGGAGGCACAGGGAGGACGAGCTGCCACAAAGGTAGTTGATGAGGCAGAGAGGAGATTACAAGAAGGCTTGTAGAATTGGATAGAGGAGGATAGATATGGTAGTGCCTTACTGTGGATAGATTTGTGAACCAGGAGAAGACATTTAAATCTGTCCCTGTGCTGAAAGGAAGGAGGTATCTGATGATTTTCCTAATATTTGGAGGTTGAGGCTCCACAATGGCTAAACAATAGAGTCCACTTCCACTGGGGTGGACCAATTATACTCTGAGATTTGAACTGCAGACCATTTAGAGAGAAACGGAAGAGGTTGTCACGTTTACTGGTTCAACCCACTCCCTAGACAAAATCTTTCAGTCTGTCCTTATTACTGGAATCTTTGTACAGTAGGCTATCGTAATAGGCCACCTGCGACAGTGGGGCTCATTACGGGTCCGGTGGTAATCGTGGCGGTGCAACCGGAGGGTTGCAGCCAGACCCATAAATATTTACTGGTGCCTAACTTCTCGGTGCCACCGGGCTAATCCAAGTGCGGCAGCCGGGAAATCAGGCGCCAGTAAAATGTTGTTCTCCATTCCCTATGGAAGTGGGGACACGGAAGCACCGGCACCGTTCTTAACGGTGCCGGTGTTTCCGTGACAGGTCTGCCTACCGTGGCCGTTGTACCCGGCAGGGTCAGACCTGTCGGGCATGGCAGCTCTGGCAGGCAGACCTGTAATATGCCAGTCTGGGGACAAAAGTATTGGTAAGCTTACCGGCACTGTTGTTTCCAGACCGGCAGGGTCGGAATGAGGCCCAGTATCTTTGGTCCTCTCTTTTATCCAGCGACTAAGCATGAACCGAGGCTGGAGCACCTGTGCAATGTATTTACTTTTATCTTCAGGGTCCTTTCCTTTATCATCCCCATCTGTACTTGATTAAGAGAGATTGCAGAGCTTTTTCCTCCTGCAATTGCTGTCGAAAATGTGTCCTTAATTGTGGCCTTCAATTCATCACTTGACTGATCAGTGGTGAGGGATCTGTATCGCGCCTGTGCTGCTCTCTCTTTCTCTTCAAACACCCTGTGCCTGGCCATGAGATGCAGAATCAGAGCTGTGTCTGTGAGACAGGCGGGAGCTGGAATGAGAGCGCCATGACCTCTCTCTTTCCCGCTCCCTCTCCTTTGCTCGGTAGAGCTGGAACGTGACCTCAAATCAGATCTCGGCATCTCCCCATGGCCAGTTGTGAGCACATTTCTTGACTTCTATATATATATACACACACACACACACACACACACACACACACGCACTTGGCCTATAAACGTTCACATTTCCATTGTACAAAACATAGCACAAAAATTTAAAACATTAAAGAAAACATTAGTGAAACCTTAAATCAACCTCTTTTTTTTATTTGTTGTTAATGTGATAATTGTGAATAGTGTTTTGTGTGTATATTGGAATGTGTGTGCTTGCTTGTACTCGGCATGTTAATGTTACTTCTTGTTTGGTTTCAGGTGTGGTCTGAAGTTGTTGGTGAGTGTTTAGGTTATTGTGAGCTAGTGAATTTACTCGCGAATGTATGATTTGACATGATTTAATAAAAGGTGTCATTGTGGATGTATGTTTTTATGATTGTTATTTTTATTAGGGTTTTTATTTCGTGTGCATGGATCTACATAAAAGAAAACCGAAAGAACGCATTGGCCTCCGGCCCACGTTGGCAGGTGCACAAGGAGGTGCACCTGTTGGCGAGTCCAAATCGGTGTTAGGAGGTTATTTAGTCATTTGATGTGCTTCTCTTCGAAGACAAGGAAGCCTCATTTAGTGAGTTGCTGATGTGAGTGAGTGCATCTTAGGTAATTGAGGCAGAAATATAACTTGCTGCGTCCCAGCTCCTCTGCAGATAAGCACAGTTAAAACGATCAGATCAACTCTGTCTGCAAGATATGAATGGCTGGTGACCGATTCTGTAATGAACCGCCGTGGCCTCCAGATGTGTAAGCAAGGGATGCACTTGCAGCGAGCAGAGATCTGACCATTTTGCAGGGGGCCTTTACTCGAGGAAGTCTGAAAACCCACCCGCCAGTGTAACAGGAAAGAGGGTGTATCCGCAGCTACTATAAAGCAGGCACCGTTGCGTGTTCTTTATTAATTAATTCAACCACACCAGCCTTGCCAAACCCGAGCGCAGATATGGCCAATCGCTCCCAGGAGCTGCCAAGGCCGTCTATTTAGACCGGCTCTTATATTAGCATTCTAAATCATGCATTCACACATTTTATAATCAATTAATCCCATAAACCCGGTGAATGCATGATGGAGGGCCTGGCATGAGGACCAGAGGACCCAAGACTGGATTGTGTTACCCGGGGCTCAACGGGTTAACGCTCACGAGCCCCCTCCGTTGGAAAGGCGGAGTTTACTTGGGCAAGGGAGTTATGGGGCACGTGCGCGGTAAGCGCCAGTCCTTGCTTGGTTGTTTAAGAATAAAGACGTTCCTCCTATCTCTCCGTGTGTGCGTCCTTCATTGGGCCTAGATCCCTAGGCAACATTTGGCGACGAGGATTTCTCCCGCACACTGGAGTCCTCCTCCTGCAGCAGTCCGCTGTTCTCCACTCCCGCGTGGTGGGCAACCCAGCGATCCTTCTCCTCCTGCTCCTCCTCCGCGCAACACGGCAGTCCGCCGGATCCGCCTTGCCGGACCTCCTCCTCCGAAGCTCCGCGGAAGCGATCCCGCCCGCGCCTCCATCCTATACCCTGCCCGGCGACGCCCGGCCGGAAAGGGGCCTGAATCGACAGAAGCGGTGGACCCCCTTTGCCGGACGCTGGGTGCACGTGGGCTCGTTCTAGGCCCGACTACCTCGCCCCATGCGCTGCATATACACGTGCGGGCCTAGTCTCCCAGGCGCCATGAGCACCCCGCCTTCCAACGCTGGGTCCAGCCAGGGCTCTCCTCAACTACCGCGGGTGGCGAAGTCGATACAACTACGCCTGCCCCCGCCGTTCACCATGACTCCTCAAGCCACCAAAGGCCCCAGGTGGACCGACTGGATGGATGATTTTCGTCATTTCGTGAGAGGATCCGGCGACGGAGACTCCCCCAACATGAGAGACATTTTCCTCAACCTAGTAGGGGGGGAAATTAAAACGGTTGTGAAGGCTATTCCGGACACAGACCAAGACACGTTTCCCAAGTTGATTGGTGCTTTGGACAAACTGCTGATCATCGAGGTCAATCGGGACTACGAAAGATATTTGTTCAACCAGTGCACCCAACTCCCACAAGAGACTGTCGACGAATTCATCACACGCCTACGAGTGAAAGGGGCAAACTGCCAATTTGATGCGTTCTCGCTAGAGGAAGCCATTCGGCTGAGAGTGATCGAAGGTTGCCTCTCCCCCGCTCTCAAGAAACAGCTACTCAAAAAACCGCTCACCATGCCTGAGGTGAGCGAACTTGCCCGCATCCATGAGAGAGTGGATGCGCAGGCCTCAGCCATGGGACACTCCAACAACTCCAAATCAGACATGGGGGAACTTGTAGCCGCCATACAACCGCCCCGTCAAGGAGACAGGGGCCCTCAGCCTTACAGATCGCCGGCAACCTCTTCGACGTCCGCCCCGTGTCCGCAAAGACAGTGCTACCGCTGCGGGATGTCCTTCCCCCACTTGGGGTCTTGCCCAGCCCTGTCTCATCGATGTACCAACTGCGGGAGAGAAGGACACTTTCACTCCAAGAGCGGATCGGTATCCACAGAGTTAAAGTCTTGCGTGGCGGACAGTAGCGCTGTCAGGTTCTCCGACAGCACCATTGCCCATTGAGTCCTAGGATGAGGATGGATGGGTCTGGATGCGCCTCGCGTCTCCGACTTGCGTCTTCACCGCTGCAGGAATTTGCATCGTGCGCTGCATTCATCATGTCAAGACGCCCACTGGGCCGCTGGATCCATCAGCCATAAAGGTCCATCGTCGATAAATCACAGCGGCTGAAAGGAAGATAATTAAATCCTACTGCTTCCCCCGATCTCAGGCTGAACCATGGCCCAGGAGGAAGTGGATGGCGCAGGAACCCCAGGCAGCAATTTAGGTTCTCTAGCACCTATTAGTCACCTCGATGGCCACTATCATCCCCCGGCCGGATCCATCGAACACAGCCTTTGCTGGTTTTCTTGTCTGAAACAGCCATTTGTACCCATTCCTTCTGCTCTTCTCACAGTGTACACAATGCAGGTCTGGACTGATATAAAAGCCCAGCGCCTGCACTGCAGGAGAAGCAGAAAGAACAGGACATGGCCAATCAGTAAACTATACAATTCCTTACTCAATTGTACCCGAAATATCTCAAGGTGAGAAAAATGAATATTAACAGTAAGGGGTTGTGCTCAATTCCTCCGGGCCCTGGGCAAGGCATTCATCGGAGTGATTCCCAAATACAATGGTGCTTCATTTACCACAAGAGGTTGAAGGGCTGAGTCAGCTCTGCCGGGATTCGAACTTGCAAAGTGAAGGCCGATCCCATTTCTGCTTAACTCGTGAGCTTTCCTCCTGAGCGCTTAAATGCAGCATAACCTTAGCAATTATCAAATGTTCGCATGTTTCCCTGATCAAAGTTAAACAAAGGTTTTCCACACATCAATGTTATTTTACTGGGCAAATTATCCAACACACACATACAATAGTTTTCAAGTGGAATTGCAAGCAAATGATAAAGAACACATTGGAAAAGAAAATCAAAACAAATGAAACAATTGTGCAATAAAAATAAATATTACCGTGGCCTCTCCCTTAACATTGTTTATTCATTTTACAGTTAGCTTTCCTGAAATCATTGCTGATGTCATCAGTAATTGCATTTGTACTATAAGGAATTAGTTTACAGCAAAGCATAGGCGGGTGGCACTGTGATGTTGTGTAGCCTCTCATCTTCTGTTGTATTACTTTTCTATAATCACCCTTTTCATTTTTCTCTCTTGCATATATTATATATGCATGTCTCGGGAGGATAGCTTAGGGGCAAAGTGCTCGCCTTGGAAGCAAGACGACACAGAGCAACACAGGTTCGATCCCGGGTCCGCGCTTAGAAACCATATCATGTGGCCGCATATATAACTGTCTATCTACCTATAAGAATCTATGGCAGAATTGGTACTTTATGCAGATAAAGTTCTCTGTGGGCCAACGTAGAGGCTCTGCCACATTTCTGCAGCACCGCCATTCACACATGTTCAGGTACTACACGCACCCATTGCAAATAAACTGTTTTTACGTATACACACACACTGAAAAAACCTAATAAAAATCTTTTCAAAGTCACTAAGACCACTATAATGAAAGTGACTTTATGGTTTCAGTGCAATACAAAAAATCCAGAACTTGGCACCGAAACCATAATTCTGCCCCTGCATGTGCTGCTTATGATGTTGAGCTTATTGGTATGGAAAACAGCCTCGACACAATGTGTATGATCCATTTGGGCTTTGGTTTGTGTTGGCCATCATATCAAAAGTAAAACACAACCTAAGCTGCATGGTGGGCTAATATTGCTAAGGTTTTCCTTAGGTTTTTTTTGTTCCTCATGCCCTGTGGGAACTCTGGGTATGTGCATGCCACATCTGTGATGTCACGTGCGACGTCATGACCATGCATGCTGCTGATCGTCTTATGGTTGCTTTGCTGGGCGGTATTGTGAAATCTGTTCATGTAGGTAGCCTGGAGCGGGGCCTTCTAGGCATGTGTAAGCAAGGCATAGTGTTGTGAAGGACATCCTGACCTGCACCTGAAGACAATGCATACTTTTGTATTTATTGGGGACGTGTTGGCCTTTGATTATGCCAATGATGAACTTAAATCTAGAGTTCTGGACCTTTTGTGGCCTTTTAATTTGATAGAGAGGGAGGCTTGCGTAGCGGTCCTTGCAGCAGCATTCTAGTCTTCATTTTGCAAATGCTCATGCCACCATCGGGTAGTTTCCTCTAATGTGCACATTCTTATTTCACCATGATGCCGACCAATTGTTGAAGCCTGGATTGCATACAGCTTCTTTCATATTGGGACCATTTCTCAAGCGAAGGTGGAAGAGTGACATAGTGACAATGATTCTTTGAGACGGCGCAGCAGGCCAAGACCTTGGATTTCAGTTTTAGCCCCATTCAGTTCAATGCTGTTTTACCCCATGCACGCTTTGAGTCTGATTGACATGAATAGGAATTGGTCATCTGCGTCATCATCACCACAGAAATTGAAGTAAAGTAGATGCTTGTATACTAGGTCAATGGACTATGTGTGTCGAGTGGTGTACTTCCAGAATCTCAGAGAGATGGTGGGGTGTGAGCATTGAATTGATTCTTGGTGTGTTTGTGTAGTGTGGCTACCCCATGGTCTAGTGTAGTGGAGCTGGTTATGTTGGAGGAGCAGGAATGGGTACTCGGTTCGTAATTCTGTTGGTTTGGTGGAGTGTCTGCTATGACACTTTGGTTGCCTCTTGATGGTATCTACCTACGTTTTTGGTTGCGGTTCGTTGGCCTATCTCCCCTCCTCTCCAGATCCAGGCTGACTTCCCTTGCGGTCAAGTGGCACAGCGAGTAGAGCGCCCGCTTTGACACCCGTGCAGAGCCTGTTAACGCAGGTTCGAATCCCGGCGGGGCCAAACTCAGCCTTTCATCCTTCCGAGGTCGATAAATGAGCACCACACACCGTGGGTAATAATAAGCAGCGCTCAGATACCTGAGGGTTTGTAGCACTATATAAAAGCCTAATTATTATTATTATTATTATTATGGTTGCAGGTTGGTGGTTGAAACCTAGTGTGTTCCTTGTGGTTTGTCCAGGTTAGTTGTGGTTGTCGGGTGTGGAACTGATGTCTGGTCGGTTTCCGGAGGGGTATGCAGCAGGAATTCTAAATATAGTGGGGAGGGTGCTCTGTCGAGCGGCCCATGGTTATAGGTGGGCAGGTTATGGTGGCCCTTGTTGTGGGCATACCATGATTTTTGTGGTTTATCTGTCTGAATTTCCTTGGTGTAAAATTCGGCTTGGTGCTATCCCAAAAAAAAAAAAATGTTCCTTTGGTTGGTCTGCAGCCTTTCATAGTTCTGTCTAGTTGTTGGGGTGCAGAAGGAGTGCGGTCAGGAGGTGGGGGTGGAGCCTTGTTCTGGTCCTCTAAGCTATTAGCGCTGTTATCTGTGCAACCGTGTCCCTTAGTGTATTTCTTTTTGGTCTGTGATGTTATTGCTGCCGGTGTCCCTGTGAGGTTGTCATTGTCTGATGAATAACCAGGTTTGGAGTAGTTTCCTGAAGGTGATGTGGTCTTCTTTCGTTCTAATTTCTTTGGGCATGGTGTTCCAGAGGTTTGCAATTAGTTGTGAGAATGCTGTTCCACAGAATTTGCTTCTTTCGTAATGTTTTGTCTCTATTTGTAGGTCGTTGCTAGATCTTAGGTCCCTTCTTGGGGGTACCGGCTGAATTTGCCTTGGAAGAATTCAGCGCCTTATCTGTTCAAGGTTTTGTGGGCGATTCAGAGGTCTTTGAATGTAATGTGTTTTTTTACCGGTAACCAGTTAAGGCTTTTCAGTGCTGCAGTGATGTGGTTTCTTCTGTTTAGTCTTAATAGGACCGTGGCTGCTGTATTTTGCACCTTTTGGAGTTTCTTGGTGAGTCTTTCCGGCATTCCTAAGTAGAGGCTATTTGCGTAGTCAATTCTTCTGGTATCAAGGATATGATTGTGAGGGTTCTGTGAGGGAAGGAGAGGGAATGGAATAATCCTCTCAGTCTTATGAGGAAGAAGCATTTTTTGGTGATTGCGTTGACTTGCGGTTCCAGGGATAGCATGTTGTCCACGAGTATTCCTAGGTTATTTACTACGTCAGTAGTCTCCGGTTGCGTTCCCATGCTGACCGGCCAGTCCAGTTGTGGGTGGCCTGCGTCGATTTCTGTGGGTGAGAGCATTATTTCAATTTTTGCCAGGTTCATTTTAAGGTTGTTCATTGTCATCCAATTGTAGTTGTCTGTGAGGTAGTTGTTGAGACAGTTATTTTGTTCTGAATCGTATTGGTTTTCACAATTAGTTGTGTGTCATCTGCGTAGTTGTAGGTGGTTAGCTCGTGGGTTCAAATGATTTTCATCAGTGGGCCAATGTAGATGTTGAAAAGCAAAGTAGAGAGGCTGGAACCCTGTGGGACTCTTCAGGATATATTTTTGGTGTTTTAGGTCAACGGCGGTAGGTTCTTTCAGTTCGGTTTTTTAGGAATGAGGTAAGCCACTTTAGTGTGGATTCTTTTATGCCACATTCCATCAGTCTTTTTATTAGTGTTGCGTGGCCGATTGTGTCAAAAGCCTCTGATATGTCCAATAGTACGAGGGCTGATTGGGTGTCGTCGTCTGTGTTTATTTTCAGGTCATCCCATATCGATAGGAGCACTGCTTCTGTTCCCTTCATTGGTTTGAAGCCAACTTGTGACTGGTCGAGTATTCCATTTGTTTCGATTTATTTAAGTAGGATATTGTACATATGGTTCTCCCGGATCTTCGTTGGGTAGGGCAAGTTGGATATCGGTCTGTAGTTACTCCGGTCTTCTGTGCTTTCTGATTCCTTTTTTATCAGGTGGTTTGATGTATGCTGATTTAAAGGTGGATGATACGATTCCTCTTTGAGTGATAGTTTCATTAGGTTCCGGAAGTGTGTTGCCGGGGTTCTGTGGTTGAGGATTCCTTTGAAGATGTCCGGGGGTCTGGGGCCCTTTGGGGATCATGCAAGGTTGGTGTCCTTGATCAGTGTGGCAAATGTTTTGTCTGTGATTGGTTCTAGGTAGGTGAGTTTTGCTGTAGTCTGTGTTTTGCTCAGTGTTTGTGGTTGTAGTAGCCCGGGTTGTGTTGATGGTCTGTTGGATTGTTTCTATTTTTGATCTCAGGTGGTTGGTAATGGCAAAGTGCTTGTGTCGGGATAATCAAGTGCTTGCAGGATGAGTTTTTTAAAATACCTGTTGTTATTTAAGGAGTTCTTTCTGTGTATTGTTTGCAGATTCTATTCTTTTGGTGTAATAATATTTTTTTGCTTTGTGAACTGGTGATATACTCTGAGCTTTCTTTGGTATTTTATCCTGTCTTTTGTCGGTTGTTATCTCCATTTTTCTTCCATTTTGTGGTTGTTGTTTTTACGGTTCTTTCAGTTCTTCTGTGAACCATTTTGCTGCAAGTTATTTTGGTGTGGCTTTGAATGGTTTTGCTGGTTTGGAAGGGTCGAGTTTAGTAAGTATGCTAAGGCTTCCAGGTCTGGGTTCTTCCAGTTTCTTTTCTTGCTGGCATGGAGTATTTTCTTTCAGGCCAGTAGGCGGACTTTATCAAGTAATGGTCCCTCCATACCATCAGTGTAGGTGGCACAGATGCGCATAGTCCTTCTCTGCAGAAAATTGCGTCCAATTGTGTCCAAGGTGTGAGTGGATCCATTTACTATTTGCTTGAAATGCAATGTTTTCAGGAGTGCATGGAGTGAGTTTGGTGTTTTCATTTCCTTTTTCGAACAAGATGTTGAAGTCTCCCAGTATGACTAGGTTGTCGTGGTAGGTTGATAAAATGGCGACGGCATCAGCTAAGTTTGTTGCAAAATTGGGGTTGTAAGATTGTGGTTTGTAGATCAGGAGGAATAATATATTGGTTTGGCCGTTGAGTTAGGTCTTGATGAGGAGGGGTTCACAGTCTTCTACATTGGTTGGGATGAGTTGAGACGCTCAGATGTGTTCTTTGTGTATGATTGTGATTCCGCCTCCTCTTCGGTTTTCTCTGTTGGTGTGTATTAATTTAAAGTTGTCCGGTATGGCTTCATTTGCGATGGCTTTGTAATTGTCTAATAACCAGGTTTCTGTAAGAAAGAGCACGTCTGTGCCTCCTTCGCTTAGAAGGTCATGGATTTCTATTGAGTGTTTTGCCATGGATCTATTGAGTAGGCTGCAGTGTAGTTTGTTTGATTTTCCTTTTGGGTTCTTGTTTGCATTGTTGGTTCGGTGTGTTGTCGATTGGATTCCCATTGCTCGTGGTTCTCTCCTGGTTGTGCCTGTGGGGAAGGGGATTTCTTTGGTGTTCAATCTCTTTGTCGAGTAGACTGATTAGGTTGATGGCAGGGTTGATTGGTTTTGGTTTGTTCCGGCTTGTGAGTTGTGTTGGTGCCCGTCTCTTGTTCCAGTCTTTGGTGATGTTGGGCGTGTAGAGGGTAATGGATTCCAGTTTGTCCCTGATTCTAGTTGGAGTATTGTCCATGGTGTAGTGCAGGTTAGGGTGGTTTATCAATTGTCGTGTTGCATTTGGCGTCGCAGTGGGGTCTGTATTTGTTTCGCTTCTTGCTTGTGTATTTGTTGTTGGTGGTCCGTCTTTACTTACAAAGATGTTGTATGTGGAGAGATAGCAAGAGATTGATTCTGTCTTTGCGCTGTTCTTTGTATGTGTCCTTGGGCCATCTGGCCTTTGCTTCACCCAGATCTTGCTGGTTTGCACTTTCCTTTCTTGTGACAAGGCATGGTGTTTAGGTTGTGGGTTGGATTCCTTTGAGTGGGGGTCCTCATTGGATTGTTATGGATTGGTATGTTTCCTGGTCCCTGGGGATCATTCTTTGCTGTTTGTGGTTTGTTGTTGCTTATAGTTGGTGAGGTTGTTGTTGAACCAGGGGTTGCATACCCTCGGGGTTTACTGGTATTTCCGATGTGGTTTTTGATGTTTCTCTTGGGGGTCCTTTGGTAAATGTCTTAGGATCGACTCTGTCTTGTTCCGAGGGTTTGAAGTTGGTGATTCACCTTGTGTAGTTTCTGCTAATTTAGGTGGTTGGGTTCAAAAACCTCCAAATGGGCTAGCTAGGGCGGTGGGTATTAGGGGTTGGCTATTGGGTGTGGTTCTGTTAGGGGGATATTAAAAGATAGTTTGCAGCTGAGAAAGAGGATGGGCTATGCGACTAGCTAACCATTGAAGTGGTAGAGACCTTGTGGTTCCCGTGCAGCAGAAGAGGGATGACCCCTAGGGGTTTGGACAGCTGAGAGGATGGGTAACCCATGGGATGGGACATGGCAGGGGGTGAGTGGGACACCTAGGGTTGGAGCACTGTGCTAGACGGGGAAGGCTTGGATACAAGGAGCCCATGGTGGGTGGAAGTGTCTCAGTTGGAGACCCAGCAATCACTGAAAGGGCACCTGTGCCTTATATACCAAGGGATGGGGAGAAGCCCAAGCTGGGAGCACAGCAGAGGCACTTAGCTTGGGGATACCTGGCAAGTGGGAGAAAGGCCTAGATTGAGGACACAACTGTAAATGCGTTGGAGATACCTGGCAAGTGGGAGAAAGGCTTAGATTGAGGGCACAACAGTGAAGTCAGGAAGTCAATGAAGTCAGGAAGCAGATAAAGCGGCCTCGGTCGCAGAGTACACTTCTGCTGATTTGCTCGGGGGGCTTTTCTGCAGCAGAGCTTCTTTTGCTGCAGGTCTAGGATTCTGTCAGCTTGTAGAAGGTCCGCTAACAGCTCATCCACAGTGAATTGCTATTGATCGGTACAGTGCCTGCTCTCCGCGGGCGCCAAACGTATACCGAAATGTATTATTTACGCCTTTCTCCAGCCTTGAATTAAGTACTCCTGTGTTTTGGGGGTTGGCAAGGCTGGATGTGGCCCCTCTGGAAGCAGGCTCACAGCCATGCTGCCTGGAATTAGGAGCATTTGTGTTCTCTTTTTGAAATGCCCCCAAGCTCGTTCAATTCTGTGCTTTGTATTATAATTTCCTATTTGTAGTTACATTAACGGCTTGTTGCTCGTTATCATCTTTGGCAACCTAGTCGGTCCAGGACTACAGCACCGAGTGTTTTACCTTTGCTTGTTGTGTGGATTTTCATTCGCCCATGGCAAGGGTACTGTGATGAGATCCTATTCTGGCCACAGAAAAAGGGAAGCAAACTCAAATCGATTTATAAACATACAAGTAGCCAGGGGAGTATCCATTATTGCAAGAGTGGGGGCGGGAAGGGCAAGCCATAAAAAAAGGTCCTGCTACTTTTCTCCCAAATGCAGTTCGTGCGATTCCATACAGTCTCATTCGCGCCGCTCCCCCTGGACCTTCTTGCCCCCCTGCCCCAATCAACTTTTTGGTAACATTAGTGGGAGATGTCATTTTAACACCCACTCATAAGAAAAAAATAAAACTACAGGACCATTACAGATGCAGGAAACTCCTCTATTAGAGCTCTGTCCAGGGGCAAAATACATGCAAACCTCCAAATTTGCATATGGATTGCACCAACAGGAGTGACGTCACAGAAAAGGACATTGCAAGGAGCATCATCAGTCTTTGATACTTGGAGGCACCATGGAAGTGTGTTTAGAATAAATTGCCATAAGTAAGCCAAGTGCCCAATATCCTTGTGGTGCAAAATCCCTAAATTGCACTATTATGTATGGAGTAACTCTATAGTCATTAGGCTTTTTTTTTATAACAGCATGATATATTAACATAAACTATCAAGTGAATCACTTACAGAGCTGCAGATAAGACACAGTGGGCCTCTTTCTAAGTCTGGCGGTCCTGAAATAAGGGTGCCGATAGCAACATTCCGGCACCCTTCCCGGTCCGTCAGATTACGAGAATGCATGCAGGGGCCGGATCTCTCGGCAGGTCTGACCTTTTGGGAGCACCGGCCCCTGTGGGCATGTTTCTCACAGAAGCATTGACGCTGTTAGCAATGGTGCCGCTGCTTCCGTGTCCCCATTCGGATACCACGGGAATGGGGACTTACAGTTCCCGCTGCCTGACATCCCAGTATCCGGGTTACCGCCAACCTCATAATGAGCACAGTGTAATTAAATGATTAAATGATTTTCCCAGGATCACACACTTTGGTTAAATGGTGAAACCGGGATGTGGATAATTTAAGCAACTCAACACATATTCCCAGTTGATATAGATATTTATTAAGGTTTTGCTTTGCATTTCATGTGCTTAAATAATACTTTATTTATAGAAATGTCTTGGAAGCAAACCACATTACATAATAGACAAGCCTTTCATAATAAACAAACTATACACTATATAACTATATATATATACACATTGTCATAGAAATATGTTGAGCAATAAGAGTATGGCTTTAGTTTTATTCTCCAAACCTGCATAAAAAGTCACAATAACATCCTGCAGACTAATGTGAGCCTAGCAAATCCCATCTGGGTTTTAAAGCCATAGTCATTATTTCACAAAGCATGCAGCATTATGCACCCTTCTCACATCTGATCACCCCCATTCACATTTCTTAAGGGACAAAAGTCCCTGCTAATAGTCCCTTCTCCCTCCCATCAATGTCTAATGGCTCCCATTGAAATGCTCTGTGCCAGGAAGATGAGTGTGCTGAGCAGGAACACAGTGCTGCCACCCTCATTGTCCTGCCAGCGAGACACCTTTCCCGTTCAGCACCCTGTGAGCGTGCCGAACGAGTGAGGTGTCCCACTGCCAAATGTCCCGGTCTGGGTCTAAAAAAGCCACAGGGGGGGAAAGGTGACACCCCTGCACTCGGTACGCAATTGTAGGTAGTTGACTACACTCTCCAGAGTGGTGTATATAAGTCATGTGAACTTCCAAATACCAATAGAATGCTAAAAAAACAAAACAAATGTAATATCCACGCAAAGGTCTATAAAAGTCCATTCTTTACTGAAAATCCAAACAATGATTAAAAACAATGGAAATATATTTATTAATAGTTTAGTTTATTTATAGATCGCGCCGAACCCAAGGTTATCTGGGCGCTTTAACTTGAGCAAGGAAGCAGTGGTTACATTGACAGTACATAGAGCAGTTCACTTGTGTTACATATCAAGTGAACATGCTGGACAAGTGCAGTTGTTACTAAGTAGAATGGAGGTACAGTTGAGGAAATCCAGATAAAACACATGTAGCATAAAGATGTAGGCATTAGTAGGCATTAGCATAGTCAAGTGGGACAAAGGTAAGTTTCTAGTTTTGCTGAGCGAAAAGCCAGTCTTTTACTTTTCTTTTGAAGGTCCAGAAAGAAGGTCCAGCTCTAAGTACTGTGGGCAGGGAGTTCCAAAGTTTGGCTGCTAGTACTGGGAAGCTAGATCCGCCAGCTTTTTGAAGTTTGCACTTAGGAATGGTAAGCCAGTGTAGGTAATTTACTCTAGTAGGTCTAGTGGATTGGTTTCTGCTAAATGTGTCGACCAGGTATTTAGGAGCCGTATTTGAGAGGCATTTGTGCGTTATTGCCAAAGTTCGGAGTGTGATTCTGTCAGGCACTGGTAGCCATTGTGTGTCACGTCTGATTGCTGAGATGTGGTTAGAGTGTGGGATATTCAAGGCAGATCTAATTTCGTTATTTTGGAGTACTTGTAATTTGTTCAGGTTGCGTTTATTGGAGCCTAGGAATAAGGTGTTAAAGTAGTCCAATTTAGATCAAATCAGGGCTCTGGCTAAAGTACTGCAGCTGTTGGTTGAAAGAAAGGGTTTGGTAGTATATGCAGTAGCCAAGGCAGTTGCATTGACTTGCTTAGTGAGGGAAAGGGAAGAACTAAGTAGAAGCCTAAGGTTTTGACCTCGCTAAAAACGTTGATGATGTTTCCGTCTATGTTAAACGATTTGTTTTGGGAGTCTAGCTTGTTTAGAAGAGTTTGTGAGCCAATAAGAAGCAAATCCATCTTATCATTCAGGCAGAGGCCGTGGGTAGCCATCCACGCCTGAACGTGAAGATAGATTTCGTTCAGCGTTTTAAAGTCTTTGTCATAGCACCTTCTAAGAGTGATGAGGACTTGGGTATTGGCTGCGTAATTGGTATACGTGATACCCAAGTCATCTAAATGGTCAAACAGGAGCTTCGTAAAGATATTGTACAAAGTAGGGGAAACGCAAGAACCGTGGGGCACACCACAGAGGATTGGAACTTGCTCAGCTGAGGCGGATGGTGCAAAAACCCTCATGGACCTATCAGCTAAAAAGGATTGAATCCAGGCTGCAGCATTCGGGGAGAATGATGCTGCTGTGGTTAGATATTTGGTGAGGCTATTGTGGTCAACTAAATCAAAATCTGCTGATAGATCTAGCAGCAAGAGGATGGATAGGTTGCCTTTGTATTTTGATCTGGATTTTTAATGATAGAGGGCCGTCTCGGTGCCATGTCTTTGCCTGAATCCTGATTGACAGAGGACAAGGAGGTTATTGTATGATAAGATATGATATGATTGGTTATTTATAATGCGCTTACTATCTAGAGGTTTCTAAGCGCGGACCTGGGGATCAAACCTTTGTTGCTCCATGTCGCCTTGCTTCCAAGGCGAGCATGTTGCCCCTCAACTATCCTCCCGAAACTTCTGTCTTCTAAATGTTTTTGAATTTGGATGTATGCTGCTCTATCAAGGATTAACAAAAGGAATGACACTGTGGTTACAGGTCTATAATTGGATGGGATATTTGGATCAAGGTTTGGTTTTTTGAGGAGCGGCATGATCCAGGCCTCCTTGAGGTTGTTTGGGACTGTGAAAGTTTCAAGAGATACGTTAATAAGGGAAGTGATGAATGGTGCTAGTTCCTTTGCTCCTTCTTTTATGGTGAGGGCTGGACAGATGTCCCCCTGGCATCTAGAAGGTTTTAGGCTAGTTATGATTTCTTCTACCTCTTTGATAGAGACTGAGAAGTGGAATGGTCCACACTGTATAGGTGTCGGGTCGAGCGGTTTACTGAGGTAGGTACTCGAGGTCAAGCTCGGCATTTTTGGTATCTTTTTGGATTGTAGCAAGGTATGTTGTCCAGGAGAGCTTTTTGGATATCAGCACACCAGGATGCATTTTTGGTGCAGGAATCTAAGGGAGGAATAGGAGTCTCCAGCTCCATGAGTATGGTGAAGAGCTCTTTCGATCCAGATTCAGCATTTTGTATTCTGTTGTTGTAAATCTCTCTTTTGGTTTGTAATATGGCTGCTTTGTACGTAGTCGCAGCAATTGTGAACTTTTCCTTGTTAAGGTCAGTAGGTACTTTTTTCCATGTAGTTTTGGAAGTTCTTTTGAGGTTGCCTAGGGTTCTTAGGTCTGCAGTGAACCATTTGTTTAGATGAGCTATTGGTTTTACTTTTCTTGTTTTTAAAGGGGCAATTTTTATAGCCTGTAGTAGGGTTCGGTTTTATAGGTCCGCTAAGAGTGAAGCATCCTTGACTGAGCCAGCAGAAGACTTAGTGATAGGATCTAGTGAGGTAAGAAGGTTATTAACTGTGATGTTACAAGTATTTCTTGAGACAATCTGTGGGGCTAGAATGGTGCCTGAGTTACGGCACAGGCTGTCCTGTATGGTGAAGGAGGTGCAGTGGTGGTTAGAACAGGCACATGGTGAGTTGGCAGGATTCTAGTAGTGCAATTTAGGTCTGCCAGCCAGTCCAAGGTTCTACCTTTGAGGTGTGTGGGTCCACTGACCCGGTGTTCAAAGCCAAGCTGTGAGAGTGTATTCTCAATGGCTGTTGCATTTGTGTCATTCATATCATGTAGGCCTAGGTTGAGATCTCCCAGTAATACAATTTGGGAGCTTGGTGTGATATTGTGTGTGAGGAGGAAGGTGATGTCTTCCTCGAAGGAAGATAATGGACCAGGGGGTCTGTATAGGAGATGAAGGAGGAGAGTACGAGAAGCTGATAATGGGATTTTGACAGAGATTAGTTCCCATGAGGGCAAGGGTTCTTTAGTGATTTCTCTAAGGCCTAATTGATTTTTAGCAATGAATGCAACTCCTCCGCCTCTGCTGGATTCTCTATCAGCTCTGATGATGTTGTCGTTTTCTGGGCTGGCTTAGGATAAGGAAGGTCCCATGGCTGAGTGCAGCCACGTTTCATTGACAGCCAAAAAATTGAGATGATTAGAAACGATAAGATTAGCTATGTCTAATGCGTGAGCCGCCAGTGACCTTGCATTAATGAGAGCTCCTTTGATGGGAGGTCCATCAATGGTAGGTGTTGGGAGGTCTGCAATCATTGTGTCTAGTGGTGTTGAGGGGGTGGTTATTGAGATCCACAGGGACTCTATCGGTGGTTGTGGATAGATGTTTACCCTTAGGACGGTGTACACTAGTAGGAATGACTGTCCTGGTATGTTTCAGGCGAGATCCTAGTCTAGCATTTCTGAAACTAAGTGGGCAGGGTTGGTTAGGTGTTGGTCTCGATGCGTATAGATGAATCCATTGTTGTGGGGTAATGAGATATTGGTCACTGTCAGCAGTTCTGTGGTTAGGATTAGACATGGGGGTTGGGCTTGAGAGCAGGGAGGAATCTGGTAGGTGCTATGGTATTTAATAAAGGTGGAATGGTAGCCATAGTTAGTTATTTTGCGTAAGATAGCCATGTCTGTTAGAGAGTAAGTCGTGCTAGGTTCTGTCCTATGTCCAGAAGGAATTGGCTTAGCAGGCTACTGCAAGGACTGACCATGAATGAAGAGCCGTGCTGCTGGTATTCAAAGTGGCGTAGCCACTTTATGGCAGTATGAGCTGGCAATTGAGCTGGCAATATGGTGAAGCAGTAGTAACTATTAAGTGAGCGAACTGGTAGGTAATAAACTTGGTTGGCAAAACTATGCGGTTCACAGCCACCATGCAACAGTGGGGACAAACAGTTGATTTGGCAGGCGGGCACAGTATGCTTGTTAGCTAAATATACATTGTAAGTGGCTATGGTTCGGTGTACAGGAGTAGTAGCAATGCAGGCATTAGTAGCAATCTATTGCCATAGTTAGAAACAATCATGTGGCATCATTAGAGTCAATAAAATAGCATAATAATAAGAGACCCGCAAGCACAGCTCGTAGTATGGATGTATGGTAGCAACAGTGCCCTCAAGGCCTCCGCCCCCTAACACCCACACCCGCCCGGCAGACTTGACATTTTGGGAAAGCTTAGTTAAAAAATGAAAAGGTTGTTAAGAAAGCAAAAAAACACTGTTTTCAGCCTACTCCCATTAATTTCTCCATAGAGCAAAAACCGCTGGACAGAATTGGACCAGGCATGAAACATCTTGGGCACGAAGGGTTGACTCAATTTCCAGAGGCGTCTGGGGTTATTCCGTCAAGTAGTTAAAATATTTGAAGGAGAAGGGGTTGCCCCGTTCTCCCCAAATTTTAGCAATATATGTGTCCCACAGTGCATTAGCGAGACTTTTCAGAAATGAAAAGTCCGCCATTTTTGTAGTCTCGATCTGAAAGATAACCGCATTCATAATGGCTATAACCGGGTTTAGCCGAAAACCAATGCAATTTGGATGAGGAAAAAGGATGAAATGGCATTAGGCTAGACGTGAGGAGAGGAAAAGAGGACACCATCTGAAATTGGGGAGTTGGCGTGGGATGCTGGGGACCAAGTTCAGAGCTTGAACATGTTCGCATAACTGGGTTTATACTGGGGATAAGCAGGGTTATAGTAGAAAATGGGATCGGGATTGAAAGTGCATCACATCAAAATAACCATGGTTGTTTGCGAGTGTTTACGGATAACCAGGCTTAATGGTAGTACATTGGAAATATAACCGCAGTTATTAGAAAAAGAGAGTTAAAAATTAGATTAATACAAAAAAGAGGAATTTTACAGCTACAGTGAGTTGGGGGTAATGATTGAGGCTGAAGGATATGGGTACTGGGTTACTTTATGGAAACAAATGGTGCACTATGGAAAGTGGACCATGCCGAAGGCTAGTGGGCCCCAACGAAACCTATTGGGGCAACATCATATGATCCTGTTTGTGAGGATGTGTTAAGTATTACATCTGATGCTCCCCTGCCACTCACTTGCCTGCTCCTCCTGGATGCTGTTACCATCGCCTGGAGCCACAGATTTTGGCTACACCCCCTTCTGGCCCTCCCATCAGCCCGGACCTTTTTACATCATTTTCTGGGCGAAGTCCGGTAAAGCCTACTCATTGCTGTCTGCAGCTGTCTGCTGATCAACGTTGAATTCTGGCTTTCTGCTGTATTGTTATGCCTCCCTCTTTCTTTCTCCTCAGGTCCGTTGCGGCCAACCGTGTCAGCTTCCCCAGTTGCAGCACACCCAGTTTATTTACTTACTGGTTCTACTCTATTTTCCATCTTAGTGCTTGCCCCATTATTACTCCTTCGAGCCGATTGTTCCTACTTCCTTGTCTCTTGCTACGTTTGCCTCATTTGAATATTCTTTGACCACTTTTTCTAAATCATACACTCTGATGTTTCTACTTGTTTATCATCCTCCTGCTTCTGTCTCTTTCCGTTATGATATTGATGCTCTGCTTGCTGTTATTCTTCTGTGTTCAACCCCGTTTATATTACTGGGAGACTGCAATCTTCATCTTTCGTCTGTTCATTCATCCTGTTCCTTACAATTCTTGCTTCTTACTATCTCTTCACTCTTCCTACTCCCCCTCGCGTGTCTCTGGTTACCTGTCTTGATCTTATTTTTACTTCGTCCCTTTCCACATCCTTTGTTTCTGTTCACCCTGTTTATTCTTCTTATCACCATCTTTTACTATTTTCTATTCTCTCTTCTATTTCAACATCTAGTTCATCTTTTTCTGAACCACCCACATACGCTCTGCATGATCTTTCTGCTTTTAATTCTCCCCTGTTTGCATCATTCTACCTCTCATTCTGCATTTGCTGCTCTTAATGATGCACTTCTACTCTTTCCTCTTCTCTTTCTTCATCTCTTGATTCCTTATTTCGTGCTTCTGTTTTTTCTCCCTCTCAGAAACCACTTCAACCATGGCTCACTCCTTCATTCTTTGTGTAAAGTTATTCGTCGCCTTGAGCGGCGCTGGCTCAAAACTCTCTCCGACTCTGACCGATTGACCTTTTCCTCCTATCATGCATTGAATGATGATGTGCTTTGGTAGTACAACAGCAATGGATGCATTACTGACTGTTGTTTCTTGTTATTTTCCCTTGATTTGTCTCCCCAGGTAAAGAATGGTGTGTAGTATAATTAGAATGTACTATTCGAACATCACTCGGAGTGGAGTGATGAATAGTGTTGAATCAACCATGGAATAAGAAAGATGGTTCAAGGGTACGGATGGTGTTGAACGAAACATGTTGGGCTATTAAGAGTATTGTGAGTTAGTGACAATACATTTAAAATAGTAAATTGAGTTGAATTTAACCCCAGGGTAGCTTTGAATGGGGATGAATGTACTCAGCAGTTGGGATGTTTTACATGAGGTATCCTAAACAAAAATGAACCTGTGAGCTACTGACCACTGTGTTTTTTGATGTTTAGTGATGTCCATTAAGGTACTGTACTTCATCTAGTTTTGTATAGGCAGGGTGTCACAGGGTTGAGCACAACAAAAGTTTTTTTTTATTGTAATTGATTTTTATGAATAATGTTGTAAAAGGGTTTTAGGATTTTTTGCAATTTTACACTTTTTAGATTGATAGATGAGTATTAGTGATTTATATTAAATAAAATTGTGAATATGTTCTTTTTGTAGTGATGGTTATTGTATGGTGGCTTAGGACCTATTTGTTGAAAGTACTAAGTCGGAGCAGCCTGGGGAGGATAGGAAGGGAGTAACAAGTTGACTGTTTGATCTTTTGTTAAAGGAGTGTCCAGAATTTATTCATAGGAGCCTGGTCAACACGTCAGTAAATGGCTCCACGTCTCTTTGTTGTTTTATGATGTGTTTTGTTCTGCCAACAGTCCTATTATTGTGATCTTTTATGTACTCAATCTCCTCATCCTAGGCTCTTGTTCTAATCACTTTACTGCCTTCGCTCTCCTTACTCTTCTGATTATTCACTTAATTCTAGTTTAACTGAACTTGCCACTTATTTTTCTTCAAAAGTGGCTACTCTTTGCTCATCAATTCTTCTGTCTGGGCCTTCTCCCTTCTCTTTTTCTTCCATATCTTCGTCTCCGACCTTGGTTGTCTCATCATTTTCTCTCATTTGTAACTGTGATACTTCATCTTTGCAAGCATGTGCTCATCCTACAGCTTCTCTTCTTGATCCAATTCCTTCATTATTTATACTAAAAGTATATCCTTCCTTGATTTCTTATCATACTTGTCTTTTTTAATATTTCTCTTTGTACTTCGACTTTCCATTCTTCATTTAAACATGCCTCTATTCTTCCCATTCTTAAAAAAACCTTCTTTAGATCTTTCCTCTCCTTCACATTTCTGACCTATTTCTCTTCTTCCCTATCTTTCTAAGTTACTCTAACACCCCGTCTATCTCAGGTCTCTTCCTTTGTAACTGACAACTCTATTCATCCTTGTTTTCAGTCTGGTTTTTGTACTCTTCATTCCACTGAAATGGCTCTTCTTTCTGTCTGTGACTCTCTGCTTTCTGCTCGCTATTCTAAACATTCTTCTCTTCTTACCTTATTGGTCTTATCAGCTGTGTTTGACACGGCGCATCATACTTTACTGTTAACTTCCTTTTACTCTTTTGTTTTTTTCTGGTTATGTTTTATCTTGGTTTCGCTCCTACCTTTGAATCGTGCATACTTTGTTTCTTGGGCTGGGACTGTTTCTGATACTTTCACTCTTTTTCACAGTGTGCCTCACGGCTCTGTTTTAGGTACTTCTCTTTTTTCCCTTTATATGTCTCCTCTTGCTGATATAATTTCGTCTTTTGGGATATTTATGGTGATGATACACAACTTTTTTTGGCTTTCTCTTCTTTTACACCTTCCTTTCATGATAATCTTTTCTTATTGTCCTCTTGCTATTAAAACTTGGATGTCAGATAATTTTCTTGTTCTGAATTCCTCTAAAACTGAAGTTCTTTTTTTCCTAGCCTACACTATTCATCCTCCTTTGCCACCCTTGTTTGTTGCTTTTCCCCCCTTGGCTACTTCCTATTTCTTCTAATGCTCGTAATCTTCAGTTCTCTTTCCTGTCCATACCATCTTTTTAACCTTCAGATACTCTGCCTTTTCTTACCTTTCCTGCTACCAAACGTTTGCTTTCTTTACTTATTTTGTCACGTCTATTGTATTGTTTTGTCTTACTTTTTGGGCTTCCTGTTTCTCGCTTAGCTCCTTTAAAGTCTGTTTTAAATGTTTCTATTTGTCTGTTATACTTACTTTCTCCTTGTGATTCTATCTCTTGGTCTTTAACCTCTCTCGGCTGGCTACCATTTCGCTCTCCACTTAAATGTTATTGTTTTTAAATCTCTTTATGGTCTTGCTCCTTCTTATCGTCGATCTATTGTTTCTTTTTATGTACCTTCTCGTACTCTCCATCCTCAATTTCAATTTCTATTATCAGTCCACCGTGTGCCCAAATATGATTTTGTTCCTTTTGATTGCTTGCAACCCTGATGGTCTTGACTGGAACGCTCTACCCCCACTCTTCATTCTGTCACTACTTATTCTTTATTTCGTTCAACACTTAAGAGTCATCTTCTCCAGTCTTAATGATAAATGTTTGTTGTGTAAACTTTGTACAGCCTTTTATCCTGATTTTATTGCTCAGTAAAGTTTGATCTGTGCAGCGCTTTGGAGTAAAGTACTATATAAATTACAAATACAAAACATGTCAAGGGGTGCAATATGGAAAGTGACACAGTCAAAGGCCATGGCTAGTGGGCCCATTCATGAAATTTATGGGAGCAATATGTAGAATAGCCACAGCTGAAGTCTAGCGGGACCCGAATAAAATTGGGGTAACATGTTAAGGGGTAATGTCCGAAGGCTGGGCCAGTGGCCATGGGTGAAGGCCAATGTAAGCAAGTAAGAAAGAAAGGCACTGTTTTAAAATACACCGTGGGCACTGCCGAAGGCTCTGACTTGTAGGCCCGAAAGATATGTATAGTGGCCATGCGTCCAAAAGAGACATATTTGGGGAACATGTACAGGGGACACAGCCGAAAGCCACAGTTAGTAGCCCAATAGAATTTTAAAATCGTCTGAAGACCCTGGCTAGTGGGCCTGAAAGACATGTATGGTATAACAAAACCCTTGAAATTAACTGATAAAACCATCAACGGGAGTGTGCCAAGTTAAGCTGGTCATGACTTTCCACATCTGCTGAATTACCATGGTTTTGTTGCATTAAATCTGCACAAAATAACTGCATCTTAACAAAGGTTTTTTTCAGTATATATATATATAATTATTAGCTTCTTTCCCTGCTTGGAGTCTTACTAATAAGGGACTGTGTGTCAACTTAAGGATGCAGTATCTCCTTTTTTTATTAAAACACTCCTTTGGAGGCGGAGGAGTGCATTTGCAACGTGCGTCCGAACGGTTTGTTGGTTCTGGATTATATATACTAGCCATTACGGTCAGCATTTGTGGCTTATGCCCCTGTATCATCTTTTCTGATTTTCAGTGGGTCTAATTCGGCTGCATGCATGCGCACTTTAATGCCACTTTGGCTTTTATTGTGAAATGCATTTGCACTTTATGACCATTGAATTTTAACGACCTGCTGCTTGCACTTGCACTTTAATAATGTGTGTTAATTTCTATGTCGATTCCATATTTATTATGATGAAATGTGTACCAGCTAACCTCTAGCCTTTATCATCATGCTGAGAATGACCCTCATTTTATTCACCTTGACTCTTGTCTACTTTGTATGTACTAACTGGTCAGCATGTTGCTGATATTCGTTTTTCCTTTTCAGGTTCCAATACGCTCCAAGATGTCTGCCATTGTGACTCATTGTCTGACCTGACCAATGTACTGTGCCAACGACATGGTAGAAGGACTCAATAATCTATTTACTTTGTACTCTCCCCTGCAGACAGTGTGTGACCAAGCGCTCTGCAAGCGTGAAACGTGTTTTGCAGTTTCTTTGGAGACTCAGTTGAAATAATTGACAGAAATTAGGACTGTCTTAAGCGTGGGTATCTTGTTTGGTTCTGCTTCATGAGTATATTTTGCCCCCTCCCACACTTGCATAAAGGGGCACCCCTATTGTTCGTACAAACATATCATAGCAACCACGGTTGCTTAGGTTGTGCTTTAACCTTAGACTGAAATCCTCAGCATTAGTTCTGTTAAATAAATACTGGACTAACACATACTCTTCTGCTCCAACCCTCCGGTTCTGGTACTTGGCTCTCTTACCCCGATTGTATTATCATTTTTCTTATCTTTCTTTCACTACATTTAGTTGATACTTCTTCATTGTGCAGTACATTCACCTCTGTATTTTATATAATGGCTGAAGGCCAAACCTTCAGCTACACTCTTGAGGAAACGGCAAACATAATTCAGGGCCCATCCATTTTTGATCTGCTGGATCTAATCCAAGTCCCACTGCAATTTCGGGCAGTGAAGATCTGTTAAAACTAAAAAAGAAACAGTTCCGAACAGAACTGCATGGACATTTCCTTCGGGAGTACTTAAGATCCAACATTATTCCCACTGGCCTAATTGTACGCAACAAGCCTTGCCTCTTTCTTAGCGACAAAGAATATACATCCACATTCAGCCACATTGCAATAAAATGTAGCCGTGACCTGATGGTCTTGACTATTTCTACGGCACAATGTATTAGCAAAAGAAATTCAAAACGGCCTTGATAAGGAGGAACATAGCTTTCTCAACAACTCAGCTCTCACTGATGCTCGTGAGCAACTTTTAGCAACAAACAAGCTTTTTGCAGATTTTAAGACTGCAACTATTTCTAAAAAAAACAAAAAATTGAGTAAAGATATCAGGGAATTTAATCTAGACCTCATCTTTCCTTACACCACTGACCAAGCTAGAGAAACAGCAAAAACCCAACGACCTTCACAAAATCAAGGCAGATACAGGAAGAAATGGGTTATTTTTTCAAACTCAAGCAGCAATGGGTCAGTCAACCAGAGTGGACCAAATCAATCACGTCCCTTTGGAAATTACCGACAACCACCACCCCCTCCTTTTTTAGGAGGAGGTGGGATGATGGGTCCACCTGGCTGGGGACCCCCGTGGTTCAACCAATTCCCACCAATGCTACGCAACCCAAGAAGCTGCAGGAGAAGAACCAGGTAAAAGAGCTTCCTATACCGATTTTTAACTTGGCCAATGTTCCCCTGTCCAGTCAAGTACAAGTATCAGCTATTTCTAAAGGGCTTTCATACATTCCAACACACCAAACCGATTGGTTCAACGCAGAGATGGAGGTGCGCAAATTGTTCCGCACTGTACGTCTCAAGGCGTTTTTTGAAGATCAAGAATATGAGGATACTGACCCTGATTCAGGGTTACGTGTGTCCTCTACATTCTGTCCCCAGGATAATCAGGTACCCCCTGAAAGACCTGCATGCTTTAAAAAAAGAAAAATCTAATTATCATCACAATATCTCTAAGGGGCAGATAACAATAACAATTGCATGATTGATTAATATCTTTCTGTACCTACCAGGGTAATTTTTGAAACACCTTGGTATTCCTAACTCTGTAGGAACAACTTAGCACCCCAGGTCCTGCCTCCCTGAGAACAAAGAGTTCTCACTGCAATTACTAACCGTGTTCCTATTCACCCCCGCTCCCTAGGCCCCAGTCTTTTGTGGGTTCAGCTTTTTTCTCAGATTTCTCCCATTCACATGTGCATGAAGTCGCATAATTGTTCGCTGTTGGGGGTCTAGATCAGCTGAAGAGCTAGCGCTGAGGAGTGGCCAGCCTTCACACTAGCTCAGCGCCAATCACAGACATGCAATAGTTTGTTCTGTAAGAGGATTCAATTCAACAAAACAGCTAAGTCAATGCCTAGTCTGGGAAACTGAATGGAAACCCTTATTGATATATCTTTATGTCCAGTTCATGAGTTCTGGATGACTACCCCTATATAACACCCCTCTCTTAGAATCCCCCTGACCCCACTGAGCCAAGAAGTAGTTCTGTTTTGCAAGTTTAAAAGGTTTATTTGAGAAATAAAACAAAATATAGATACCACGCTTTTATAATAAATTAATAATCGATATCGCCCTTATAAATATAATGTTAATCAACAATGGGTAATCTGACACTAGCACACTTCTTTATAATCAATGAGGAGTGGGTGTAGGATGGATAAAGTAGCAAAAATACTTTTATGATTTCAAGGGAAAGGCAATGGGGAATAAAATGCAGTACAGAAATACTTGATATGATTTTAGCAAAAGATAAGATAATCACTTTTTCTCTGGCAATTCACCCCCCTCCCCTATGCAATGTAAGAAATGGAAGTAGATGGAAAGAGGAGCACACAGTTCTCAGGAATGCAATCAAATACAATACAAAATTCAGTTCCCCTCCAGCAAGCTTAGAGAAAACCGGTATGAGTTTTAAAACACAGGCCCAAGTGCTTTGAATGTGGTGGCAATGAAGTGAGAAATATGCTGAAAATGCTTTTAATTCCCTTTAGGAGGTTCAGGGTGAGTGAGAGATACTTGGGATGAGCTCAGGCTCACTTTAGCAATGATTCAGGGATGGTTATTAAGAGGCAAACAAAGTTTTAGCAGAGGAAAGCAAAAAGCTGCTATCTTTTTACAGGTAAAGAAATCAGGCCAAATCGCAAATCGCGGCAAAATTCGCGAGTGCCTGAATCGTGATTACAGCAAAAGTATAAGGAGTAGCAAGTCGGTTCAGAGGAAAGTTAAATCTCGTTCCTAGCCCAAACAGTTCCAGAGAAAGGTAGTTTTTCGGATTTAAAGTAAACTCAAAATGACAGGTGACAGCTTGCAGCTTCAGAATTGACAGGTGACAGTTGTGCAGCTTTACAAATGACAGATGACACAATTTCTAGGAGGCTGTTCTACTTAGGTTAAAATAGTTTGGATTAGATTATTTTAACTAAGAGATTGGTTCTGCACAGTTCTGCTAGGTACTCACAATATAAATTTGAAATAGGCCTCGCCACGGATCTGGTCAGGTTTTGGACTGGACTCCGGTTCTGGTCTCGGCACTTCACAGTGATCTGGGTCAGCTCTCTGGTTCTGCTCCCAGCAGTCTGGGTCACTCTGGATCTCTGGTCTGGTCTCTGGCAATTGTTCTTGGCAAAAGAATTCAAACAGCTCGCCCGGCTGTGGAATAGTTTGCAAATGATTTTAAGGTTGCTGAGGCCTGCTGAGAAGAGTTCTCAGTTTGTGGGTTTAGGCCCTTGCTTTAAGTTCTGAAGTAAAGTTCTGGTCTTTGGAGATTGATGGATTTGAAGTCTGGATCTCTGGATGTGAAGTCGTCGGTCAGCATGCTCCGCAGCAAATGGAATTGAATGTCCCTACCTGTCCCAGCAGTGTCTTTTTATGTGTTTTGAAAATGGGTGTGTGCCTGGGCCTAGCTAAGCCTGCCCCTCTCTACTTGTCATTGGCCCAATTCTCCCCTCTCCCATGATTGGGGGAAGGAAATGTGAGTCAGAGTGATGCTGTAGGTTTTATGGTCAGAGTAACCTCCCCTTGTCAGATTGCACACAAATCTATTTCTGACCCAAATACATATTTATCTATGCACCATTTTTCTAATATTATAGGTCCCGTTAATATATTTTCTGTAGCACCAAACCATCCAAACCCTGTCTTTGTACGATGTCGTGTCCACTGATGACAGAATTCTCCCCTTTTCATCCAGAGAACGACCTCTAAACCTTTCCAGATTTTACACAAATGTGCACCAGGGATATGGTTTACAGATGATAAAGTGTCAGATTTTTAACATGCATACATTTGGAGTGAGACTAGTCCGCACTATGAGTTATCTATCTTTTTAAAATTATGCTCTGGTCAAAAAGGGGTGTGGCTTCCCACATCACAGGGTGGAATAACTGGTTTATCCACTTCCCCCAAGCTCAGCTGCTAGCAGAGGCACTGCCCCTCCCAGTTTCCCCTAAGAGGAAGCCACTTTTACGACGCCCCCAATATAACATTTGCCTGAGTCCAGGACAGGCCTTTGTTCAACTCCCTGTAGTCCCCAGCTGCCACTCCCCTTTCAATCAACAGGGCCATGTGACCTCAGGATGCAGCCAGGCCTGGCAGCGAACACAGCTGTTGATCCAGTTTCAACTCCTGTCGGGGGTAGTTGTCAGGCAGAATCCATTTTCATTAAGCCAGGTTTCAGCTAAATGTCACTTTTCGTTCCCAGTTTTCTACATTCAAATCAAACTGACAATTTTTACCTATACATTAAATAATTACTTCCTTCAAGTCATTTCAGAATATAGTTTTACATTGTATCCACCTCTTAGCAAGTCTTTCCTTGGTCTGGTTTTGTTTCATTTGTTCAGTTTTACACAAAAGTCTGGTGGTTTTAAAACGCCGGCTTTCTGATAGTGGTGAGTACTGGTAATGCAACCATTTTTGGGATTAAGAAAATTAATTCCCCACAGATCTGAGTTGCTTTTTTGGCAATCAGCATTTCCATTCCCAATGGTTTCAGGCTACTGTGTGTGTGTGTGTAGCCCACTGGTGGTTTTAGGCAGTGCCCTCCTGTGCTCACAACATAGGCAAAAATGGGTGGCAGCCTATTCTTCATGTTTTCCCTGTGCACTCTCTGGGGAGTTCTGGCAATCATGATGTTTTCCATGCTAGTGCTGCACAGTTTTATTGTAGGGCTTGGATGCATGGGTAAAAACATCCCACAGTTCTCTTAAATGAAAAAACAGAATCTGCTATAACATTCATTCATTAACAATCTTAGCAAACTCCCCTGCAGATAAGCTGTTTTATATTTGCCTTTCCAGCATCCGGTATTTAGGTTTATAGGAGACTGCTACCAGTTACAACGGAGTAAACAATGATATCAATTGTTACCATGGTGCTGCATGCTTCAAATAAACCCCCTTTTGTTTAAGCATGATTTTGGGCCTAGAAATCAAGTGAATTAATAGCTTTGGTAATACTAAGGTCGAAGTGCGCACATTCATAAACCTTACAATATTCATTCATTTTTTTAAGGCCACTAAGTGTTGAATGTAAATGGTCACTGCTTATTCATCATAACATGCACATCTGCTGTATGTTACTTGATTCCTGAAAGGTGATCACATGTATGCACCTGTGTCTATATGTGATTGCCTGTGATCCATTCAAGCACCCTATGAACTGGAAAGACAATTTGGTTAGAAACCAAAAACCATTTTAAGGCATAGCGTCTTTTTACACTTGGGCCGTTTGGTTCATGCAGCCTTCAGGGTAGACTCAATTTACTAGAGATCTTGAAAGTAAAAAAAACAAACTGAGCTTTCCCTGATGAAATAGAAATGTATCACAGGCAGTTTTGTGCCAAGAGGCCTGTTAGAAAGCACAAGTAGGGAAGAATTGCATTCATGGACTCCATGGGGCTCATTTCTGAGTTCCCTGTAAATTATGCCACGGGGACCTGGTACATTTGCACTTTGATGGAAACCGGTCCCCTCTGCGTAATTCTCATTATTTGCAAGTTGAGTGCAAAAGGGGGGTGTAAAGGGAAGGCACAGTTACCTTTACGCCTCACTTTTGCACTCTGCAGTACAACTTGATGAAATGCCACCTGTCGTTTAAGCATGGGGGCAGCGTTTACAATGGATTCCGACCCTATGCTATCCTCCTGCTTTTTGCTGGTGTAAAAATCAGGCAAAATACTATAGGAATCCACTGCATTTATGCCAGATGCTGGATTTTTTGTATGGCAGAGAAGAGGGGGAGGCGAAATCGTGAAGTAGGATCTGTGCCCGCCATAAAAAATGCATGAAAATTCGGTGTAACATAAAATGAATGCATAAAGGTTTTACACATGGCTTTCATGAATCAATTTTACACGCTGCCGCTTTTAACAATAGCCCCGGTGTGGCAATTTATCAAATACTTGTGTATGCAGAGTCCTTAAAATATATAATTAGAAGACCATTACACCTCACGTGGCCATGTGTTTTATTAGGACACGACAATGCTTAGTCTGAGTCCATATACACAGACAATTTGCAAGCAATGCGCTTATTTGTATCATGTACTAGGTGTAGGCAAGTGCACAGGCAGAGTGTATACACTGCACTGTTTAAAGGTTGAGCTGAATGAAGACAGGCACACACATTGGCTGTAAACAATCCACCTTTATAAGGGCAGGACCACAGACGGACCGAAAAATATTGGAACATTTTCTCTTGTTTTGAAATGTTACCTTTCAGCACTTCTGGACAAATGGCACATTGCACTTCATATGGGTGCAATTATACTGTCTTACTATTCGGCTTTTTTATGAAATCCCAAACTCTGATGTGCAGGGTCTAATTGTGTGGGTTGGGTGTGTGTTGAGGGTGTTGGAGTCGTTATGACACTTTTTCATCTTGAGTGGGACCACTGTGAATCCATTAATACATAGATATTCAGGCCGATTCAAGGAATTAATGTGCGCCGAAAATGGCAGCACAAGCGTGAAAATCACAGTGCAAGTGTGAAAATCGCAGCGCAAGCGTGCCAAAGCCGCGCACATCGATTCATGGAAGTCAGTGCGCGTGTAAATCCTGGGATGTGTGCTAAAATTGTGGGTGGTGCATGCGGGCGCACACGTCATTAAACGGCGAGCTCTACGCGCACAGCGAAAGCGCACATAGCGCAGCGCACACAACAAAAGTGGGCGGAACACGGGGCATAACACGCGGAATGGGGAACAACCAGTGAAAATGTGGGCGTTACGGGGTAAGTACAGGAAGTAAATGCTCGCAACGCCCACACGCGCGCCTACAACACATATTCATGGAATCGAACAGGGGAAACGTGTGCGCCAAAAAAGACGCAGGAAGCAGGTGTGCGCGGCCCTGTGCAGCATAAAAGTGCGCGCAAACAACAAACAAGCTCAGACGCTACGATGAATATACCGTTCCTCGCAGCAGTGGTCGTGGGACACCGCAGGAGGAGGAGGAGGAGTATAGCCAGGCCCCGCATTTTTTCACCCGGGACCAGCCTTTTTGGGATGCCTGATGACCAGGTGTATGGGAGGTACAGGTTTCCACCACACATAATACTCGACCTGGTGAGTGAGTGGGAGGATGACCTCACATCACCCACCCTGTGCTCCCAAGCACTGTGCCCCTTGGAAAAGTGCTCAATGTACTGCACTTCTTGGCCACTGGTTCATTTCAGCGGACAAGTGCCATAGTGGGGGGGGGGGTCACAGGCCACGCAGTCACGCTGCCTACACCAGGTGTTGGCCATCATGACTGCACGCTCCTCAGTCCGCAGGCACATATACATGCCCAGAAAACCTGCAGAAAGGCAGGCTGCCATCCAGGACTTTTACAGGGTGGCACACTTCCCCAAAGTGCTAGATGCCATTGATTGTACCCATGTGGCTCTACATCCTCCCAGGGCAACTGAGCACATCTATAGAAACCGCAAGCACTGTCATTCCATCAACGTGCAGGTAGTATGTGATGGGAATCATCACCTCAGTAAATGCCAACTATCCAGGGTCCACCCATGATAGTTTCATTTTCATAATGTCACCCCTAAACCGGGACCTAGAAGCTTGGCCGCATGGTGAAACATGGCTGACTGGTGAGTATAAATGCCTCTGCACATGCATGCATATCAGATACTGAGTAATGTGACAACCCCACTAATGATACCCATCATCACCTCCCCAGGGGACAGTGCCTACCCTCTGAGCACCCACATGATGACGCCAATTCGGAACCCCACCACACCGCCTGAGGTAAGATACAACACAGCCCATATTGCAACCCTGGGCCTAGTGGAGCACACATTCGGAGTGCTCAAGTCACGCTTTTGCTCCCTTGACCGCTCTGGTGGGCAGCTGCTATACGCGCCCCCAGTAGTGTGCAGGATCGTAGTGGCAGCATGTGTCCTGCACAACGTTGTAACCCACCGGGGCCTGCCGGTGGACATGGTGGTGCCCCCACATCCCCAACTACATGCACGGCTGCTGCGCATGGGAGGTGAAAGGGCACGTGGTGAGGCAGCCTGTACCCAGCTGGTGGCTAATTACTTCACCTAAAATCCTACCCCTGTGGAGTGCACACAGCCCTGGCACATACCAGCTGACAATCAATGATGATGACATAAGGGACAGTCAACTGTCACAACCATACCAGCCTGAGATTGGTCAACTGGAAGTGTTACATTGTGTGCATCCCTTCCTACTTAAAGACAACCAATGCTATGTCACAAAAAGACACACATTCATGCAGCATGAATGACTACACCCTTGCAAATTACAAGATGAAAATAGTGCCATGTCACCCAACCCCTCCCCATCTCAGCTACCCAACACACCATGGCATGTCATGCAATGTGAAAGCAACCAAATTAATCAAATGAATGCACAACACATGACACAAGTGTCACAAAGTGCACTGTCCCAAATGTAAACAGGCCACAGACAATATGCTTCCAGTAATCAATAAGAAACAGCACACATGAACAAATACTTACCAGCAACACAAAACACCAACACAGGATGAAACAGTGGAAAAATATGACAGTACAAATCAAAGTAGTGCAAGTCTCACAACCTGACTAAGCCAGCACATCGACCCCTTCCAACTGCAGAGGGTTGCTGCCAGGCAAATGTGTCAGTGTACTGCATACAACATGAACTGCATCTGCGAAAGAGACGGCCTTGTGAAGACATGTAGAAGGTACATGTGAATAAGGAGAAAGACATGGATGCACAAGCACATATCAATACACCATGCAGTGTTCAATCCAACAGCAATCCCCACTAGGGATGCACACACAGTTTTGACTACAGACTGCCCACACAGCTCATGGGAGCCCAATGTCACTGTGTAAGTTACTGTCACTTGGTCACACCCTTTGCATGCCCATGGAAAGGGGAAGCAGGAGGGGTGTGTGTGTCAGGAACCCAAGCATCTAACCCAAAGACAGGACAAGACTGCATGTGCCCAGCTGGAATACACAGTGGATGGCCACGGGAGCCACACAAGGCAACACACTGTATATAGAAAAATCAAAAATGGCCATGTCCGGACCAGCGGGGGGGGGGGGTGTCACCCAGGAGGTTCGAGGACAGTGCACCCCAACACCCACCTGCGTGGATGTTGAGAAAAAAAAGAATACCTCCATGGGCTCATGGCCTGCACGGCTATGCTACTGTGGGAGAACTGCTGTACCTCTCTTCACCCTCTGCTGCTACATCAGGAGGTGGCCGTGCTATGGGAGGCAGCCCATCCAAAGCCCTGGTATGGTCCTCCATGGCAGCAAGCATGTGGGTGTGGAAGGTTTCGTTCTGGAGGATGATGGTACGGAGATCCCCATGCAGCACCTCACGGGTAGCCCACATTTCTACCTGCATGGCCTCGCGTGATGCCCGGATCTCTGCACGGGTTGCCTGGAGCTCTGCTGAGAGTGAACGTGTTAGCTGCTTCAGCTGCTGTTCTGACCTAAAATTTCGGGAAGCCTCAAGTTCACCCAGGGTCTCCCTGAGGAACTGGTGTTCTAACCTCAGGGCTTCCCTGTGGCCCTGTGACTCTACAGATAAGGCTTCGTGCAGAGTCTCCAGTGCCGCCCGTCGCTCCCTTTTAGACGCCAACATGTCCTCCCTGTGTGATTGGAAAATGGAGGCTGTTGCCTGCTGTTGGTGCTCCATCTGCCTTTCAGGGGGGATAATGGAAGTGGCCACCCTATCCATTGCCTGAGCCATCATTTCACACGATGCTCCCTGTAGTGCTGCTATACGGTACATGGAGGTTTCCCACACAGTATTGCCTGGTGGCGCACGGCCACCGCGTCGGCGGGCACCACACCTATTTGGGGCAAGGCGATCTGCACCTTGCTGTGCTGGCACTGCCTGAGGCTGCAGGACTGCATTCCCCCTTTGATCTGCTGGCCCAGGAACAGGAGCAAATGTTGTGGAGTGTGACCCTGCATCCGTAACCGCCAAAGGCGGAGTTACCAACACTGACATCCCCATAGAGGTGTCTACCCCCGGTGCAGGTGGGTTGGACAGAACAGCATCCCTGCCAGAAACACTCACCTGCGACGACACATATGTCTCACTGTCCGATTCAGCACCTGAATCATAGAGGTCTGGGGAGGTGCACCCAGAGACACCCGTGGACAGTATGGTCTGCAGGAGGATTGGGTTTTCACCCACCACCACCCCACGTCCTCCACTGGTGCCCGGTTGTGGCTGAGATTCCTCCTGGGTCTGCAATATCTCCTCCACCTCAACAGCATCAAGTGCGTCATCACCTGCAAAAACATGAAATACAACAAATGGAAACAGGCATGAGCACCATAGCACACACATAGGCCTGACAAGCCAGAGATCCAGTACATAAATTACACATGTCCCACATGACTATAACCCTGGCATGCATGCACTGTCAATAAGTTGAAAGGGGAGGCAAAAAGCAGACACTGAGGACTCCAAGATGGAAAAGCAACACATTTGCTGCATGCTGGATAGCACTGGCATCACACATTAGCCTGTGAGTGGCATGTCCAATACACATACATGACACATGCCAGCACACAGATGGCACGTAGCATAGTCATGGTACATTTGACAAGTACAGCCATATGTTAGTGAATGAGTACTGTCACCCATCCATGTGAGATGGACATGATGAGATGAAAAATGCAAAATAGTGTGACAAAATACGCATGTGCCACACACTGCAACCCATCCAGTGTTCAATAATACAGTATGGCAGGCAGATGGATATACATCAATGGTTGGTCACTTCAACATGACAGGAGAGAACAGTCATGTTCCACATTCAAACAGGCCCAAAACTTAATGTGAGCAGGCCCTTACTCAATCAGCCTGAATGGTCAAATCATTCCCATAACAAGGTAATAAATGTAGGCCATTGTGGGGTGTAATCTATGACAGAAGCATGTCACATATGTGGCATTAGGGCAGAAAAATGCGTTGTAAAAATGGGAGGATTGAAACAATCAGGCTGAATGAACACTGAAAATTTTGAACAATGTTGTTGCAAG
Source organism: Ambystoma mexicanum (assembly GCF_040938575.1). Classification (NCBI taxonomy): domain Eukaryota; kingdom Metazoa; phylum Chordata; class Amphibia; order Caudata; family Ambystomatidae; genus Ambystoma; species Ambystoma mexicanum. The sequence continues at coordinate 731,937,403 of NC_090923.1, forward strand.
ATGACAGTTCAAGGGCAACTGCAGTAATGTGGTGCTAATTGGCTACTGTGGTCAGAAGGGATACTGTCATACCCAAATCCAAGGCCGGTGAATGGTTTGGAGGAAGCACATGGGTGATCCATACCACTCATGAGTACACACCCTCACCTGGCACTCAATCAGAACACATCACCCAAGCAACATACACATGGATTACACACACATGCATGGGCACTCACCGGACAATGCTTCATAATCTGGTAGGTCTCCCACGCCTTGGATCTGTTCCTCTGTGACGAAGGTTCCAGCAACAGACTCATGTTTAGTGAGTTGGTCGTCCTCTGGTGGAGACCCACCGCCAGTCACCAGAGTAGAGGCATGATTGGAAGCCAGCTTGTTCTTTGCTCTGTGTTTTAGGTCATTCCACTGCTTGTAGCAATCATCAGCTGTGCGCCTCACAAATCCAAGGGCACTAATGTGGTCCGCAATGGTCTGCCAGTGGGCCCTACGTTGAGCAGGCGTAATCTTGCAGCCTGCAGTCACCACCATTTCGCGGCTATGTGCCAACACATAGGCCACAAGTGCATCAAGTTTGGCACAATTGAAGCTAGGCGTGCCGGAGTGTTTAGCCGTGTCTGGGGTTCCAGCCTGTAGTGCAAGAGCACCCTTCTTCTTCTCGGAAGGTGGTGCGGATCCTGAGTGGCTTACACCACTCTGGTCAGTAGGGGCCGAAGCGCAGGTGGACTGGGTACTTGAAGCCCGTAAAGGCACAATGGCCAAAGGTCCTGGTGCAGGCATTGGCAGCAGGGTGATATTGGCAGGGCCAACGTCGGTGTGATGGACCTGGACCGACACTGTCCTGGCTGGGAGACTCGGAGCTGGGGTGGATTGAGCTGCAACTGCCCCTGCAGCCTCCTCACCCTGGTTACTAGGGGCAGCAGATGAAATTGCTGCCCCAGATCCACGTGGCCTGGTGACAGCAACTTTCACCACCACACGTGGCTTAAACTTGGTGACCTGGAAGTCAGCCTGGGAGTCATCCTGTGCCGGTACAGTTGACAAAATGGGCCAGTTCAACAAGTGCTGAGCTGGGATGGTGTCAGCTACATTTCCCACAACCATTGGGGGGGGGCATAGGTGGCCCCGATTGGCCCTCCACACACCGGGCTCTAGGGGCACCCTGCAAATCCTGGCCACGTCCCCTACCGCGCTCACCACGCCCACCTCTTTGAGCTCGGCCACCTTTGCCTCCCTTACTTCTTGGTCGCCTTCCAACCATGGCACTGATGTTGTTGTGCATATGGGAGTTGCAGTAAACAATTGTCCTGGGCAATTGGGGTGAAAGGGGTAGGGTACTAGATGGAATTCGTACCCTAGTGCTCTAGCAAGGCTGTCTGTGATCCCTGGGGGAAGATGACGGGTCACGCAACGCACAGGCACCCCAAAAACAAACAAAAGTACACGTGCACGCAACCCCTGGTAGACCACGTGCGTGGAAAAATGAACCCGCACTACGCTGTGGCACCCAGAAACACAAAAATAAGCATACGCGTGTTACACGCAGCCTACAATGACCCCTGAAGGGGTACGTGACACACGGGGGCAACCACAGTTGGAAAATACGTGCGCAACTCACCGTCTGCCTTGAAAAAGAACGTGAAAAAGACGCGCGTTGGCAACACCCCCTCCAAAAGAAGAAAAGAACGCAGTCTGAGGAAACAGTGAGTACGAACTGGAAACGTTGTGAAGTAATCGCATGTGAACCGACAAGAAGTACAAGAATCACCCGTTCGCTCTCTACAAAAAGCACATACAAGAAAATAGCGTCATACTCGTACCTTTTAAGCCAGCCCACACGTGCAACGTCACTTACGCGCTAAGGCCCTTTCCTCCAATAGCAGGGTGACATGCAGTTTTCTCACGTGCTGATTCACTATGCACCTGTGTTGTGGGGAACGCCCGTGCGCATAACGTCACAGACGCGCTTACGTGCTAAGGGCCTTTCCTCGAATTTCACGCTGACGTGCACTTTTTTCATGTGCCAAATCACTCCGTATCAAGCTGGCCATGCAACAACACACAGAAGACCGCGCTCCTGCCCAGAAGGCCATATTCCTGCCCCCAGAGGCCTGAGCACGCTCCCACCTGCCATCTGCTGCTGCCTGCCTGCTGCCCACTTGCCCTGCTATTTGGTGCCTGCACGTCAGCCAGGGGTGCAGTTGCTGTGACCACCCCTGCTGGAACTGAACACTCCCGACTGGGATAGCATCACTCCACAGCTCAGCCCCAGGACCCAGTTGCACACCCACACCTGCATCTGGGGTTGCCATGTCGGACACTACACCATCTGGCACCACTGGCAACCCCCAGGCAGAGGGCCACCAGCTTCAGTGCCAGGGAAGTTGGTGTCCTGGTGGAGCAAGTCCTGGGGTAGTATGATGCCCTCTTTGGAAGTTTGCGCGCCGACATGAAGGACGGAAGAGGATCTGGATGGACATCGTGACTGCCATCAATGAGGAGGGGGTGGCAGTCCGCAAGATCAAACATGTCCGGAAGCGCTGGGAGGACTTCAGGTCCAGGACCCTCAACAAGGCCTGGCGCCTCTTGAAGGCAGCGGATGCCAAGGGGTGTCGGGTCCAACTGACCGACAACCAGATGAGGGTCCTGGAACACATACGCCCAGCGCTCCACGTCCAGGTCCTTGAGGGACAGACCCATCTGGAGTCGAGCGGTAAGTGAGCATGCATACTGATCGGACGCTGTGCGTGTTGTGGTGTGCCAGGAGTGTGCAGGTTGCACATATGTCTTTGTAGGGACATGTATGGCTGTGTATGTACAGGGACGTGAACCTGCCACATGTGATTCCTATCAGGTGTGAGACACATCGATGGTGTATGTGTTGGTAAGCATGCTGTGCAAATGTATGTGTGGGTGCACACATGTAATTAATTATGAGTATGTACTGTGGCATGGTTGTGGTGTCACACATGGATGCTGGTTCATGCTGCATGTATCTGCACTATGCACATGTGCATGTGGGTGTATTTGACAAGTGTGCAACTATGATTCAACATGGATGCATGTGACACTGACATGTAGAAGGCTGAATGCGAGATGTGACATGGATGGCGATCTCATCACTGCGACAGTTGGTGGAGATGTACACATGCATGTAAGTCTGGTGGCGTGTGTGCATGTGTTGTGCACTCCCCGTGTTTCATGTGACGTCAGACTCACCTTCGGCTTCTTGTGCTGTTGTTTGTGTATGGATGGTGCTGCCTGGTGCAATATTCCTGTTGATTTGCTCATTGGTGTGATTTGAAATGACATGTGTGTTGGGGAGTGTGATGCCATGTCTGTAGTTTTACACTGCCACTCATGTGCAACTGTCATGTGTGTATCAGTCCATTGTACAGTGCCCTGATGCCTGTGTTCTATCTCTCCCTGTCTGCAGCGTCAACTGATGAAGAGGGCAGAGAGGGTGCTGTGGAGCAAAGCGGCAGGGATCGCACCACCAGCCAGAGACGCAAGGCCCGGCTCCCCTCCCACGTTGTCATCTCGTCGGGGAGTGAGGAGTCTGGTGCCGCGTCCCAGGCCGCAGCTGCTGGGGGTATGTAAGAGGCGGAGGTCGGAGGCGGGGATTCCACTGGTGCTAGTGGTGCAGTGCAGGGGCAGGGACAGGAGGCAGCACAGGCCTCTGCAGAGGTGCCTGTGTGTAATCCTGTCCCCGATCCTGTGACTGAATCATCCTGCACCAGCAGGGATGCCTACGTCCAGACCCGTTTTCAGGGAGGGGATGAGCGCACAACAACTGGCCTTCCTCTCCCTGCGGATGTGGCAATCCGGGACCGGGTTGAGCCTGTCCTGACTGGGATGGCGTTGCGTCAACAGGGCATGCGAGGTGACCGGCAGTGTTTTAGTGAAGACACTGCACGTCATCTCGGATGCCTCGTTGACCTACTGGAACGGGTCACCAGGGCTGGATTCCTCCGTATGCTGGACCTTATTCCGACCCCCTCCTCACCTGAACCCCCTATGCGCCAGTCGTCCTCCATGCCATCTTCCCACCCATGTATCACCTGAGTAGCCTGTGGAGCTGCCTCTGACCCAGCAGCCAGGCTGGTGGAGGACACATCCCTGCCATAGTCGGGAGTCGGACGTCCAGCAGGGGTGGCCACCACGACAACTCCACCCCAGCCGGAGGAGGACGTGCAGGCAGCAAGAGCCAGGGCACAGGCACAGCAGCAGCAGCAGCAAGGTGGGAGCGATGATGGCTCGGGGCCATCAACATCGGAGGGGCAGGCATCGGCCAGAGAGCAGGAGGACCCAGTATTGGAAGTGTCTTCCGTGTGGCAGCGGTTGGGCCAGGCCATAGGTGCAGAGCGGCGGCGGGCGGAAGAGGCACGGCTCACAATGGTCAGGGCGGGGAACTCCATGCGGAGGGCACTGAGGCGGGCCGAGTGCCTCGAGGCTATTCGCAGGGAGTTGGAGTCCAACATGGCATCGTCCCTGCAAATCCTCGGGGCCATGGAAGAGGACCGCCTCCAGGACATTGAGCAGGAGTTCGATGATGCCCTGGCCCGGGACATTGGAAAGTGAGCCGTCGGACTAGCCCGCCGCCATTGTAAATAGTTTTTAGTGTTAGGTTTCATTTTCGTTTTGCTTTATTTTGGGGTGATTGGACTATGCCCCACGACTCTGTATATGGTTATTTCTTAGGTAGTTTCTTTGATAGGTTTCAGTTCTTTTGTTGGGCTCATGGACCCTTTGAAAATTGCTTGTACATAGTTGGACATTGGATTTATGTGTACATTTTCTTTGGATTTCACCATGGAGCAATGGAATTTGATTTTTTATGTTTCCTTTGGATTTGTTTTGGTGGACAGAGTTTGGACCATTTTTCTTTAGGAATTCTTTGGATTGGATCTAGATTTCCTTTTTCATATTTTTGGACATGCATTTCATTTCATGTTTGTATTATTTTTTTGGCTTTCATTTCATTACATTGATTTTGTTCATAATACATTTTTATATTTTAATTCCATATGTGGGATTTGCTCATTGGGTTCATGCATGTCAAAATGTGGGTTTACACGATCTATGGCAAACAGTGTGTGTGTGTGTGTGTGTGACGGACATGTGTTGATGTACATTGTTGACTTTTGATTTGTGTCCTGACATAGGCATTTCAGTGTGGGATGGATTGGTGAAATCATTGCATGTCAAGACTGGGGTGGCGTGCTGTGGTATTTTGGTGCACATGAGGCCCATGATTGTGCAGCTTCCTGTCGTGTTGCAGGGGGACATGAGTCGGGGCCCTGACCCTCAATGCTGGGTGGATGGGGTACTGGGGGGCATGAGTCTGGGCCTGCTGGCAGGTGCCCCTCACTGCTGGGTGGATGGGGGTGCTGGGGGACATGAGTCGGGGCCTGCTGGCAGGTGCCCCTCACTGCTGGGTGGATGGGGGTGCTGGGGGACATGAGTCGGGGCCTGCTGGCAGGTGCCCCTCACTGCTGGGTGGATGGGGGTGCAGGGGGACATGAGTCGGGGCCTGACCCTCAATGCTGGGTGGATGGGGCTGCTGGGGGACATGAGTCAGGGCCTGACCCTCAATGCACAGTGGATGGCGGTGCTGGGGGACATGAGTCGGGGCCTGCTGGCAGGTGCCCCTCACTGCTGGGTTGATGGGGGTGCTGGGGGACATGAGTCGGGGCCTGACCCTCAATGCTGGGTGGATGGGAGTGCTGGGGGATATGGGTCGGGCCTGCTGGCAGGTGCCCCTCACTGCTGGGTGGATGAGGGTGCTGGGGGACATGGGTCGGGGCCTGCTGGCAGGTGCCCGTCAATGCTGGGAGGGTGGTGGGGGCTGGGGGACATGAGTCAGTGCTCACTTGTGCGTGGTGAGATGTGGGCTGGCTGGGGGGCTTCGCCAGGGTGGATGGGCTGCCTGTGGGGCATGGCCAGGGGTGCAGTGTGTACCCCTGTGTTGGGGTCTGCCTGCAGGCCCTGGTGATGGGGGAGAGGGCACACCTGGGAGGACACACACTGGCAATTTGTTGGGGCACACCCGTAATACACGCACCACCCGCTCGCACAAGGCCAGTCGCGTGTAAAACTTCCCATGCACCCCCGAAATACACGTACCTCGCTCGCACAAGGCCAATCGCGTGTGAAACTTCCTGCGCACCCCCGAAATACATGTACCCCGCTCGCACAGGCCCAATCACGTGTGAAACTTCCCGTGCACCCCCGAAATACACGTACCCCGCTCGCACATGGCCAATCGCGTGTGAAACTTCCTGCACACCCCAGAAATACACATACCCCGCTTGCACAAGGCCAATCGCGTGTGAAACATCCCGCGACCCCCGAAATACACGTACCCCACTCACCCAGGGCCAATCGCGTGTGACACTTCCCGCGCACCCCCGAAATACACGTACCTCGCTCGCACAAAGCCAATCGCGTGTGAAACTTCCTGCGCACCCCCACAATACACGTACCCCGCCCACACAGGGCCAATCGCGTGTGTAACTTCCCGCGCACCCCCGAAATACACATACCCCGCTCGCACAAGGCCAATCGCATGTAAAACTTCCCACGCAGCGGGGTACGTGTATTCGGATGGGTGCGCGGGGAGTTTTACAGACATTTTCGTGGTTGGAGGGGGCTGTATGCTGGTCCACTGGCCTGTGCACCATATACGGGATGTGTGCTCTGTTCATGGCGCACGGGGAGGGGTTGGGGCGTAACTGGCGCTGCTGCAGGGTCTCTGCGCTACTCTGCACCACGGCTGGATATGGATGTTGAAATCCATGAATACGCTGTGCGCGGAAATGGATTTTGGCGCACGCGGCTGGCGCAGGCTGCCGCAGGCTGCCGCATGCACACACTGTGCGCCAGCTGCATGCGCCACTTGTGCGCTGAATTCTATGAATTACATAGTTTAAGTGTGTGCGCATGCATTAATTACAGTAGAAATTATGCTCACTTGTTAAAAATAATACAACACTCGTAGTCAATTCTTTAATTATTTACTAACCCAAATTGTGACTGACTGAATTATTCATGAATTGTTTGCATACGTTTGCCTCAATTTGGAGCAAGCTGCAATTTGGCCGGCTAATAAAAGACAAAGGGGAAATGAGTCGCATTCAAGCGTTCAGCCAAACCCTCAATGCTGGGTGGATGGGAGTGCTGGGGGATATGGGTCGGGCCTGCTGGCAGGTGCCCCTCACTGCTGGGTGGATGGGGGTGCTGGGGGACATGGGTCGGGGCCTGCTGGCAGGTGCCCGTCAATGCTGGGAGGGTGGTGGGGGCTGGGGGACATGAGTCAGTGCTCACTTGTGCGTGCTGAGATGTGGGCTGGCTGGGGGGCTTCGCCAGGGTGGATGGGCTGCCTGTGGGGCATGGCCAGGGGTGCAGTGTGTACCCCTGTGTTGGGGTCTGCCTGCAGGCCCTGGTGATGGGGGAGAGGGCACACCTGGGAGGACACACACTGGCAATTTGTTGGGGCACACCCGTAATACACGCACCACCCGCTCGCACAAGGCCAGTCGCGTGTAAAACTTCCCATGCACCCCCGAAATACACGTACCTCGCTCGCACAAGGCCAATCGCGTGTGAAACTTCCTGCGCACCCCCGAAATACATGTACCCCGCTCGCACAGGCCCAATCACGTGTGAAACTTCCCGTGCACCCCCGAAATACACGTACCCCGCTCGCACATGGCCAATCGCGTGTGAAACTTCCTGCACACCCCAGAAATACACATACCCCGCTTGCACAAGGCCAATCGCGTGTGAAACATCCCGCGACCCCCGAAATACACGTACCCCACTCACCCAGGGCCAATCGCGTGTGACACTTCCCGCGCACCCCCGAAATACACGTACCCCGCTCGCACAAGGCCAATCGCGTGTGAAACTTCCTGCGCACCCCCACAATACACGTACCCCGCCCACACAGGGCCAATCGCGTGTGTAACTTCCCGCGCACCCCCGAAATACACATACCCCCCTCGCACAAGGCCAATCGCATGTAAAACTTCCCACGCAGCGGGGTACGTGTATTCGGATGGGTGCGCGGGGAGTTTTACAGACATTTTCGTGGTTGGAGGGGGCTGTATGCTGGTCCACTGGCCTGTGCACCATATACGGGATGTGTGCTCTGTTCATGGCGCATGGGGAGGGGTTGGGGCGTAACTGGCGCTGCTGCAGGGTCTCTGCGCTACTCTGCACCACGGCTGGATATGGATGTTGAAATCCATGAATACGCTGTGCGCGGAAATGGATTTTGGCGCACGCGGCTGCCGCAGGCTGCCGCAGGCTGCCGCATGCACACACTGTGCGCCAGCTGCATGCGCCACTTGTGCGCTGAATTCTATGAATTACATAGTTTGTGTGTGCGCATGCATTAATTACAGTAGAAATTATGCTCACTTGTTAAAAATAATACAACACTCGTAGTCAATTCTTTAATTATTTACTAACCCAAATTGTGACTGACTGAATTATTCATGAATTGTTTGCATACGTTTGCCTCAATTTGGAGCAAGCTGCAATTTGGCCGGCTAATAAAAGACAAAGGGGAAATGAGTCGCATTCAAGCGTTCAGCCAAACACTTCCCAGGAAGCTGCAAGCCACTGCATAAAGGGAAGCCTCGATCCCAGCACTGGATGCATGGGTTCATGTGGGGACGGTGTCTTGAGCCGTCGCTCTTTGCCCTGAGGAACATGCTGCTCCCTCATCCGCTTCCACCAACGCTTAGTTGCCCAGCAACCTCCTCTCCATCACTGCCAGAGCACGGGGTCGCTCCTATTTTTTTCTTCCTGAAGTCACAACCACAGTATCCTTAAGATGAAGGGAAATGATCCTTGCGATCATGCGCACACAAGCCTCGTGGTATGTGAGAGGGATGTTTACTCTAGACTTTCCACGCGAGGCAGCTGCCATAGCTTTCAAGTCTTTGGGCCTCATTACGAGTAGCCCGGTCAGGAAAAAATGACAGTAAAACAACCGGTACTACCGGCTCTGGCATTTTCTCTGGACCAGGTTACTCAGAGTGTGCCAGTAGGGGCAGTGAACAACGGGCAGGCCTGACCTGCCGGTGGTTCAGGACCCTACCAGCAGAAAAATCAATGAATCAACGGTGCTGGTGCCTCAGTGTTCCCATCCCCTGGAGTCCTAAGGGACTCCATGGGAACGGGAACTTAACGTTCCACCGCTGCCCGTAATATCCCAGTAATACCGGGATATCAAGTGGCGGAAACAGTAAGCTGAGGTTGCCGGTAGGCCACCAGTATTACTGGAAACATCGTAATGAAGCCCATTGAATTGAGGAGCACTTGCCAGAGCTCTGGTAATATCTACGACAGTACCATTGCATGGACGGACCTGTGTGCATGAGTTTGCCTACCCAATCTACTTTTAGTGGTAGTTGCTAATCCTTCCACTCCACCCCCGAGTTTAAACAAGGTTCACACGGGTGACAAAGGGCCTCCCAGGATAATGCTTTCATTGCAATACTGGAAAATAGTCACCTTTAACACATTTTGTTCTTTGTTGTTTACAAAACCACATCTTCGGTTGTCTTAAGTATACACACACATGCACAAGCGCGTTCCGACTCAGCTATGTTAACATCTGACTTCATGAGATCATTGCAGAATGGTATCTTGCCTTGTTTTATGCACGCCTAGATTGTGGAGTCAGCAATGTTTACCTCTGTGTCCATGAGAGTTTTTGCAGAATGACATCTTGACTTCCTTATATACTTATGGGTTATGAGTTCAGCTTTACTGATGTTTGTGTTCATGAGACTATTTGCAGAATGGCATCTTGGCGTGTTTTATATACTAATTGGTTATGAGTTCAGATATGTTGACGTCTGTGTGCATGATATTGTTGCAGAATGGCATCTTGGAGTGTTTTATCTATACATAGGTTGTGCATTTATCCATGCTGACATCTGTGTTCATTAGAGTATTTGCAGAATGACATCTTGCCTTGTTTTATATACACGTACATTATGAATTAAGCAATGTTTACCTCTGTGTTCATTAGAGTATTTGCAGAATGACATCTTGCCTTGTTTTATGCACACGTACATTATGAATTCAGCAATGTTTACCTCTGTGTTCATTAGAGTATTTGCAGAATTACATCTTGACTTCTTCATGTACTTATGGGTTATGAGTTCAGCTTTACTGACATCTGTTTTCATGGGAGTATTGCCGAATGACATCTTGCCTTGTTGTATGTACACATAGGTTATGAATTCAGCGATGTTTGTCTCTGTGTTCGTGAGAGTATTTCAGAATGACATTGTGCATTCTTTTACATACATATGGGTTATGAAATCAGTGATGCTGTCCTCTCTGTTCATGAGATTATTACAGAATGGAATTTGAGGCGCTTTAATATGCAGATAGCTTACTTATTCCGCTATGTTGCAGGACAACATATTGGGTTGTTTTCTTTACACGTATGTTAGCGATTTATGATCCTGGAATTCATGCGATTAATAGAGAAGCACGTCTAGGGTTGCGTTCTACACACAAAGGTGACAATAGGCCAAGAGCAAGGTGTTCTTCTCTGAAGGGCCTACTCATGTTTTCGCTGAGGAGCTTTTTGTCCGGTGTCTGACTCTGCATTACATGCCAGGCTCACTGAAGTGCCCCATTTGCCAAGACAGGGAGTAGCTTGCGTATTAACCTGCGTTTCTATTATAAAGAATGAATTCATGCCTTTGGCAGCAATATGTTTTTCAATGCTAGTGTTATTTATTTCCCATTGAAAAAGCTACCTTATGATATGGGCGAGTGTGAATTTCAATATGCGGAATCTGACACCATAGATTCATTACATTTCAAAGTTTCAATGGGAAATTTCTTATTTTCGTATTTTTTTTTTAGAAGTAAGAGAAAGTTCAAGTCAATCAGATAGTGAACATGTTTCTTTGGGGGATATTTTCCAGTGTGTTCTATATCTAGTGTTATAGCAGATGTACCTGGACGGATAATAATAAAGTAGGAGTAGTAATAATAATAATAATGATAATAGTCACATCTGTTTTAATGTAGCGCCACATGCTGGATTCTTCCCACTGATAAGTGCTATAATAACAGCTGCCACCAGTCACATCAGTTACCCGGGTCTCAGGGGTGGAGCGGTGTATTGTCACTGCTGGGTTGCGGCTTTGGTTGCCTGCCTGCTTCTTACTTCTTAGGTTGCAAGATTACTTTGCAAAGGTGCCACCTGCCTGCCCTAGTGCCCTGCCTACGGTGCAAGGACAATCGCTCCTGTCTTCGTTTTAGGAAGCGGCCTGCATGCTCTGTCCAGCCAGGACGCAGACCCTTGCCTTTAGAAGTCTCTCAGAAGAGACAGCCACTGCATTCCTCTCCTTCTGAAGGCACAACATAGTTGAGTTCAAGAGCCACATCTGGCTTCTATTGGGAGGTTATTGTTTCACTTAGAGGACGCTGCTGCCTCAGCCCTCACGCTTTGATAGACCGCACATTGCACAGAATTGAAAACCTTTTTATCCTCACCATGTATGAGGGTGCCACATCTCGCAGGCAGCTGTAACTCTGAACCTCACTATTCCTTTGTAAGTCAGAGTGAATCAGAGGGCTTATAGCATTCATTACACGGTGTCAAGGGGTCAGAAATGTGAGGCGGACAACTTTGTGAAGGTTTTTCAAAAGATGCCATTTGATTAACTCAAATGGTTGGATCAACACCTCACTATCCCTACCCTGACAAGGATTTCCCTGCCTAAAATAAACTAAAGGAAACACTCCAGGAAGGGATATCTGTCCCTCACACTTATACATGCAGTAATTCAACAAGGTAATGCATGGCAGTTCAAAGGCAACAAAATAATATAACAGTTAGGTCCACAATATGACAACAGCCTCTATTTATAATCCGGGTGAAAGCCCCCACCCCAGATTCAAGCAGGATTCTGCTCCACAGCTCCAAAAAGAAACAAAGAAATTCTGATTTGCAGTAAAGTTGCAACACCGTTCTTTGTAACTCCGACTTGATAACAGAACGTTCCAACACTTCAGTGATTCAAGAAAGAAGGGTCTTTCTCTTCCTCTTACAATAGTAATATTCAGGATTAGCTTGTTCACATAAACAAAGAATATCTCCTGAACATAAATTGGCTTTGTCAGGATGCTTTGCCACAACTTATTATTTCTAAAGATATAGAACACTTCTGTAGCCGTTTTATACAGTGCTTTCTTCAGCAAGGATAGTATGTCAGAATAACCTGTTAATAGCACTTCACATCATAGCACTTCATCAAGTTCTACCTAGTTTACTTCCATGCCAGGTGTGAGAACCCTGTTGGTATTCCCTCCAAGTAGATCCCGGAAATCCCGTATTCATGTAGCCAGGAAAGAACTTTTCTCTTATCCCAACCCTAAGGGAAGATGAACGGGGAAAGATCACCTGGGTAGGGCTTCTTGAAACTTTTATAGAGTGCACCAACTCAACCTTCCTTCCGTCTAAAGAATCTCCCTTATCCAAAATCAACAATCCCTCCATATCTGGTACATCCCCAAGGAACAGAAACACTGGTATATTCGATAACCACAATTCCCAGAATCCCTGTTTTCCTGTTTCCAATCCGAATGCTCCCAATCATTCTCTTTCACGTCACCGTGTTTATTCTTTTCTGAACACCCACTGTACTTTAACTAACCTCGATAATGATCCCGGTCATTCCAATGTGTTTCACAAACCCTATCCATATCACCCTTCTGAGTTTATCAAAACCCCCAGTACGAGGATTATAATTCCCTACAACACTTTTTTCTCATCGTACCACGTAGGACATTCAGAAGCACTGCCCCACCCCCCTTTCCAACACGAACGCTTTCGCTCACCACCAAAGACAACGGACTAACAGAGCTGTTTTCCCGACATGTCCCGACAACAGGGTTAGGCAAAGTCAGGCAGTAGACCAGGATCACACACACACCTGACAGCCCTTTCCTTTCCCCACAGGGATAAAAGGTGGAGCATGAAAGCACAATACGAGCAAAGCAGACCGCACGATAAGACATCTCAGCCTTCCGCATACCTCTCTCAAACTCTAACCAAACACAACCACAACCCTAAAGCACAGCAAACCGCACAAACTTAACTACACCGCAACAACAAAACAAATCACACATATCTTCGGACAACAGAACTCGACGGCTAACAAACAAAAATCTCACCTAAGCTCAGCAAACAGTGCTAACCAAACAGAAACTGCCAACAACACATCACTGCTCTCTTGCACTTTTCCCACTCTGTGCCACTAACTCACCCCACCACCTCTCCTTTTTCATATCCGCCAGAGTGCCAGGGGACCACTCCGCTGGTGATAGTGCACAGTACAAATCTCCTTTAACATTAACATCTATCCAGGCATGGCAGTGCAAGAGGAGGAGGAAGGCGCTGAATACCGAGAGCCTGACAAGGAGAGAAACGAGCTTGCTCTTTCTGACCCAGACAGCGAGACCTCCGCCGAAGGAATCGTAATACCCCGGACAATGGCTCAAGTGTGTTGCAGCAGATGTCAACAGTACACGGAGCGTGCCTACGCTGATTAGCAGGATGGAGGAAGACACCTGCTACCATGGTACTGCCCTTGACTCCAGATACAAGGAAAGCCAATAGGTTCATCGCAGTCGGTGAGTCGAGGGGAGAACCGGTAAGAAACCGAACTGTGTTGAATGAACGTCGCATAGTGGCATGTTGAGAAAAGTTCAAAGAACTGTAAATTGTTAAGGGAAGACCAGGTGCAGAGGGAATCAACACCACGTGGGTGACGTGGGTGTTTACTTCAGAGACTCTGGTTAATCCCATGTTGAGTGAAACTACTCATAGCAGAAGGCCGTAGGAGAAGGTCAGAAAGGTCAAAGTGGTCATACAGGGGTCTAGCAAAATCCCAGAACAGTCGAAAGTCTTTGACCAACAACATTTTTGAAAAAGCCAGGGAAGTGAATCCTGCATCAAGAGAAAGCGAAAGGAAATGTAAAGTGGGAAGATTGAACCTGACAGTAGGGATACCAATAAAGAGGGATGAAGTCTAAAGTCCCAAGAAACAGTGTGTTGACAAAAGTGAAACCCCGACAAAGGGAGGTCCACGGGAAACTTTTTAAAAAGACATTAGGATTTGTGAATACCAAGAAGAAAATATCTTTGCAAAAGCCAGAGTAAACCCGACGGAGTAAAGCAAACGTTCGAAAAGGGATCTGAGCCCGGAAGAGGGAGATCCAGATGTGAGAGGCCATCACCCCAACAACATGTGAATGCAATCGAGAAGGCATTTTGAATATAAACCAGAGTGAACCTGACTGGAGGGAGGCTAATATTCGAGAAAGGCCTGCGCCCGGAAGAGGGGGACCTAGAGGTGAAGAATTATCACCTCAAATATTGATCCGAAAATATCTTTTTGTTATATTTTTAACCTGTCAGGCCCTTGGAAGCAAGAAAGTCAACCGCCAAAGGTCCTGGTAGTAATTGGAACTGTTTGTGGGTCCAAGCCCGGAAGAGGGGGATCCAAGGGTGAATAGCCATCACTCACTGTACATTTGAAAGGAAAGGAACTTTGTGTGTGTTATTTTGGAGCCTATCGGGTCCTCTGAGGCAAGAGACATTTTTGTAGAAAAGAGACTTAACCCCTGAAGGCCCTGATACCTGAAGCAGAACTGTTGTCTCGTGCTGGGAAAGTTCGAGTGTGTCCTGTGCGCCGAAGGCCCACCTTGACCCATGCTCAAAATGTGGGGAAGTGAGACCCCAGCTACCACATCCTGTCTTATCATTTGTGAAAATTTCTTTCTTTCTTGTGAATCATATCCCACACTCTTTTTGATATTTAGTTGTAAGGATTGGCAATCGTTTTTTTTTTGTATAGGCCCTTTTATTTTGACAAGACGCCACTAGGACTGCCTTATTTTTATTTGATGGCCGTAGCTTGTGCCCATCTTAGATTTAGGTTTAGATTACTGTGATCACTTGTGTCCGTCTATTCTTGATACCATGCCTTCCTTACACACGCCTACTACTTCAATCACACCTGGTTCACTTCCATGCCAGGCCTAATACTTCAAAGGTTTGCTGATTGAGTATACTTTCCTGATAGAACAGTAAATCACAAACAAGTACCTTTGTGGTTAAGATTAGCTTACAACAGCTTTGCAGTGTTCGTTACTTTATAACATCAGACTTTAAGCAGTGCTTCAGGGAAAACCAGATTCACATTGGTGCCATTTTGTACTCTTTTGCACTTTCCAAAGCATCTGCAAGTTATGCTCCTCTCTCTCTGAATAACCTTTTCCAGAAAGGCAGCCTCCTTGCAACTATGGTTTCCCCACTGCGTTATGAACCAAACACTGACAAGGATATTGTTACGCTCACCTGGTATCCACGGGGACGCCCTTATGCCCTGATTGCCGGATTCACCCTGAACCCTTCCGGATTCCGGATGGTGCCTTCTATGGAGGTCGGGCCTGAAAACACAGGAGGACTGGACTTAGGAACAGATTTAGTTTCCTCCCACCTGCCCCCTGGACTCGATCTGATGGCCCACTCCTCACCTTGTTTTGATGTCTGGCGTGCTCTCCGTCCTGCCTTCTGTGTAGGGGCGCGTAGTTTTCTGCGGGTTTGAGCGACCGAGTTTACTTCACTGGTGCTAACCCATTTAAGTGTCTTTAAGGAGGTAAGTCTGGTTATAGCAGTCTTAAAATGTCCTTGCTTTTCTGTCTTGCGATTAATGTCTTTTCCTTATTTATTACCCCTTAGGTGCACAGAGGTTCGGTGGATGCGCAGCTTTGATCGGGCTCCTACCAGGATGATGGACGCACCTCCCCCGTACCCCCAAGGCAACTCCTAAGGTGATTCTCCTGCCTGGTCCAGGTTTGGCTGGAAAGTTTTAATGAAATATTCTAATCAAACGCGGTGCATGAATGTTCTCACTGGGTTCCCAAGATCTGTCTTTAGGGCCGTAACCCTTCCAATCGACTAGATAGTATAGTTTGGATCTAGTATATTTGGAATCCAGGATTTGTTTCACTTCGAATTCGCGTTCTCCATCGATCATTATGGGTTCAGGTGGTGGTTTAACTCGTGTACCGGGTTGTACTGGTTTTAGAAATGAGACGTGGAATAATGGGTGAATTTGCATGTTGGCTGGTAATGCTAGTTTAACAGCTGCTGGGTTGATGATGGGTTGAGCAGAATAAGGTCCCAAATAGCGAGGACGAAAAGTCTGGGTTCCTTTTTAGAGGTATATATTTTGCGGCTAGCCAAACCCTGTCTCCTACCTGATAGTCAAGGGCCTTTTTCCGATGTTCGTTAGCAAACCTTTTTTGCTTGTTCTTGGGTTGGATTAACTGTTCTGTTGCCTTTTTAAAGGCCTGAGAGATGTTTGCATGAAGAGTATTTACTGCCAGCATTTCTATACTGGGAGGGCTGTCTTGTTCGGAAGAACGTGGATGTCTGCCGTAGAGGGTGTAGAAAGGTGTTTGACCAGTACTGGAATGCAATGAATTGTTGTAAGCACATTCGGCTATCCATAATAGATCTCTCCAGGTTCCTTCGACTTGGTGCAGCATGCACCGTAGGTATTGTTCGAGAGTCTGGTTGGTCCTCTCTGTTTGACCATCCATTTGGGGGCGATGGCTGGTGGATAGTCTGATGTCGATTTGAGCCATAGAGCAGCTTTTTCCAGACGTTAGATACGAATTGGCTGCCTCAATCAGAGACCAGGACTGAAGGGAATCCATGCAGTTTGATAATGTTTTCCAGGAACACTTTTGCTAGATGGGATGCATCCGGGAGGCCTTTGAAAGGGATGAAGTGTGTCATTTTAGAAAATAAGTCTACTACTACTAAAATGGTGTTAAACCCTTGGCTGGGAGGCAAATCGGTAATAAAGTCGAGAGAAAGTGTGTGCCATGGTGCAGGAGGAATGTCTAATGGTTGCAGGAGGCCAGCTGGTTTTTGTTTTAGTGACTTGTTTTGTGCACACACCTCACGTGACTGAACATATTGGATGACGTCTCGGCGCCAAGTGGGCCACCAATAATTGCATTTCACTTTGGCTAGGGTTTTGGCAATTCAGGGATGACTTTCTATCAGAGAATCATGATAGTCTGAAATTATTTGTTGTTGTAGCTCTGTTTTAGGCACATAGAGGCGTTCGTCAAAATATGGCAGTTGATTTTTAACGGTGTATTGTTTTCTTATGTTATGCCATTCCAGTAATTTGTTAGGGGTTATTTCACATTGGATCACGTTTCTAAGCTCAGTTTGTGTTAAAGCGGTGGTGAGGCCTAAGAGCTTGTCCTCAGGAATAATGACTACTGGATCTGGGGTTGCATATACTTCCTCATCGATGCCCATGCGAGATAGTGCATCAGCTTTCCCGTTTCTTACATCTAGTCGATAAGTGATCACGTAGTCATACTCGGCGAAAAAAAGGGCCCATTGTAATTGGTGTGAGGATTGTGCTTTTGCTGTTTTTAAATATTGTAGGTTCCGATGATCTGTGATTACTGTGACCTTATGCCTGGCCCCCTAGAGGTAATGTCGCCATGCCTTGAAGGCGGATTTTATAGCAAGCAGTTCCTTATCGGTGATGGCATAATTGAGTTCAGGGGGTGTGAATTTTCATGACCAGAAGGCCACGGGGTGCAATTGGCCAGTTTCAGGGTCCCTCTGAGAAAGAACCGCCCCCATAGCCATGCTGCAGGCATCCGTTTCCACGATGTAAGGAAGATCCGGATGAGGATGTTATAAAATCGGGGGTTGAGGTGAACCTTTCCTTAAATTCTTGGAAGGCCTTTTCGGCATCTTCTGTCCACATTAATTTTTTATAGTTTTTTCGTAGAAGAAATGTGATCGGATGCAGAATCTGAGAGAAGTCTGGAATGAACCGACGGTAGAAGTTTGCAAAGCCCAGCATGCTCTGGACCCCTTTTAACAAGGTCGGAGAAGGCCATTTAAGAATGGCATCCACTTTGTGTACATCTATTCGGATGCCTTTCAGAGTAAGAATGAAACCAAGAAATTCTACTTCGGTTACGTGGAAAAAGCATTTTTCAAGTTTTGCATATAGTCCATGTTGGCGCAGTTTGGCAAGGACAGCATGGACATGCTTGACATGGTCTTGCTTCGAGGTTGAATACACTAGGATGTCGTCTATGTAGACTAGGGCACAAACATCAATCAATTCCCTTACAACATCGTTCATAAAGTATTGGAATGCCGTTGGGGCATTACAAAGTCCGAAAGGCATTACGTGGTACTCGAACAACCCATATTTGGTACGGAAGGCTGTTTTCCATTCATCTCCTTTTTTAACTCGGACCAGGTGGTACGCTCCTCTGAGGTCTAACTTAGTATAAATCTGGGCATCTTTGACTTGATCCAGCATCTCAGGAATAAGTGGCAGGGGGTAAAGGTTCTTCACAGTGATCTGGTTCAATGCACGATAGTCAATACAGGTTCTCAAGTCCCCTTCCTTCTTTGGTACAAAGAATAGGGGACTGGCTGCCGGTGATTTAGATGGGCAAATGAACCCATTTGCCAAGTACTGGTCCAGATAGGATTATAGATGCTGGTTTTCTCGTTCTGTGAGTGCATAGATTCTGCCACAAGGGATCTGTGCACCAGGTATGAGGTCAATCAGGACATATACAGTGGTAGTGTATTAGCTTGTTCCTTCTGGAACACATCCTGGAAATGTTGATATTCTTCAGGGAGAGTACTAGTTGCGCCAAGTGTAGATATGCCGATTCTAGGACTCATAGGAACATTGAAACTGGATTTGTTTTCTTGGAAATAAAAGGTGGAAGCGCAATCACGAGGAAAAGTCAATTTTCTTGCACGCCAATCTATCCGAGTGTTATGAGCAACTAACCATGGCATCCATAATATTAGCTGAAACTGAGGTGCCTTGATGAGATCAAAGGAAATTAATTCCTGGTGTCCATCCTGGCACAGCAGGGTTATTCCTGCTGTACATTGGGTTACTGGTCCGGAAGCAATTTCTGTCCCATCCACCGTGGTTACCTTTTCTGTGTTCGTCTTAAAACATAAGGGAAGCCCCATCTGTGTGGCCATATCTCGATCAATGTAATTCCCAACTGCTCCGCTGTCTATGTAAGCTTCAACGGTATGCATCCTTGATGGTTGTTGGTGATTGATTAGGATCACTGGTATTGCAAAATGTGAGGTCTGTGGCTCTTCTCACTCGACAAACTGACCTCTACTTTTGTCGAGCTAGGCAGTTTTCCGACTCCTCACATCCTTTTCTGCAGCTCCCACAATTCGCTTGGGGGGTTTTATCGGACAGTCTTTTAGGAAGTGCCTTGATTGTCCGCAGTACAAACATAAGTGCTGTTGCCTTCTCTTGTCTCTTTCAGCTTTTGTTAACGATGGTCGTATGCCTCCGATTTGCATTGGCTCTGTGGTATTCTCTGACGTGCATGGAGTAGCATCCTTGGTTCGTAGATACACGGCCCGTGTATCTGATCTGGACTGATCTGCTTTCCGATCTTGTAGTTGATGATCTAGTTGCACCACCAGGTTGATAAATTCACTACAGTCTCTAGGTGGATCAACCACCTGAGCCAAGACGTCCTTCTATTTCCCTCGAAGGCCTCGGTGAAACAATGTGGTTCTCTTGTGTTCAGGCCACCTGGTTTCAGCCACTAATCTATTGAAGGTTGCTATGTATGTTAGTAAATCCTGATTCCCCTGCTGGAGTGATAGAGTTTGTTGTCTACAGCTTCTTCATGGGTGTGTCGAGCAAAAAGCTTTTCCATTTCCCTTTGGAAACCCCCAAAGTCACGTAGTAACGGATCATCATAGCTCACAAGCAGCACTGACCAGTCTGCTGCCCTACTGCTCAGATATGACAAAATAAATGCTACTCGTGCCTGATCGTTAGGGAATGCGCCCGGTCTGCAGAGGAAGTGAAGACGACATTGATTCATAAATGCAGCATACTTCCTTGGGTCACCTGAAAATCGTTCAGGCGGTGCTAGCGGTATTGCTCCGGGTAAGGTGATTTGTACTGGAGCGGCAGATGACGTGGTTGCCTGTGCCGGTGGATTATTCCCAGGTAATGGGGCTTGTCCGGCCTGTGATTGCAGTAATTGCCTGCTGATTTCTTCGGTGTGATCCTTAGTGACGACAAGGTCTTCGCAGGGTATTAGTCTCTTGCCTAGCCGAATGCACTTCGGAACGTAATTGTCCTAATAACTGGGCCAGTTGGTCCATTTCTGAAGTGTCCATGGCGCCCAGGTGGATAATGTTATGGAGGCTTCGCGTTCTGTTATGCTCACATAGTATCCACGGGGACGCCCTTATGCCCTGGTTGCCGGATTCACCCTGGACCCTTCCCGATTCCGGATGGTGCCTTCTATGGAGGTCGGGCCTGAAAACACAGGAGGACTGGATTTAGGAACAGATTTCGTTTCCTCCCACGTGCCCCCTGGACTCGATCAGATGACCCACTCCTCACCATGTTGTGATGTCTGGCGTGCTCTCCGTCCTGCCTTCTGTGCAGGGGCGCGTAGTTTTCTGCATGTTTCAGCGACCGAGTTAACTTCACTGGTGCTAACCCATTCAAGTGTCTTTAAGGAGGTAAGACTTGTTATAGCAGTCTTAAAATGTCCTTGCTTTCCTTTCTTGCGATTAATGTCTTTTCCTTATTTATTCCCCCTTTGGTGCACAGAGGTTCGGTGGATGCGCAGCTTGGATCGGGCTCCTACCAGGATGATGGACGCAGGAGCGTATGATGGATGGTAGGTTAAGTGCGAAGTGCGGCGCGGTAATGTCTTCTTTTGCTAACCTGTATTCTTTATTCCTTTTCAGGTCACGATGGTCTTTCTGGGCGGTTGAAGATTTCCGGAGCGGAGCCGGCCAAGAAATGCCCAGCCAGGTTATCGTGATTACTGTCGTAAATGCCGTGAGTAACCTGTTTTAACGTTGTCCTTCTTTCTCTCTCCCTCCAGGTGCTTCGTTCCGGTGAGTGCGTGGTGTCCCGATGATGCTGCCGACTGGAGGAAAGACCGCGAGCAGCAGGAAGATGGATAATCGACTGATGGTAAGTTGCAGGTAAGCAGAGACTGCTAATGATGTTCTTTTGTCTCCTCTGCAGGTCCGCTGTTCAAGGATCGCTGGTTTCTGGTCTCTCGACACGATGAGCGTCACGCTGCTGGCTGCAGAATAACGCGAAGCACGTTCTGTAACCTGGGTGTGGTTTATATAGCCCTCTAGTAAAGTAGTCCAGGTAAAGTAGTCCGGGCTACCACACCCAAAACACTGCACCGCACAGTTTGGTTCTAGGAACTCGGCTTTGTGGGTGCCTCCATGTTGGCTGCAGGCCTCCAATGAAAAAGTAGTCCCTTCAAGACAGTGTTCCAACCTGATCATGAGCCTGGCGCTAAAGGCGCCAGGGCTGTCTCCAGGAGAGTCCATGAGGATAGTGCAAGGCCCTTGGGGCCCCAGGTGAACCCTGAGTCTTAACCCTACCTGGCATGTGACCCTGCCAGTGGGGTTTTGGGTCACGGACATGACAGTTATGGTTTTATTTTGCTTCTTCCTTGTCTTTGACAATGTGGGTTTATACCAGCTTTTGTTATATTCTTCTTCAAATATTGCAATTAGCTTTACAACCTTTGGAACTTTCATTAGTCCCCTACCTTCTCTGGCAATAGCTGCTGGTTTTAAATTGCAATGATGTTGCTTTATTTTGGCTTGGGTAATGGTTGTCTGCGTTATAATTTAAAAGTATTGCCCCATCTTGTTGCTGGATTCTCAATAAACTTGTATGCTTAATGACAGTCATTTGGCTCCGAAAAATACAGTTTTCTCTGGTTTCTGATAGTTCGGTATTCAGAATGGCCTTTGACTTTACTTTCATGCACATGAATGTGTTTTCTACTCTGTAAACGCCTGTATGGAGCACACAAGCAGTCTCAGAGTGCTCCGGGGTCACTATCAGCTTGTGAATTCACTGCATAAGGCGTGCACGTCCGATTCCCACACTGTTAATAGGTACTCTGTTTCAGTGGCTCCTCTGTTTTTGGTTCGCCGCCGCCCAAGGGCCTTGTAAAAGGAGATTCCTTCGCTCCGGAGCTTGCCGGCCACCAGAGACAGCTTTGTGGGAAAGAAAGCTTTGCACGCTTTCACTTCCCGCTGCTCAGCATCTGTAAAACGGGTCTTCAGAGGGTAAGCTTCCCTCTTTCATGCTTCCCACTGTGCAAACAGCAATAAAGGCTCCTGGAGAAAAAGACCCTCGCAGGACCGGTTACTTTTCTCTGCTTAACAGTGGTCCCACTGTCTTCTCCCTCCTCCAGGTTCTGCTTTTGCTTCTCACACTGCTCTCCCTGCTCACTAATGGCGTGCACGTGAGGGGGCCTTTTAAGCCTCCCAGTCTCCCTCAGGTGTGGGTCATTACTACTAACAAGCTGACTAGCTTTGCAGTTTTGTTCCTCTTTAGGCCTCTTCTTCATCCCAGTACTTCGAGAATGATGGAACTTGAAGTCTCGAATGACAAAGTTCTTTTTTCTCACTTCTTCTGTTTTGAAATAAGCCATTAGAAGGCTGGGGTCTCGGGGGAAGTTGAAGAAGGGGGTTTCCCATTCCTCATGACCTGCTCCACCCTCATGTGATCCTCCCGCAAGACACCACCCCCAGGGTCGGGATCAGAAAACGTCTACCTTTTCCTGGCCTCATGAGAAGGGTCCCAGGCCAGGTTTTGTGGGGTAATCATCACTGATTCATTTCAAGACCAACTTTAGGCATCCATTTTATTCTTAAATTTTCCACATCCATCAATAAAGAGCCACACAACTACTTTTAGTGGAAAAATGCTTGGTCACAGATTCATCAAATTTTATACATCTCAGATAAAAGTCAGCATAAATCCATACGTAGATTTATTGTGGGTGGAGAAGAGGGCAATTGCAATAATAACTGTAGAGACGTAATCTCGCAAGATCACAGCCCGCGTGGGATCTCGCAAGACCATTGTCCTGGGAGTGCGGCTTGGCGCGCAAACTGAATGTGAGTGGCTTGAGGGATGGGGCAGGCACTCCCTGGCAGTCCTCCTATTTGAGACTGGAACCTCAGTATAATGTTAGAATCCTGGCTCACTTTAGACCCTCATTTAGGCACAGGGCCTATTGGCAGTGAAGTAACTGCAGGACATTAAACTGGACTTGCTGGGCAACATATTGTCATTTCCTAGTTGATTTATATATGTGCAAATAAACCCCCACCGCAAATCATCAATTTGTGTAGAGTTTTCTGTGAAGCCACTACACTAAACCCATTCCACAACCAAATTAAACCGCCCCTGTTCATGTTGCAGTCTTGCAATAAAGAACCAGGACCAACTCCCAATCCCACAGCACTTATTAAAGACCAACTGCAGAGTTGAAGGCTAAGAATTGAAGCACATTGTGTCTGGTTGAGGAAACCCCAGTGCTTCTGTGTTCAAGCCTCACCCTCTGGCAAAAAGAGATTGGGCCTCATTGTAAGTTTGCCGGTCTGGGAACTACGGTACCTTAGTTCCCAGACCGGCAAACTACGAGTTGTGCTTGCGGGTGCCTTTCTGCCCGCCAGGTCGGACCTGGCGGGCAGAAAGGCACCCGCAAGCACAGCATGTCGGATGTAAACTGTGCCGGTGTATCCGACCTCCCCTTTCCCATTCAGCCGTATGGGGCCGAATGGGAATCGGGAGCATCTCTTTTTTCCGGTGCCCACAAATGGGCAATTACCGGGTCCATCAGGGCCGTAATGACCCGGTAATTGCCCATTTGCAGGCGCTGGAAAAATTGGCAAATTTGGCGGCAACCTGTAGGTTTTACCGGCAAGGCTACCGCCAAACTTGTAATGAGGCCCATTGTCCTATATTTTCCCGCAACATGGAGGTAAGCGAGCCTGCAACCTCTAAATTGCTGCACTTAGTCTCTCTTTATCCCCTGAGCCAGGGCACCAAGGCAGTTTTTGAGGTAGCCTGAGCTTCTGAAAACGTTTCCAAACTATTTCTTTCTACATCTTATTTCCTGTGCAACGCTTCTGCTCTTTACATAAGCCAATTAATCAAACGCATGACCACCCCTCCAATGCCCATTGGCATGGTATGGCCGGGCCATGGTTTCCCTTTTCCTGGTCTCAAAGGCTCTGTGTGGGTTTGGTGGGTGCACTGACAAACAAAGCTGTGAAGGATATTAGCATGTTTTAATTGATGTTGCAAGGAGGAAACAGCAGGCAATTAGCCGGCGTCCGAGCTTCCTGCTGCGTTTACAAGTGTGCATGTATCGGTTACCAGGGCTTGCTTTGAGCGGAGGCGCTCGCTCCCAGCTCTTCCGGGTGATAAGCGGTTGGCACTCAAGCTGCCGGCTCCTTTCTCTGATCAGCCTGCAGGTGTTGCAAATGCCAGCCTTGTCTGACAGCGAGTAAAAAGGGATCGCCTTTCAGTTAATAAATGTTTGATGCTTGAACGCAGTCAGTAACTAAAACGGTGCGTTTTCCCAAGCAAGAGAATCTATAAAAGAATTGGAGTTTGTAAAATGTCAGACATGACCTTTTTCTGCTACACCACAGCACGTGTTCCTCGTGGCCAGGAGCTCTTTGCACTCTCGCTGTGGTGCTTCTGCCCATCTCTGAGCTGGACCAACCGATCTCTCATGTGGCCCTATACTGTGCTACTTTTTAATCTGCTCCAGAACTCAAAAACTTTAAACCTACACGGTTCCCCCGTCCCTATCGTACTGTCCGCGGGAAAGAAAAACTTTACTTTACAAAACTGGTATGTACAGCATCAACAGATTAGCAAAGAAACAGGAAATGGAACCCCTTAAGCTCAGCCCATCCAATCAGGACAGGTCCCACACATAAAGGCGCGTGCAGCTAGTCCCACTTCCCCTTCTTTGCTGCTCAGAAACGCAGGAAGGCAATCCAAGCTTCTGCCCTACTCGGTCAGTCCTTGCTAACTAGTACAAGACCAAACCAAGGGCAGTATCCGGAAAATTCCATAATCTATTGGCAACCACAGCAAGAAGAGCTGTTAAAATCTTTGACCTCTGCTCCTCCATTGCTATCTGAGTGAAGAGAAAAGAAACACAGTGGGTGGCAGTTGCAGATGACACCACAGTCTTCATCATCCTGACCTTCATTCCTACAGCAGGCAACACCGGCAAAATATCAATGCTTTGTAATACCTCCTGGAAGCCAGTAATATTTATTCTAGCTCACTGGAGTGAGGAAACATTTGCATGAATACATATGCAACAATAGCACTTGCATAAGCAATAGTTCAGAGATTTAACTATCAGGGGGGAAGGTCCAGTAGATCCCTACCCAGCCTGTTAATCACAATGCCATAAATAAATAAATAAAAATATATACGTGGGGGATACGGCAAAGCAGACCATCATAACCTCTGGCGGGGGAAAGTAATTTTCCTGCAAGGCATTGGCAAATGATATGCAAACATTGTGAGGGCAACCTTATTGCAATACAAAAAGTACTATATTGCTGTGTTGAAATGAAGGGAAGCAGAACCACAGGAAGCGTCGCTCCCTGAAGGCATTGGTGCTCTCTGTGGGGACTTCTCAAAAATGGCAGAGGGGGGTCTAACCCACCCGTTCCTTGAGTAGCGAAAGGTTCTTTATATTTGTATGTATTTGCATTTCTAGGATGTATAGTGCGCATAACGCGCCAGAATCAAGCAGGAGACCCTGCATCGAAGCACAGATGAAACACAGGAAATAACGTTTTCAGCTTTTTTTCTGAATTTCCAAAGACAGCCGATTCCAGAGTCTCCTCGTTGGTAGAAAATGAAGAGCTGTTGGCTTCTATCAGCCCACGGCCCCCTGTAACAGGAACAAAGTGAACCTCCCCGAGTTTACTTTTCTGTGATGATGTGTGGAAATGATAACTACTAGGGTAAAATTTCTATCTCTCCTCGAAGGATAGATGCAAGGGGTCCTCGAACAATCAAGATGCCTGTAAAGTGGGTTCTTTATAACAAATGAACTACCTTAATCTGGATTCCAATTAGAACCTAAGATAACCAATTACACAAATATTGAAACAAACGTAAACAGACCACATTTTGAAAAACTGGGGCTAGACCTGACTCGCCATTTCTATTCCTTCCATACGGGATGGAAATTTGCATTGTAAGAGGACCATCTTTGTTAGGACAGTAAATATCCTTGATGGAACAAACCGGCAATTGAAACAAACTTTCCAACCTGTGCATTCCCCTAAACATTTTAATGGAATACCAAGCACCCCAATGCTAACACTTAAGAGGAAGAAACGAAAATGAAGTAAGCTAGTTCAATTTCAGCCATGACACCATGTGGATCAAGAGAAAACTTTGCATTAACTGATCCTTAGCTGTCTCCCTAGTCATTGCCGGCATACCTGCTGATGCAGGTACTCTGGGAGGTGTCCAAGATCCTTCTCTTCCGATGTTAATACTTCTCTTATTGACATATGGTACCAAGAGATGGGGTTCAGACTGATCACATGAGAACAGCATTCTGAGAAAAACACTACTTATTGCAGTTAATGTAATGTCAGGGATTGGGAACTAACAACTAGGAGGGTAAATACCGGGAAACACACGTACAACGAATTCCTGGCCATACAGGGAGAG
Source organism: Ambystoma mexicanum (assembly GCF_040938575.1). Lineage (NCBI taxonomy): Eukaryota > Metazoa > Chordata > Amphibia > Caudata > Ambystomatidae > Ambystoma > Ambystoma mexicanum. Next base: position 731,964,078 of record NC_090923.1, read on the forward strand.
AGATCAACACTCTCGACACTGCCACCATGCTGTGACATGCTATAGGTTAGTATCACCTCTGTAACTGGTAGTCCCTACCCTCCACAACAATTCCACAGGAATGAAAAAGAGTTGCCATCGACCCCAGAGGGAGGGATACTACTCACCTCTATGTCGTTAACAGAATCTAAACCCCACCCTAAAGATAGTGATGGGGATTAGCCATTCTATATCAAGACCGGAGACTTTCTATTCTTCAAGTTTAAAACTATCTTGCAACGTCATACAACACCTATCGGTAAGTGGACAATGTGGCACTCCACTGAATGAGTCTTTGACCCCTATGATACCAGACCATATCCATGCTGACAAGCAAATATCAGAAGAAATGTACAGTATTGCTTAGCAACGCTGACATGAATGGGGATGGATATACATATATACATGCCACAGAGAATCCCTCAGAGGACTTGCGCCAGAAACCCAAGGGATGGTGAAAGGAACGAAGGAACGTCCATTGAACCATGTATATGCGTATGTCCGGCTTTTTGAATCTTGGGATGCCAAGTTAAAGGGATAATAAAACAACACTGATAATGATGAGGATAAACCTGCAAAAAGCTGTTGACAGAACAAAGTGAGAACAAAAGGGGGGGCTACAACCACATATACATTTCTTGGCATTACATTCCTGTTAGAATGCCTATAGTGTTCTGTTAGTTCAGTTACGTTTACATGCTTCAAATAGTAAGCCAAGTATTCTTAGGGAAAAAGAGATTTTACTGCGGAGTCAATCCGGTGTCTTAGGTTACGGCTTTATTGTATTGGCAGTCATTTTGTTCGATTTTTTTTTTTCTTTTGATTTTTTTCTATACAAGTCGTGATCTACAAAAATAATAGTACAAGGGGAAGTGCAGTACAGAAAATGGCATCCAATTTCAAAATCATTGGTGGGTTAGTACTGTCCGTGTGCAAAAAAGTCACATCATAGCATACAAGAATATCTATAAAACAAAGTTATAAACAAATGAAATTCAACAATAAAAATCATCAGTTGCCTAACAAGTCAAACAATCAACCCAAGTAATTATTTGTTCGGTACATGTTTTCTCATATGTTTCAATGAAAAAGAAGGCATCCTGAAGTTTTTAAAGTCTGAATGACAAGAGTGTTGGTCCACTAATTTGGAAAACTGGATTGGTCACTTGGACGTACTAGATGGACCAGCTCTAGAAAGAGGGGGGAAATAAATTCAACAGAGGACCAAAAACCAGAACAAAGTGACACACGGCCATTGAAAGAAAACAGGTGAGACGATTGCCTTATTCCTTCGTGAAGAGAAAACCTACTGTGATTGAGATGGAATGATGAGATGTACAGATGTACAGATGTTAAATACAAGTTTTAATGCTTGGCATTGAGCCAAATGTTCCCTTTTCCGGGATCCCGCAAAAAGTTTCTCACCAGATCTCGGTGAGACACTTCTTTCTGGGAAATACACTTGCACCCTTCCTTTGTTTGCATGTTTATATCATGGGATGTTGTTTGGTCAGGCCATTCTAGCAATATCCGAATGAAGGTAGATCTGGATCTGAGATACACCCAGCAGAGAATTATTGTTCATTGGTTGTATTGACCGCCATTGAAGATGTGAGACTCAAAACTGTTGCCGACGGATTTATGTTGGCCATGTAAAGCTGCGAGGGGCACAAAGTGGTATATGTTTGGGAATGTAGCAAAGTTGGGAATTATTGGGATGATGTTATTAATAGAATGGAGATAGTGACAAATTGTAAAATTCCTAGGTCACCAGTGCTCATTGTTTTGGGTCAATTGATATTGATTCCAAATGTGTTTTATGAGTCTACATAATGGTTGTGCATTTAATAATCTCCAAGAAAATTATTTTAAGAAAATGTAAGAGTTTGGATAAGCCACTACATAAAGTATGAACGCATCGTATGGTTTTATTGTCAGCAAAGGAACGGGTGCATTTCATATGCAAAAAAATCTTTTGATGATTATACAGCAATAGGGGGCCCATTTAATGATTTATATTGGTGAACATTTATTTTTTACATTATGTGTATCTCTTGTGAGCAGAGTTGACACTTACCCACAAGCCAACTTGAACTCTGGTCTGCATCCCTCTGAAATCACTACTCTGCTGAAAATATTTAAGCGAAGCTTTTTAGGTTTAAAAAGTGTGCATCTTTTATATTGTGCTTACAACATTGTAGGAAACCCCTCTCTTGCATTATTTTCCATGTAGTCATGATAAATACTCTGAAAGATAAAATGTATTTATGGGTGGTGAGATCAATCTCCTAACCCCAAAGACCCCTTGCCCCCACAGCTGGTGGCATCCCCCAGTAAATAATGACCACTTGCAGGACTGACTAGAACACCTGCATTGCTCATTAAATTCATTCCAACACACGTTTCCTGGTAGTGGGAGTAGGCACCGGGCGGTTAGAGAGTGCATAGTGTGCCCAGTGCTTTAAGTGGGGCGGAGCTAGCTGGGGCTGTTTCACTCCCCCTTTAGTCACTCGGCTCCTTGAATGAAAGGGCCGCCTGCTGGGTGTTGGAGGCACAGAAGGGGAGCTGGGGTGCACTGGTGTCACACCTTTGGTGCGCTCAGTGTCTTCTTTTGTTTCATCATCACCGGCTCTGAGCCCGTGATTTGGAACAAAATGGAGGGGCTGGGTGCACAAAGGGTAATGATGCCAGTGTGCCCAGCTCTCCTGCTCTTAACAGACCCCACTCCCCTTAGGCGAGGGGGGGGGCTCTCATTAGAGGCGTGGCCTACTTAGCACACACCTCTAACAGGACCCCCCCATCCCCTCGATTTGGCATCGCACTTAAAGCACGAAGGCACACCCCAGTGCAGTGTCCAATGACAGGGTTGACTGTGTGCGCAGCCTTGAGCAGATCCACTTCTGGAAAGTTAACCTTAATGACTGTATGAATATTTGCAGGCAAAGTGAATAGGCAATGACTTTGGGGAACCCCTTTATGAGACTAGAGGAGGCAATTGTCAAATCTCGGCAGTGCCCGCGACACTTCAGGCAGGAAACACGCGTTCACATTTGTGAACTTGCCACATATATAAAGATAAAAAAGGAGGGCATCGCGTGTGGAAGCATGGGCTCATTTCCATAAGGGCAGAGAGAGCAGCTCCTCATCCTTACGCCTTCAGCTGTGAACACCAACTATAATGAAGGCAATTTATGAGTCTGTTTTATTCAAAGCTAGAAAAGGCGTCCATGTTCTGTCACCGCCATGCAGCGGGACCTGCACACCTTGCGCACCCTCCAGGACAGGCATGAAGGCAGGATGGAGGGCGGAGGAATAAAAACTGTCACTGAACCGCCAAGAAACTTAATTCTCGAGCCCCCAGGAATAAAGAAGCCCCACCAACAGGTGGAAATACTGTGCACTATCTCCCCAACTAATTCAGCGTTAGGAGTGTACACCACACCCAGAGGTCAAAGTGGGCAGGAACTAACGGGTACAACGTCCCCTTACTTCTCGTGGCAGTCCATGGTCGTTCCCTTACTTTATGTAAACCGAACTACTGTTCTAGGACTGCAACTTTTTTTTAAATGTCTCCCCTACTGGGGATTCGAACCTGCAACCTAGCAACAATAAGTCAGTGTAACATGTCACTGTCGCTATCTTACATGCCTGGATTGATGTTATTGTATTTCAATAGACTGGTTGGGACATAAAACGCATTCCCAAGCAGCCAAAAAGCCCAGCTCAGCAGTGATCTGAATATGAATTGCTGTAGGTGCAGCAGTGTTGGCAGGTCATAATAAGAGCGATGTGTGTAACTATAGACATGCGCATGCCCCTTAAGAGCTGAGAATGGTGGGTGATTGGAAGGGGAGCCTGCATAAAGGTGCATGCTGTGGTGGACAATGACACACTAACGGTGCCATTTAATGCATTTTCTTGCACTGTATTTTCTTCAGTCTTGCTAGAACCTTTGTAAAACACAGCATTGCAGAGTGGAGTGGAGGAAAGGAGGCACCAGGTATGGTTTGGATTTGGGGGGTGACAGTGAGTGTGGCGGGGAAGTGGGCTTAAAAGGGGGCGGGGCAACGGAAACATAGTTCCACTACTTTTTGTCTTACACTTCGACCACTGACCATACCTGCCTACATTTGCAAAAGTAAAACAGGAGGATGACGTAATAAGCGCCCTGCACCCTTTCCCGAGACTCTAACCACCCACATCGCCCACATTTAAAAAGAAAAATTAACTTTGTGTATCCATAGTTTAAGAGGCAGTGGTGGGGAGGGGCTGCTCATTTTTTATACCAGAAACACAATGCTGACCCATTCAGATGTCTGTTTATTCTTCTGCCCGCAATGTTTGGATGTTTTCAGAAAATTCAGTATGTCTACTGCAGTCCCATATTATCTTGTGAACGAAGTGGTACAGTCTGTCTTCTACTTACTGAGATCCTTTGTGCGTTCTCTGTTTCCATTCTTACTAATGACACGATGGGCGGGCCTCATCCGTACACACAGGTTTGACCCGCCTCGTCCTTAGAACTGAAGTTTATTTATTTATTTCGATTTATCAAGCGCCCAGAGGCATCGTGGCGCCGTTACAGAATATTCAGCTTAGTACAGAGAAAAACAAATGTAAAATGCAGATGACAATAAACATTGTTGATCATGTGTTCCATGGTTACAGAGGAACAGTATTGAAGGAAGCACAGAGTATTAAACAGTTTAGTTGAACAATCTTGTTTTCAGTGTTTTTCTAAAGACAGAGAGGGATTGTTCACTCCTTAGACTGGGCGGTAGCAAGTTCCATGCTTTGGGAGCTAGAACTTCAAAGCTGGTTCCTCCGGCTTCCACTCTGTTAAATGCTGAGAGTTGGTGTATTTGTTACGTTTAGGCCTGTGTGATGGTGCCTGGTGTATTCTCCCTATTAAGTATGCTGGCGCAGATTGGGTGAGGCATCTGTGTGTGATGGTGAGGGCTTTAAATGTTATACATTCTCTGACTGGGAACCAGTGGGCGTCCCATCTAGCCTGGGAGATGTGTTCTCTTCTGGTAATGCTGAGTGCCATTCTTAGGGCATTGTTTTGTGCTGTTTGTAATCAATTCAAGTTATGTGTGGATGTTCCCAAGAGTAGGATATTGCACTAGTCTAGTTTTGCGCCTATGGTGGCTCTGGCGATGTTGAGGCGGTTCTTTTGTGTTGGGTAAGGTTTCACAGCATTTATTATTTTAGAAGTGTGGGCTGCTGCTGATGAGATGGCACTGACTTGTCTGTCCATCGATAATGTGGAGTCTAAATAGACGCCTAGGGTTTTTACTGAGGCTGCCGTTGTAATGACTGTCATCGATGATGAAGGAGCTGTATATGTTGTCAAGACGTTTTACGGCTTCTTTGGGGCCTACTAATAGTAGTTCTGTTTTTTCCCCATTTAGACATAGGCCGTTTGCCGCCATCCAAGCCTGGATCCGGGCGTATATGTCTTGGAGGATTTTGAGGTCTTGGTCGTAGTTGTTTGTTAAGGGCATGATAATTTGTGTGTCATCCGCATAGTTGGTAAAGGCTATGCCGAAATCTTCTAGGTCACTGAATGGTGGGAGGGTGAAAAGGTTGTAGAGCGTGGGGGAGGTGCATGAGCCTTGTGGGACTCCACACTCGATGGGTGAGGGTGTGGCCGATGCTTGGTCTGAGAAGAATCTCCTAGCTCTACCATCCAGGAAGGAGGTGATCCACGCTGTAGCTTCTTTAGAGAAGTGGGCTGTGTCAGTAAGATGTTTGCAAAGGATCTTATGGTCAACCATATCAAAAGCTGCTGAGAGGCCTAAGAGTAGGAGTGAGGTTTTGCCTTTGTCCATGGCTTTGAGTAGTTGGTTCTTAAGGTCGAGTAAGGCTGCCTCTGTGCCGTGGCGGGGGCGGAAGCCTGATTATCTTTTTCCCAGGATGTTGTGTGTTTCTAGGTAAGCTTGAATCTGTAGATATGCAGCTTTGTCTTGGACTAGGTTGGCTGGGCAGATGTCACCTTTGCATAGTGAGGGTTTGATGTGTTTCAGAATGTGGAGGACTTCTGGAGTGGTTACTTCTCTGAATGTAAAGGTTTTAGGTGGGTTACTGCTATTTTTGATGTTCCCATCTGGTTTGGGCATGGACGGCTTTGGAGCAGTATTGAGTTTAGGTAGTTTATCAAATTGAGTTTTGATTTTCTTTTTGAGAGTTTTAATTTTCTCTAACATGGCGTGTTGGATGTTATTGCACCATGTGGAGTTCTTCTCGGTGTGTAGAGCGGAGGAGGTGGGGATGGTAAGCTCATTGTATATGGTGAATAGCTCTTTTGACTGTGAGCTAGCTTTCTCAATTTTGGAATTGTAAGTCGCTGCTTTGGCTGTAGAGATGGCCTTTTTATATTGTTTAGTGAGTGTGAAGTAGGAGTACTTTGTGGTAGGGCAGGGTTAGTACTGCTCTTTTGGCAGTGCGTTTATCCTTTAGTTCTTGTGAGAACCTGGAGTTGGCATGGAGTATCTTTTTGACTTTTTTCTTTTCCAGTGGAGCTACTACTTCTATTATGTCTTTTAGTGTGTTGTTGTAGAGCTCAGCTAGTGTTGTAGGGTCTTTGGAGGTAGCATGGGATAGCGTTGACTTTTCTAGGAGCGGGACTAGTCTGTCTGCAGTGAGCAGTTTTTTTGATCTTGCCATAGTAGCTGGTGCAGGTGGGTAAGGGTTCCTTGCTATTTTAGCTGGTATGAAGAAGTGTAATAAGTGGTGATCTGTCCATGGCCTGGGAGTGTTAGAGCTAATGTCAGTCACACAGTTGTGGTGTGCGATCCAGTCAAGGATGCAACCTTTGGTGTGGGTGGGTTCATTTACTCGTTGTGTAAAGCCTAGATCTAGGAGAGCTTTGGCAAGGGCTTTACTTTTTTAAAAATCTTTTGGGTCTTTAAAGCCCATGTTGAGGTCACCTAAGAGAATGACTTTGGAGTTTGCTTTCAGGGTATCACCTAGGATATGGGTGATGTTGGATTGGAAGTCTAGGATTGGGCCTGGTGGGCGGTAGACTATGTGTATTGTTATAGTGTCATTAGGCGAGGGGGAAATTTGAACTGATAGTGGGTCAAAGTTGTCCGCTTCGTTGGTCTTTATTTGTCTAGCGTTAAGGGTTTCTTTGATGATTAGGGCTACCCTTCCTCCTTTGCTAGAGGTTCTGTCTTGACATAGGATGATGTAACCTGGTGGTAGTGTTTGGCAGACAGCTGGTCTGGAGGCTACGTGTAATCAGGTTTCAGTTCTGGCTAACATGTCTAAGTCTAGATCATTGATGAGGTCATGGATCTCAGTTGCATGAGCTGGCAGGGAGCGTGCATTAAGTGTGCACTGGAATTGAGTTTTCTGGTTATTTTTTTGTATAGTTGGTGCAAAGGTATCGTGAGGAGTATTGGTTGTGCTGGATGTGTTAGGTGTGGGTTTACTAGTTGGATGTGGGGTAGGCTGGGCGTGTTTATCATGGAAGTGGCTGCACGTTGATTAGAGCGGCCGCTTAGCCTTAGATTTCTTATGTGGAGGGGCATGGGTCTGGACTGATAGTGTTTGGGTGGAATGGATGGAGTGAGGGTAGGGTTCGGTCTATTATGGCAGGTGTGGTGAGTAGTGGCTGTGCTCGTGGTAGATAGGGCCGTTGGGAATGGAGTAGGTGGTATGGTGTGAGAGCAAGGGAGTGAGGGTGCCATACTTATGCGTGAGGTTCTCATTGGTTACTTGCCATTTTGATCTGTGTGCTTCCTGATTGGATTATGGTGGCAGTGATGGCACAGGCAGAGTCCCTATAACTAAGACACAGTAACTGTATGCGGCCGCCGCTGATCCCGGAGACTTCACACTCTTCCCCGGAGACCCGCAGAAGAGCGTAAAAACCCAGAGTCTCTGAGATAAACCCGGAGACGAGGCAGGTATGCAGTACACCTTCAAAGGCGCCCCCTGGGAAAATGTTGCCAAGCTTACACTGTGACCACCTAGAAGGGGATAAGGGAAATCAGCACTCCCCCAGTGAATCAGTGCCATGAGCGAAAGAGTGAAACACCCCTCCGCTCTTCACAGGTACAGAGACACTCCTGCTGAAGCAGAGACACATTTGTCTTTCAGTAGCGCCTGGGAAAACATGAGAGGGCGGGATAGAATCACGACGAATACTGCAGCCTTCTGGGAGTCTCCAAGCAAGCGAGGAATTCTGCAGGCTTCCGGTAGTCTACTGCAGGCTTCTGGGAGTCTCTGAGAAAGGGAGGAATACTGCAAGCGAGGAATATTGCAGGCTTCTGGTAGTCTACTAATGACAATAATGAGATAGAACAAAGGTGGGCAGGTTGAGTGAAAAAGTAGCTACAGTAGCAGGATAGAATGGCCTCTAGCAAATATCAATTAAAATACTAAAATTTGATATATGAAAACATAGTTAAAACAATTATTAAATACATATACATGTAACATGTAAATCACAAATCAAAAAGGTTTCGTAATAACACTGAATGTCATGGGAATACATTAACAGAAATGCTTATTAGTGAGCACGAAATTCTGAACAGGTTGAGTACCAAAAATCAGTGGTGAGTCAATGTGTACAGTTTACAGTAATTTCAACATGTTATTCAATATTAAGACCTCTGAGGTTCTCCAGAGTCATCAAGTTTCGACATGTTTCAGTTCTTTGTGTCGTGTGTGCAGAACTTTCTTCAGGAGAAGGGTTTGAATGGGATTCCTATAATAAAACAATTAGCATTGGCCAGTCACAACAACCTGTCAAGGGTAAAAGAAAAAGACGAGATCAGCTATTATTGCTGTGTGTGTCTTCAAAGGGACCCTAAATGGTTCATAAACCTGCATCACAAGGCAATTAGTTACCTTGAGACGGATTTGGTGGGGGCGGACAGCTCTGGAAATGAGATGTCGAAGGATCAAAGCAGTACTCCTTCTGCGTTACTGCAACAAAAAGTGAAAGAGCAGCTCTAAGAAGCGCCAGCAGTACTGGGGGTACACCGAATACAGTGCATAGAAATCAACAATTAATAGTTTTAGGGCGGAGAGGACCCACCTCTTAGTGTGGATGAGAATCACCCATGAAGGGACTAGATAGCGTCCTTGGCCTCTGTTTGGAGGAGCTGGAAAGTGTTCTAGGCATGGTTCACTAGATGTATGGGGCTCATGATAGCCCTGTAACCTCTAAGTATAAGACACGTGTTTCAGCAAAATGGATAAACCAAATCATGTCATGAATGTACACTAGAAATGCAAAGGACAATACCTTGCTGTGGCCGTGAGTCGAATACGGGCTAAGTTCAGCGAGTATTCAAAAATGTCTGGTTGTTTGGATTTAGCGGCGTGGTGCGTCCGTATGGTAACACCGCCTGCAGACTGAATATAGAAATGTAGATGTAACTAGACATCATGGTCTGACACTCATATTAAAGTATCAATGGACACAGAGTCCGTAGAAAGGCGTACCTTCAATAAATGGAATGGTCGAGGTATCGGGTCCGCTCCGTTAGGTAGGTGATGCAGCCGTCACAATGTGCTCCCGCTGTACAGGACAAAAAGACAGTCGAACCGTGTTATGTGGAACCCTGAAGGGAAGCATCTCAACAGATATCAGGCAATCAATGCCTCTGGTAGCCTGCTGCATGCTTCCAGTAGTCTCTGAGCAAGTGAGGAAAACTGCAGGCTTCCGGTAGTCTACTGCAGGCTTCCGGTAGTCTCTGAGCAAGCAAGGAATACTGCAGGCTTCTGGTAGTCTCTGAGCAAGTGAGAAATACTGCAGGCTTCCGGTAGTATAATGCAGGCGTCCAGTAGTCTCTGAGCAAGTGAGAAATACTGCAGGCTTCCGGTAGTATAATGCAGGCGTCCAGTAGTCTCTGAGCAAGCGAGGAATACTGCAGGCTTCCGGTAGTCTTCTCACTGGCAGCCGAGTGCCCCCACAGCAGTCCCTGAAAAGACTGTTAGAAAATGGCTTTGAACTGACAATCCCACACTGACATTTAGGAGGTCGCCCTATCTATGAGACAGCTTGTGCTCAACATATCAGTGCGAGAAACGGATTGTGTGAAAGCCACATGGCTATCATCACCCTCCTAGGTTTCTTCAGGTATAGCAAATGTAACATATGTGATCATGATCCCTTAAAACAATTGTCTTTAAAAACTCTACTCTGGGAAAAGATTATATTATACAACAACACATCACAAGTTCATGTATGCATATTGTGTATACATCTTTCTCTTCATCGGGTAAAGAGTATGTAGCTTCAACTGTTAGATCTTTGAAGAGATGGGTTCAAGAGCACAGTCGTAAGAATAAGCACAGTGTGTACATTTTAGCAACTCATTTCTGGGTATGCCATTATGGTGGCATAGCTGGTGTTGGCAGGGATAGAGTTAATCATGACGTGAGTGTGGGAAATCAATAAGGTAGTGAAGCTTCACAGTAGACAATCAGTCACCTCACGAGAAGATGCATCGCTTTCTAGGATAGTCAATAATCTACCATTGAACAGGTGAGGCCTACTCTTTTGATGTAATATAATTTACTCTGTGCTGCAACAACTAAGTAGGCTCATAATCACTTTCTGATAACAGGTAAGGACACATAGCTTAAAGATATGCCTTGCCGAGTTGTTATATATCCTTTGGTCTCCTGCCCATGATGACAATATCGATTGGAATTTGGATTGGCTTGTGGGTTTTGAGCAATGTACCATGTTTTTATCACATTGTACTCCTTTTTATAAGGCACCCTGTAGAGTTTTTTTCATTAGACCCTGCCTACCCTTGACTTCATGGGTCTAGGTGGCCATGGTCATGCCATGTGTCATTAGATTTAAATGTATAATATTATAACATTGTGTTTTTTGGATGGGAAAGCTAAAAGCCCAAGCAACCGGCAGTTTGGATAATGCATGTTGTAATAAGGGTGACTGCAAAAGGAATGACCAGCCTTGAGAAAGCAGTGGGAGGGGAAAGATGCACGAAGCGCTGTGTTGGAACATCAGCCTTTCTTAAAACCATGAAGATTGAACAAAGAATTAATATTTTACCACCTCAGACTATTTCAAAGTCTTTGGGCCTTAATATGGGTTTGCTGGTATCCTGCCTGAAAATCTGGCGGAATACCGACAAACGGTAATACTGTTACCAGCATCTGATGTGGCAGAATTACTGGCAGATTACAGGTTCCGGCAACGATTGGCTAATCCTCATCCAGGTTAATCCATGAGACTGTGCGGATTCAAAATGGAACAGTGTTGTTCTCAAGTGTCCATTGTCCAATGCAAGGACCGGAAAACAACGTGAATAATTATTTGAGAAGCTGATAAACATGATGAAATAAAGCCATGCTTCCACGTATCAATGCAGACGATAAGCTACAAATGCAAAACAGCGTGAGCACTGATTCAGAGCTTGCTCTGAGGGTACATGGCGGCAGCCTGGTTTACGTTGATTTGTTTTCTTCCTTTCTTTGAGAGGATACAGCTTCATATGGGCCCAAAGTCTGAGGTAGCAGAGGTGCGCATCAACCTGAAGTTCCATTCGGGACTCCTGATCCTCTCGCATCGTGTGCGCTTTTCCTTCATGCATGGACGTGGCGTGCAGTAGCTGTTGGGTGAATGATTCTGAGAGCGGCTGGTGGAGCCTGAGGATGGGCTGCGGACGTCACTACGTCTTACTCTGTGCTTGTGTGTAACTGGTATCCCTGCAAGTTACTGCCAAGTAACAGTCCTGTACACCCGCTGATGCCTGAGCCAGAATGAGAGATGGTGTAACCCTGGTAACGCTGGGGTCTATCCTAAGAAGAACCCTAAACTTGCTGTGGAGGGGTGCGCAGCAAAGTGCCCCAACCTATTATGAAGGTCTGAGTCACACGGGGGCAGCTGATGCCAGAGGATGGACCGCGGGAGTCTCTCCGTGTAACACCTGAAGATGAGAGTTACTGTAAATAAAGCAACAGCATTTTCTACCTGCCCTCCTCTTTAGCTTCCATGCGACTGAAGTACATTTACCTTCATAACAATGGTTGCTACTTTCAAAGTAAGAATAACAAATATGTAAGGCTGCGTGACATAATAAATATCGACTGTAGGGTATTATTGACCCCCAGGACACTCGGTGTTGCCCGAGGGCCTTCATATAGTCATAACCTGGGCAACTTATACCAACATAATTGCTTATTCTATTCGCAACCCTTGCCACCCTCCTATGGATAAAAGGTGCATTTTTCTTTGTTGGCATAAACGGCGCAATTTATTTTTACAACTTTGCTAATAACTACATGCTTCAAATCACTGCAAACCAAACTTTGTGAAAATAGTTCTGAAGGTGCAGCGACCAGCCGACTGTTCCGTATCCAAACCTTGCTTCCCCCTTTCCCAACCAAGTCCACTGTAGGCCAAAGCTCCCCCAGCCATTCTTGTCTGAACCCCACCTGCCCTTGCAGGTTTTCCTGGGCTGGAGGCGTGCCGTTTTGCCGGGGGAAGCCGAGCCCTCATCGATACCTCCAGCGCCCTTGCCGCTTAGGCCTCAAAGGGGCGCTGATTGCGAGAAGAGTGAAAACCCTTCCTGCTTTCCCATGGCTCGTTAGTAGTCTGTATAGTGCCACTGGTCGCAAGAAAACACTGCCTTGCTGTTCTGCAACTGCAACAGCAAAGCCTTGCACTTCCGCCGTCATAATGTAGGGTGGGTGGGAGGTGAAACTGCTGTCTCCTTCCTTTAGTCCGGTGTCCTCTGGCTGCGAAGATAACGCTGCCAGTCCACCGGCTGTTTATAAGCCCCCAGGCACGCCCACCTCCTTTTGTTCTTTTTCATGGGCAATCCAGCCCGTTTGGTGGGCTTTCCACCCCTCTTGTCCTTTCTCCGGGCTCTTTCCTACTTCCTGGGCTTTTGCCCCAAAGCTCCTCCCCCTTAGCCAGGGGGGAGGAAGGAGGACGCGTCCCCGTTATCTGGGCACCTACTCAAGGTTCCAGCCTGTTGTCACCTCCAGTGTCCTTCGTGGTAGGTGCCCCGCCTCACCTTCAGGAGAACAGTCCGTCTTCCGTCGCCGTTTCTGCTTTGTGGATGTGGTGCCCCCTCTCACACTCACCTGAGTGCGGAGAGCTCGGAGTCACTCGTGCATCCGGTAGGACCATGTTAAGCCTCAACTGCCCCGCCCGGAGCAGGAGCTGCGAGCAGCACGCTCGACTTGAAAGCATAGCCCCTCTCCCCCATGATGTTTTATTTTAAAAAGTTGGCATAGCAGAGTGGATGGTTGCAAATGAGCCTGTATGTGAACGTGGCCGTGGTGGGCAGCGGTGGACGGTGTTGGGCACTGGTAATGTGAGTGTAAGGCTCCAGGAATTCTGATGGGGACAGGAGAAAAGGGAACGTGTTTTGCTGCACCAGTGAAGCCAGCTCAGGGATTGCCTGAGGATGCGTTGAACGGAGTCTGCAGGCTGTCACCAGTTCATTTTTTTAGTAGAGATTCTGCAATAGTATAAAAACAATTACGAATTTAAAATGTGTACATTGTATCGTTATTGAATACATTATAATTGTATGCAATTTAGTCTGTAGGTACAAAAGAGAGTTGTGTCTTTAAATCAGTTAGTTAGTTAGCCTCAGCCTTCCTTTTTGGCCACTTTACAGCACTTTTGTGAAGGTGTTGCAAAGGTGAAGAGGCATTTTGTGGTCCACCCGGTTATATCTGCTGCAAGGTTCAGAGACTGGGTGAAGGAGAAGGTCCGAGCTGGGTGCCTAGGGTGCCAATCGTTACTGTGACAGTGTCCCCGGGCTGCAGAGTCGTAAGCCCTGACCTGAATGGCAGGCACCGCTGTCAATCCTGAGAAGGAGGGGCAGGCAGCCTCAGAGGGCAGACTGCGACTACCGCGCTTAACCATTTGCAAGTAGCATGCTGGGCGTTGGCTAGAGTCTGCAAGGTTGACCTCAAGGTGATGGAATTGAAGAACTTGGCGGGATAGCCTGGTGGCTGTACATTGTGGACAAGTAAAAGAGTCCTGAGGTTGGACTGACCGCTAATTGGGAGCCGGTGTAAGGTCTTCAGGGATGGGGTGGTGCCACCAGATGTACAGGAAACCAGGACAGATGCTGTCATCTTAGTTCCGTGCTCTTTGGTGTTTGCTGGGCGTGTTTGCTTGGTCTGCCGACGGGGAACTGTGATGATCCAGTCGTGAAGTGGTAACTGCAGGCATCGGGGCAATTTTTTGAGCCATAAGCAGTAGTGGCATAGTTTGGCATAAGTGGCAAAAGACCATCTTTAATACTATATTGATTAGGTAAGTGAAGGTCATGTCAGCATTCATCTGAACCTCCAGTTTTTGTACTGTCTGTGTTGGCTGGTCTCTTGGGTGTGTGAATGGCATGTTGCCTACTCATCCATCTGATCTTGCTCACACCCTTAACGATCAATTGCTACAACATATTAGGCCCCTGGGCACATTTTTGGGGACCCTGCCTTGCAAAGTGTCTTCATGCCCTATCACCCTATCATTTTAGCAAGTGGATTTACAAACTGTTCTGATGAGAGCACAGAAATGACTTTGTAACGACAAACACTGCTGGTACTGGATGCAAAAGGGCACCAATACCCTGAGAAGTCTAGAGTGTTGCACTTCACCTAGGATGCCCTGGCCTGGGGCTCTGGCCTCCTCCTGCGGCGAAGAGCTGGAGAGGATGCTTCAGATCCAAGCCGTGGCCTCCTCAGGGGGATGCTAGAGGATGCACCCCTGGAGCCGAGCTTGTCCATTCATCATCCCGATGGTCATGGACCCTTCCCATTGAATAAGCCCTCGGCACATGGAGCTCACATGCAAATGACGACAATCACATGACGATGTTCTGCTGACCTCCCAATGGCCCGCAACCTGACATTGCTAAGTCAGTGCAACCTCCTGAGCATTGCTCGATGGGGACCAAAGATTGTCTCCGAACTCAAGCAAGCATTGGCAGAGCCAGCAGTTTTGGCTTTTCTGTAGATGACGTGTTCCCCCATTTGTTGTTTTAACAAAACAACTTTTACATATTAAACTATTCTACAAATTACCCCAAAACATCAATAACATGCTACTACTAGTATTTACCTTTTCTTTACAAAAGAAATACATCTAGGTAACTTAATCCAGTGTTGAGGTGCTGTATTCCCGAGCGGAGAGCCAAGCACAACATGCTTACCTTGCTAACAGGGCGGTGCTGTGCGACATGGGTCTGATACACTGGTTGGGCCAACTCAGCTCTTCCTCTTCCTGCGGTTTATCATTTTAGTACTACAAGTGAGTAGCAATGGTGACCCCAGGTTTAGCATCTAGGAGAATCTGCTTTCAAGCATTGTATAATTATTATTAGTAATCAAATGGCTGAAGGCACACTTGGTTAAACAAAAATTATTACACCCGGAGCGATTTGATCTATGCACCTAATTATTTAAGTCTGGTGGTTTTTGCAGGAAGAAAATGTTTCAATCACCATAATGTGACAAGAATTTAGATAACAGATAGACAGGCGGCTAGTTGCCGAGATCAGGTCTTACCTTTCCTGTTGCGGATGATGTCTTTTGGAGAAAGCGGCGTCCGGCCCCTGGGCAGTCACCGTGACCCAGGAGTGGAGACTGGTTTCATGGCTTTGCCCCGGCGACACATAGCCAAGATTGTGGGAAAAACCTGCTTCTTGGAAAAATCCTGCATGCAGCGAGATCCCCACACTTGACCGGCAGTCACGGGCTTGAATGGCCAGTAAGAGGGAAGTTGTCTGGCTGGAAAGTCGGGCTCAAACTACATAGAGGAGGCATCGGAGCTGAAGGGAGAGGTGAGGAGTGAGAAAGGAAGGTACCAGTAAGGCCAGCAGGGGAGCAAGAAGAAAGGTACCCGGAGGTGGCTATGAGGAGAATACAAAGTGTCCTGCAATACGGAAGGAATTGCGACGTGGAGCTCACCTGAATTCCTACGTATAAATAGGATTACTCTTCTGGGCTTCCGTGCTGTTGACGTCACAGCCTGTAAAAACGTGCTGACGTCCTCCATGTTGGTTTGGGTGGAAGCGTTGCCATAGCATAGGAACCATGTAGAAAGTCGGGGTGGCAGCGGTGCAATTTGACACTCAGGGCCGGCCTTAGGGGCAGCAGCGCCCTGGGTGAATTGTCAGCCCCCTTACCCACTGCATGCCCCTGGTCAACAGGGGCTGGGGGGGGAGCTGGGCCAGGAAGTGCCACTTTTTTTTTTTTAACCGCCTCGCTCCGGCGAGTAGGTAATGATATGAATAGGGCGCATCAGGACCCAATTGTTATTAGATGCGCTCTGCTGCCGTGGGCACATTGAATAACAATGAGGCGCCTGCCGCGCCTTCTCTCCTCTATGCCAGCTCGGGGAGCTCTTGAAAGACTCCCCCAAGCTGGAGTGGTGGGGGGCTAATGGGGCCTTTTGTTATTAAAAGTGCCCGTAGTGGAGGGGCGCATTTAATGACAATAGGGTGCTGCCAACAGCACCCTATTGTCATTAAATGCACCCTCTGCTGCAGGTGCATTCACTAGCAAAAGCCCAGCTGCCGCGCCTTCTCCCACTATGCCAGCTGCGGGGAGCCCTTGGAAGACTCCCCCAAGCTGGCGTGGCAGGGGCTAATGGTGCCCTGGGGGCGTGGCGCCCAGGGCGGTCGCCCGGCTGCACCCCCCCTAAGGCCGCCTCTGATGACACTAGTGCCACCTCAGTGAGTCAAACATAACAACATTATGACACAGGTATCCACACCCATAATGCTCTATAGGTAAATAAAGGAAACTATTCAAAACACTCCACATCATTTGTTCTGCAGTCAGTTGAAAGGACCCAACACAACCCTAAACCAAAGTAATTGGTCAAACCTCAGACATAAATAAGAGATCGCCCAATGAGGACAAGCAAGTGATCCCAATAACCAAATGCAGCACATGAGAATGTAAGACAATGAAACTGACTGGATGCTAAGACAAGTGGCCTTTAGATTCTAATAATATTATTTGTTTGCCCTCCGCCATCCTCTGTGCAAATAAAACTTCAGATGCTCTTCGATGGAAAAGTAATGATCATGACTCAGGTCTCTGACTTGTTACAAAAAGATGTTTTCATCTTAAAATGATTGAAACCGAGCTTTCCTTTTCTGACCTTCCTGGGCAGAGTCCAGGCTGTTCTAGTCTTCGCCATGTCCCACTTTGATTACGCAACCGTGTCTTTATTGCCCACCAAAAATAAGATCATCATCTGTGGACCTGCAGAATGCTGCTCAGATCAAGCACGTGGAGCCGGCTGCATGCACGGGCAGTATATTGGTTGCAGGAGTAATGCAAAGTGCAGAGATCATTGCATGGCCCAGCACTAGGCTTCCTGAGGAATAAACCTAAACATCAGCAGCCAACTCTTATCCTCTGCACTCCATCAGCACTCCTTTTCATAGTGCCCACAGTTTAGAGAACGCCTTCTAGAAGATGCCTATTTGCACTTCCTGCAGCAGCTCTTTAGAATACAATGCTGCTGAGTTCAAAGTCCCCACAGTTTGGAGAATGCCGTCTGGAAGGTGCCTTGTTACTCTTCTTGCATCAGCTCCTTGGAATGCAGTGCTGCTGTGTTCAAAGTCCCCACAGTTTGGAGAATGCCGTCTGGAAGGTGCCTTGTTACTCTTCTTGCATCAGCTCCTTGGAATGCAGTGCTGCTGTGTTCAAAGCCCCCACAGTTTGGAGAATGCCGTCTGGAAGGTGCCCCTTTACCCTTCTTGCAGCAGGTCTTTGGAATGCAATGCTGCTGTGTTCATAGCCCCTGCAGTTTAGATAATGCCTTCAGGAGGGTGCTCCCTTTACCCTTCTTGCAGCAGCTCCTTGGTATACAAGGCTACTGAGTTCATAGTCCATGTAGTTTAGAGAATGCCTTCTGGGAGGGTGCTCCATTACCCTTAATGCATCATGGTGTTGAAATGCAATGCTGCAGAGTTCTCAGTCCCCACTGTTTAGAGAATGCCGTCTAGAAGGTACCCCTTTACCCTTCATGCAGCAGGTCTTTGGAATGCAATGCTGTGGAGTTCTTGGTCCCTGTAGTTTAGAGCATGCCTTTTGTAGGAGGATCCATTACCCTTCTTGCAGCAACTCCTTGGAATGCAATGCTGCAGTGTTCATAGTCCCTGCAGTTTAGAGAAGGCCTGATGGAAAGTTCTCCCCTACCCTTCTTGCAGCAGCTCTTTGGAATTCAGTGCTGCTGAGTTCAGGTTTCCCACCGTTTAGAGAATGCCTTCAGGTAGGTTCCCCTTCTTGCAACACATCTTTTAAATGCAATTCTGCTGAGTTCATAGTCCCATCAGTTTAGAGAATGCCATCTGGGGGGTGTCTCTTTACCCTTCTTGCAGAAGGTATTTGAAATGCAATACTCCTGAGTTCATATGCCTCATAGTTTAGAGACTGCTTTTTGGATGGTGTCTCTCTACCCTTCTTGCAGCAGCTCCTTGGAATGCTCCTCTGATGCTGTTGCATGTGCTATGTTGTACCATTTGCCTCACTGTGGTGATTGTAGCACTTTAGAAAACCTCATAACATGATAAAACATTCTTACTTTTAGCATTTTAAACCCATAAATAACCTAACACTGAGAAGGTCTATGTAAATCAATTCACCAAGAAGCAACCATATCCTCTGTATGTGTTCTACGGTCACAGAATTAATAAGTATGACCATATCCTTATTGAATACCAGATTCAAGATGTTTGGGAAATGTTTACTTAGTAAATTGGAAAATGGGTTACTAATCAGGAAATGTTGTCCCCCATTCAATAGGGATCTAGTCCCAGATTGGGCACAATGGAGCCATGTTTAAATCTATACTTGATAATTGCCCCCTCCTTGAACATCAAACAAGAACCCATCTTCCTTGAATTTATGGACCTGAGCACAGCCTTCGATAAAGTAAATCGGATCAAATTATGGAACGTGCTCAGGTCATATAATTGCCAAGCTGTTATTTTGGACATCCTGGACATCTTTCATAGAGATAACAAGGTCTGCATTCGATCTGGTAGTGAAGGACGATGCACAACATTGTTTCCGATTAGTTCAGGGGTTTGACAGGAGTGTGTGTTAGCACCCCTTCTCTTCGCTTTATATATCAACAATCTGTTGGAAAAGTTGGAGTGTAACGCAGTTGTCCCTAGGCTGGGAGATATGCTAAAACCAGCCTTTTTTATGCTGACGACACATTCCTTATTGCATTGTCTCCAAGGGCAATTCAGGCCCTGGTTAATAAATGTTCCGTTTATATGAGAGACCTGGACTTGCAGGTAAACATAAACAAATCAGTAGTAATGGTGTGCTATGGGAAAAAACGATCTTAAAAATTCCCGAAAATTTGGTGCGATTGACTAGCAATTCCAAGAGTTACCCAATTTGACTATTGGGTATTAGGTTTAATGAAAAATTCATTGGCAAAGCACACATTTTGGAACAGGCTCACGCATGAAGCAATCAATCTGGGGCATTTATAGATTTATGAAACAACATAAGCAGCAACCCCTTTGCATTGTAAAAATGGTTTACAATGCACGTACTGTAGGAGCTGTTAAATATGGGACATCTATATGGGGTACGAGGTCAATGGAGTATTGCAAGAAGAAGAACATTTTTGTTAAAATCTCTAGGGGTTTGCCACTAGCAGCCCTGAATTTTGCCATACACAGACAGGGTCGGACTGGGACAAATAATAGGCCCGGTCACCCAAAAAAAGTGGCCCACCGCTAGTCTGCAGGGTATGTGAAACAGGTTGTATGTGTGCAGCTAGGCCGAATTGTCGTGGGGTAGCTATTGGAGGTGGTGCTAGTATGTGAGAATATATGTGCAGCTCGGCTGAATTTATTTTGGGGGGGTACTGCATAGTAAAGGTTGTTGTGGTGTGCAAGATGGCATATGATTATGTGTGCAGCTAGACCGAATTGATCATGGATGACAGCTGCATTATGGTGTTGTAGGTGCTGAGCATCCGGGTCGTGGGAGATATGTGCAATTTCCGTGGGGTTGGAAGAGGCCACCCTTTCCCCGATTGCTTTCCTGTGCCTACAGAATTAACTATGCTTCCCTTTATAGGCATGTTGTGCATAAGGAACCTCTAAGCCTAGTATGAACTCGGCTCCATCTGCAATCCACTCACTCAGGCAAAATGTAGTTTTAGGCTGACTAGCACAGTTATGCAGCGCACTGAAGAAGTGCATTCTCTTGACCCCTTGTTCCTAAGCTGTGTTGGTTGCCACACCACAATGCAGGTATCTGTCCCGAGAAGGGTTCTTCTTTAGAAAGACACTTCAAATTGATTTGTACGGTCGGGTTAAGTAAATATGAATATATACATCATGTGTTATTGTCATCATATTTTGTATGGCACAAATCTACTACTGGTTGGCCTCTTAGAGCTTTTGCCATATATTCTATGCATACATATCGCCTTCATTGGGATTCACTGCTTCTGTCTCAAAGGTTGAGAGCGCCCTGATATGGTGAAGACTCTGCAGTGCGCCCCTCTATTCACTTTTTAAAAAAGAAGCAGAGGGCCACCAGGGGGTGCAGGCGTGATGGCTGCCTGATCGTTCGGCTCCCCTTAAGACCCGAGAGATTTGTGGAGTAAACTGCGATAAAAGGAACGTTATCCCCCTACAAAGGCTGAATTCAGGTGGGGGAACTCCTGGGGACTCCGGCGATACCTTCCCGAGCTCTGGGGGTGCCCGGGTCCCCGAGATATTTGACTTGGAGCTTCCGCGCTCCCCCTCCCCCTCCGCCCTCCAAGCCTGTGCCGCGCACGAGGTGAAGCTCCGTGGCTGGGCCCCTCCCCTCCGCAGAAAGGCGCTGCGCCGGGATCAATCTGAGGAATCAACACCCTGCGCCTCTGCCGGCGTTCGCTAAAAGCTCGTGGGAGCCCCTCGGAGACTGGAGCCCTCGTCCGATGAGCCCATCTTCAGCTCTCGCTGTGGCAGCTTTGGACGACAGTACGCCCCGGGCCTCCGCGGCCGGACTCCGGCCTGCCGCACACACGTCTGTGTATCTCGACCCGGGCCGTCGCAGGAGCTCGCCCGGGCCCCTTCCTCTCCTCGCCCCCCCCCGGCAGTAGGGAACATCTTTGCAACAACTACCATAAGGACTCCCCCCAGCTGCTGCTGCGACACAACCCTCAGAGGCCTACACCTAATAGGCCCGGGCCGATGCGGGAGCGCGCCTGGGCCCCTCTGCGGAGTGCCGGGCCCATCGTGCTTCACCACCCTATTTAGGGTTCACCACCCTATTTAGGGGTCAACTACTTGCCATCCACAGCGATTACCACGATTACCACCCCGGCGACCTTTGAACGCACCCACCGGCCCCACGTCGGAGTAACCGTGAGTACTGGCTGTCGGGGGGGGTTCGGGCCCGACCCGCCCGTTCTAACCACCACACCTCATCGGAGCTGGTAAGGAACTGGGGGGACCGTCAGCCCGAGCCCCGGGGGGAGACCTCGAGGAACATTGGGAAACTACAAATATCTAGAGGTGGAGACACCCCCATGAGTTGGAAAGAAACCCTGGCAGGATACCAATTCACTCCCCAAAACAAGAGATGGAGATCAACTCCCCACCTACGCCAACCCCCGACATGAACACCATGCAGAACAATATCCAGACAATCCTAGACGAAATCAGGGGGATGAGAACGACATGGGAGCCAAGCTGGCCGACCTCACCGCCAAGGTCTCCACGTTGGAGGACAGAATGGAGGGGGTAGAGCATAACCAGGTGTCCACCGACTTCTTGGAGGCTCAGATGGAGGCAAGGTTTAAAGAGATGCAGCAGTGCGAGGGGGAACACCGCCTCAAAGTGGATGACATGGAAAACCATGAACGGAGATGTAACCTGCGATTCTTCGGCCTGACGGAGGTGGAGGGGGAGACCCAGACCGGCCTAGAGGGCAAAGTGCAGGAGATCATTAGGATTGTCTTGGGAATTGACTGCGGGGAAACCATCCTGATTGATAGGGTTCATCGAGCTGGCGGAGGCGGTAGGGGCCCACGCTCCGTGCTTGCGAAGTTCCACTATTACAGAGACAAAGCAAAAATACTTGAAAGAGCTAGAACCCTAAGAGAGATACAATACGACAACTCCAGGGTGGCAATCTACCAGGACCTATCCGCCCTCACGCTACAAATGAGGAAAAAATGCGGTCCGATCACAAGGTGGCTGCAGGAGAAGGGGGTCCGGTACCGCTGGGGACACCCATTCTACCTATCCTTTGAATGGCAAGGGGAAAACTTTCAGCTTGTTACAGAAGAGGACATCCAGAGAGGCATCGATGAACTGATCGGGGTCCCCCCTAGGCCCTCGGGGGAGAACGGTGGATCCGACGGAGGCCCGAGCCGTGCCCCACGAGGCCCTGATCTCAGCCAGGGGAAACACAAAGTGAAGGCCACCCGGAAATTCAGAAAAACCAGGCACCCCTCGGAGGGACGTGGAGGACCCGCATGATTATCGGACAGAGGAGAAGTTAAAAGGAATGCAGTGCTGATCTGTTGTGGTTCATTCGCTCACTCGCCCTCCGTGGCCGTTGGCGAATTGAGGAGAAACATTTGTTCCACTTTTGTTGATGCCAAGGCCCGCGTGATGGATCCGAATGATTAAGTGGGAAGGGGAGAAAGTTAAGAAATGTGATGTTATTGTATTGTATTGCATTTGCCTGCAGGGCCCTCATGGGCCCCTCCATGTTTGGGGGCGTGTTATGTTGTATTGTGATGTTGCCACGGTTGGCGAGGCTTATGCCGAAATTGATGGTTGAAGGTTTCGGGTCCCACCAGTCCGAAACACGGAGTGGTGGTGTTCTCGGTTGTCAGAAGGTGGCCAGGTGCGTCCCCCGAGACCTTCGAACCCCCCCCCCGATTCACACTGGAAGCTAGTTCACGGTTGGACCCAGCCCCTATGAGACACAAGACATGCAGCGGGAGTAGAGAGGGCTGGGGCGGGGGAGGTCTTGTAGAAGGATTGGACTCCGACTAAACCTGTAAAATGTTCCTATACCCTGGAGGGTACGATGCACACTATCTCTCTCTCGGGGCCAGAGCAGCGGCCCTGGTGGTTCGTTGACTAAACCCGATGTATGTCGGGCGATGGAGATGGACGCCTACCAAAATGGGTAAGGGAAATGGGGAACCGGGGAGGGGGAGGGGAAAGAAATAGGGAACGCCATGCCATGGTTCTAGGGTTCAAGTCTACGGATGATAACGGGGGCATTCACTGAGGCTTCACAGGGCAAAGATAGCGACGACCATGGTTGAAGGTCGGATCGGTATGCTCAACGTGAAAGGTCTCAACTCGCACAACAAGCGGTCTCTCACAAGTAACTTATTCCGCAAACAGAAATTACTGGCCCTCTTCCTACAAGAAACCCACTATATAAGGGGGGTCAATGATCAAAGGAAAGGAGATAGGTAGAAACTTCTGGGCCTCGCACAAATCCTCAAAGAAGGAGGGAGTGTGTATCCTCTTGGGTAAATCGCTGCATCTCACTGATGTGGAGACGAAAAGGGGCTTTGGAGGTAGATTTCTTGCGATCAAGGGGTCAGCCCAGGGCACACTTCACACTAGCCACCCTGTACGCGCTCAACGCCGGCCAAGTCAAGTTTATCCACAAGGTTCTTGGGGTCATGGACGGGTGGGCCGAGGGAGCCACAATCCTGGGCGGAGACTTCAATCTCATTACAGACCCCCTTCTTGACTGGTGGTCGGCCAAAGGGACGGGACCAAAAGCCCCCACAAAAGATAATCTCGCCCTGAGGGACCTCCTACAAGAGTACTACTGGGTTGACGTATGGCGCAAATGCTGGAAAACCCCTGGGGGTTACACGTTCTTCTCCCCTCCCCACCAAACATATACCAGAATTGATTTGCTGCTGGTGTCGGAGGAGGGAGGGGGAGAGGTTGGAATCCCCACGGTTGAATCTGTGACCTGGTCGGATCACAAACTCCTCATTATGGAATGGCGGCTGCAAGCCACCGTGAAATCACGTAGGTGACGCTGTAACGATACCCTCATGAGGGACCAGGTGTTTAGGGAATTCCTCAGGAACGAAATAGAAGCCTTCTTCTTATCAAATGACACAGGGGAAGTCCCAATGGTTACAGTTTGGGAGGCAGCGAAGGCCACCTTCAGGGGTCTCCTCATCGCAGAGGGTTCGAGCAAGAAGCGAGAGAGGGCCCTGATAGAATCCAGAATCCGGGAAGACCTGCGGGCCATGAGGGCACAGCTCACCAAGGGAAACATAGACCGCGAAAACCTCCTGAATGAAATGAGAGAGAAGAGACAAGCTCTGCATACAATCCTGATTGGAGAGGTAGTTAAAAAAATGAGATACACGAAGCAGAGATACTATGAGAGGGTTGGAACTCTTCTGGCACATAGGCTGAAGGGAAACAGGGCGGGCAGACACATAGAAAAGGTCAAGGACAGGGCGGGTAACGGCCAGATAAAAACTGAACACATAGCCGAATCATTTGCGGCCTTCTATAAGGCCCTCTACACTAAACAAGAGAGTGAATCACTGAATGAAATTCGAAAATATCTTGAAGACTACCCCCTACCCAAGCTCACGTACCTAGAGAGGGAGACACTAGACAAGGAGATAACAGAGGAGGAGGTGGAAGAGATCATCAAAAAGCTTAAAATAGGCAAGACCCCGGGAGAAGATGGGTACACAGCAGATTTCTATAAACAATTCCAGTCTGAACTAAACCAACCACTGACCAAATTATTTAACCAAATACAAACCTTAGAAAACATTCCACCGACATTCCTGCAGGCCATAATCACAGTTATCCCTAAGCCGGGCAGAGACCCAGCGGAGTGTGGCTCATACAGGCCCATCTCGTTCCTGAACACAGATGCCAAGATCTTCACCAGGATCCTGGCGACACGTCTAGAAAGGTGTCTCCCCCGACTGATCCATCCGATCAGGTAGGCTTTGTAGTAAATAGACAAGGAGCAGACAGCATGCGCAAAACCCTGCACATACTGAGCTCAAATGGAGTGAAATCTGACGGTGCCCTTCTCCTGTCTCTAGACGCGGAGAAGGCGTTTGACAGGGTGAGCTGGGCCTTCATGGAGGGGGTTCTATCGTTCTTGGGGATGGGACCCAGGTGGCAGGGATGGATGACGGCCCTTTACTCCCGCCCTTCCGCTAAAGTGGTGGTCAATGGAGAAGAGTCGGAGTCCTTTCATTTAGAGAGAGGCACAAGACAGGGATGCCCACTGTCTCCCCTCATATACGGCCTGGTGATGGAACCCTGGGCTATAGCAATCAGGGCTAATGATCAGATCCAGGGTGTTAAAATAGGGAGAACTGACTACAAAATAACCCTGTTTGCCGACAATGTCCTCCTGTACCTCTCTAAACTATCCCAATCAGTCCCAGAGGTGTTGAATAGTCTAGAGCGATATGGTTCCCTGGCAGGCTATTAGGTCAACGTAGATAAATCAGTCGCTTTCCCGGCAGGCCAGCTCAACGAGACCGAGAGACAATACATCGATAACCTTCCGTTCTGTAAACAAACAGAGGGACTCTCTCACCTGGGGATCCAAATTCCATCACACCTAGAGGATCTCTTTAAGGTAAACTACCCGCCCCTATGGAGGTCGATCAAACACGACCTGGGACGCTGGTCAAAATTCGGTGTCTCATGGATGGCTCGCCTCAACTCCATCAAAATGGTAATCCTCCCCATATTCTTATATCTGTTTCAAATGCTGCCAACCCAGATACCAAACTCATTTCTCCTAGAGATCAAGCGGGCCTTTCTCCGCTATCTATGGGCCGGTAAATCCCACAGGACTGCTTATGACACTCTCACAAGATCCAAGGATGAGGGTGGAGTTAATTTCCCAGATCTAAACACTTATTATAAGGCGTCACAATTGCGCGTCCTTGTTGATCATTTGACGACTGGCCCAAAGAAACAATGGGTAACATTGGATAACACACTCTTCTCGCCGGTCACATTGGACGAGTGGCTATGGGTCCCCAAGACATCTATTCCTAGAAGGGTTTTAAAACATCCAGTGTTGGGAGTGCTGTGGTCTATTTGGAAGGAAGGGGGTTACCTAAAATGGCTCACAACGTGGCCCTCACCTTTGAGCTGCATCTGGGCTCCGCCACTCTGGGAAGGGATCAACGAACCACTAGCCTTCCAGCAACGGTACGAGGTGCGTCTTTGTAGGACCGGACAGCTTTGGGTGGATTGGGTGTTTATATCTCTAGGTGACCTGAAGGACGCCCTTGGCCTCCCTAACCTCTCCCCCTTTCGATACCTACAGCTTAAGGGTGCCCTTACCGAGAGCAGATGGGGTGACACACTTAGGCGGGACCTAACCGATTTTGAGAAATTCCTCATAACACACAAAGGTACCAAGGGGGTGATATCGCGGCTTTATAGCTTTTTGTTGTTCTCTACCCCACGGGACCCCCCCCATCTTCCCAAGTACAATGGGGGAAGGACTTAGACACCTCCATAACGGAAAAAAGATGGACCAAGATTTGTAGGCAGGCACACCGTTCCACAACTGCACCCCAATACCGCCACCAGGCCCTGAAATTGATACATAGATGGCACTACCCCCCACAGAGGATAGCCAGAATGAGAAAAGGTTACGACCCCCACTGCTGGAAATGCCACGTTGAAAAGGGGGATTATGTCCATATGTGGTGGAAGTGCCAGGTGGCACAGACCTACTGGAGTGAGGTCCTGTCATGGATAAGAGGAGTAGACGGAATGGTGAGAACTCTGTCCCCCTGGCTGGTGTTGTTCGGCATTGAGGTTGAGGGGGGCCCCAAGGTGAAACACGACCACATGTTGCAGGTCATGCTAGTTGCGGCTAGATGCTGCTGGGCCCAAAAATGGAAATCACCCCGACCTCCTGGGGAGGGGGAGTGGGTAGCGTAAACACGGGCAATCTACGATATGGAGTATCTAACCCACCTGATCGATGAATCCAAATCTAACATCAAGGCCCTATGGCTGCCATTTTTTGATAAATATGGGAAAATAGCCTGAGGCATAAGTAATCAGCTCAGGCGGTCCTCTTGATGGGAACAATACTATCAGGGCAACCCCCTTGGAGTGGGAAGAGATCGATTGTTACAGGAAATGTGACTTTTATATGTTGGACCTTGTTTTTTGAGCACCGTCTTTCTTTCGGAAGCAACCCTATGCTTGCATTGCATCTTCAGATGATGTGCTGGACCCTGTTGTTGTTATCGACCATTAAACCATGGCATGGGATAGGGGGGGGGGGCGGGTGTGGGAGGTGGGGTGGGGGGTAAGTTGTGACCTCACTTTGATATATATCAATGTTTGCATTATTTTTTGAATTATGTCATAATTGTAAAACTCCAATAAAACCAAATTTTCCAATAAAAAAGAAGCATAACATTTGAGGCTCATAATGAGCAATAAGTCTAGGATTCGAGGCTGTTTCAGGAGGAGCAACGTTAAGGAACCTAAAGCGTCATTAGCCTACTATCCCAAAGTGTTTCATGAGGACTGACGTTTTAGCCCATAACAATTGATTAGGTTGCCGTCCAAAGCTGTTCCAGGAGGACCAACGTTACAGCCAATAACAAGGAACCCGAAGCGTGATTAGGCTTAGGTCCCAAGGTATTTCAGGGGCACCATCGTTAAGGCCGATAACCATTGATTAGGCTGCCACCCATCAGTGTTTCCGGGGGACCAACGTTAAACCTAAACACAAGTGATTAGGCTGCCATCCCAAGGAGTTTCAGGAGGGCCCCTATTCAGTGCAGTCACAGAGTTTGGGAGCTGTGGGCAGGGATATTTACTTAGGGACGGTGAGACATATGTTGGTCTGTAGATCTTTCTATCATTGTCAGATGTCTAATGTCTATTTCAGGACCAGGATTCCCAGCCTTTCATGAACTGCTTTCATGACCAAGTGAAACCGACATGAATGGGTGCCAAACTGCAGTTGGCCCTCCGGCACTCATGTACGTGTTGCCTAATCTTGGCTGAGATCTTCCTGCATTGTGGCCTGAAGAAACAATGCAAACCCTTCGCTTCTTCTTCTTCTAAAACTTTGCCAGAGCATTTACCATCATTTTTGGGGATGTGTGTCCCCACATAGGCAGAAATATCACCCTCTGAGAGGACCTATCACTTGCAGTTGTCCTATATGTACTGTAAAGGCCTCTTCATTGCCTGTGAACCTGGCTGCTTAACTCCAGAACAAGGATGCCTCCTTGTCGTGTTGCCAGCACCTTGGAGTACACAGTGCCTAAGAAGGTCGCTCTGCCTTCCCAAACCTCTGTTGATGAGTCTTCGTGAGCTACTTCTGTGAAAAGGTCTATTTCAAGGTCTCCTGTCTACGTTGGTCAATTCCTTTGTGCTCATGTATGAGTGTCTATTTTATGGAATCGATAACTGTGAAGTACTTAGTATTCATGTATAATTGCCTCTCTTTAGGAGTCTGGACTTAGAGTCTGCAGGTGTATCCATCCATCTCTGTTTTCGAGCCTCTCACTGAGGCAGAGCTCCCTCTTGGTCTCTCACTAGGATGGAGGTGGATCTGTTTGCTTTGTGTCTGTCTTTGGGCCTCTCTGATTGCCTGTCCTGTGTGCATCAGCATATGTCTGAGCCTAGGTTGCAGTCACTACTTGTGTACCTCATTCTGTCGGTGCCTTTCTCTGAGAGTTTGTGTCTGGGGCTCTCAGTGTAAAGCTGCTGATGCCTTTCAGAGCCTCTCTCTCTCTTTGCATATCTCTCAGCCTCTGTCCTTGAGACCACCCTATATGTGTGAGCCTCTGCTGATGGTTCACCGGAAGAAGTTTTGTCTGTGAGCTTTTCCCTGCACCTTTGAGTCTCTACCCATAAGCCACGTTCTCCGTGTTTGAACCCCTTGCAGCGATTTCCTGTTTGTTTCTGAATGCCATCCTACCACAATCTCAGATTGTATTTTGTTGTGTCTGCAATTCTGTATGTATACCTGGCAACCACTCACTGATGCTGTCTTGTGATGTGTGTCATTGTTGTCTCTCTGGTTCTCTGTCAACCTTCTATGTCTTGACAGTGTTCTTTGTGTGTGTCTAATTTTCTGTGTTTCTGATTTGCGTTTCTGTGTGGGTGCTTACTTCTGTTTGAGCTTGTCAATTATTAAACCGTGTCCCTTCTACTTGTGAACCTTACTTTGTGCCTGTCTCTTGTTGTCATCCTGAATCTTTTGTCCTCAGCCTGGCTAGATCCTGCCCCTCAACGTTTTAAATCTGTTATACTGGTGGTGTCGGTTACTAGCTCTCATTGTCCATTAGCATCTGACTGTCGGTAAACCTCAGCCTGTCAATGTATGTTAAACTGTGGATGTTCATTTATGTTTGTTAACCTGTGAGTTGGCTACTGCCCATGTCTGTAAATACCTTGCACGTCTCATGCCCCTCATAGAGTGTCTGTCAACATCTGTATGTTTTTGCAGACCTCTGTTGACAACTACCTGCTATCTTCTGCCTAGATTTCATTATTTTTGTCTGAAATCGTTTAATTGTGTCTTTGTCTGCTAATCTTTGTCCTTTATCCTTTGTATTTGTCTTTTGCACTCTAACTTTCAAAGTTTCTGTATTAATTTCTGGGTCTGCTATACGCAATTCCTCTTTGTCTATGTCTTTAAATGTCACTCTGTGTCTATTAATCTAACTCTGTATGCCTGCCAACCAACCATTGGCTGTTTTTAGGCTTCTCTGTCTGGAAACCAATGGCTGTTTCTAATCTAAATCCGTGTGCCTGGCAATATCTGGCTGTTTCTATTCACCTTAATATGTGTCAATCCAGCAATCAATGGATATTTCCATTAATCTAAGCCTGTGTGCCTGCCAATCTTGGGATGTTTCTATTAATCTAGAGATTGGTGCCCAGCAATATCTTGTTGTTTTTAATAATCCAAATCTATGTGCCTGTCAATCTGTGGCTATTAATGTGCGCCTAGCAATCTGTCTGTTTCTATAAACAGATCTGTTCTCCTGGTCACTCTTGCTGGTTATGTTAATTTAAATATGTGTGCCTGGCAATCTTTGTCTGTTTCTTTTAATCTGGAAATGGGTGCATGGCAATTTCTGGCTGTTTTTATTATTCTAGATATGTGTGTTTGGCAATCTCTGGCTATTTCTGTTAATCTAAGTCTGTATGCCTTGCAGTGTCTGGCTATTTCGGTTAATCTAAGTCTGTATGCCTTGCAGTGCTGGCTATTCATCCTCCTGTAATTTTGAACCCATGCTTGTGAACTTGGCTTCATCTTCATGAGTGTTGTTGTGATACCTGGGTGTGGATGGTGGAGTACGGCAATGCTCTAGAGCCTGGAACTTGGAGACGGTTCTGAGATAGTCGGTTGAAAGAGAGAAGTAGGTTGTGGTGTGAAGGTGGGGGTTATTGGCAATTGTCTATAAAGCAAAATAAAGAGAAGTTTGTGCTACTCACCAGAGTCTGCGTCATAAAAAGTAGGTTTTTAATTTTGGTTGTGTATAGCGCTGCACTGCAAAATGAATTGATTCTAGTAACTTCTTGCTACAAGTTGTAAAACCTTGTTTGAGGGTGTGGGTTCACAGGGTTTGGAAGGTTTTCCATAGGAATGAACTATGGGAACTGATGTCAAGGGATTAAGTTTATGAGAGGCATGACTTTACAGAGGAGCCTGGACCGAGACTCTGTAGATCGATTGCCTCTTAAATGGAGGATAGCGAGGGGGGATTTGTCTGAGTGAGGCATCTTCTTCCGCACTGCACCCTCAATAACCACTTTCCGAAAGAGACTCAAAACATACTTGGTTCCCTACACATCACCCTACCTGCCTCTTCTGCTATAATATGTCAATCCTAATCTTTCTATTCTTTCCTGAAACCATTTTCTAACTTCTTTTTTCAACTCCAGCCTTTTCAAACTTTGCATCATGTAAGGCGCTCCGAGACCCTTTGGGTAGGGCCAGCGATAAACATAACATTAAAATAAAATAAGCATGTGCTAATGAAATGGTATAATCTAGTCAAGTCAAAGAAGCCTTTCTAGTGCTTATATTGTAGAGAATATGTAGACTATTGAATGATATTATTTATTCTGTTTACCATGGCTAAAGGTCCTCTGCACACCAAGAGCAGCTGATTGACATGTTCATTGACATGCCAGTAGATCATGTTCATTGACATGCCAGTAGACCTGTGTCGCAACTGTGCAGGTTTGTAATCTGATAGTGTAGTGAAGCGGGGCTCTGCATATGTGGAGGAATTCATCACTGAATCGAAGGGCGGTGCAGAGGGATTGTTGACGGGATTGTAGTGTAGCTGGAAGGGAAGCAACCTCTGTCAAGAATTACTTGAACCACAGTAGAACTGGTTTAGATACTCCTGCCTTAATGGACGAGGGAAGGATGTATGTTGTGACAGATGACGCGTCAATTTGGTGGCGCATCCACCTTCAGTGGAGCCTGATGTCATGGGCCCATGATATGTTACCTGCCCGTTCCTGGTTGCATCTTAGTTGGACACCTAGAATTATCCTGCCTTATGTTGTGGCCCTGTGCAGAGACTGAAGTGGTTCTGAAAGGTGGAAATAGCTCCAGAAATATCATTATAGAGAGATTAAATTCATCTGACTGGAACAGGCAACTGTGCCACAGTGCAGCTAAGTAAATTCAATAGAGGGCACCTGGCAGAGCCCTGAAAACCCCAGGAGGGAATTGTTAGATAACCTAAACCAAAATTTCAGGGTGAGAGGTCAAAAACAATTCCAAACTAATGCAGGAAAAAACAGTTAGTCATAATGCAATCCTTTTTTTCACAAAATGCATTTTAATAACATCTGGATAGTATTAGTGGGGATAGAGCACCCAGGGGGTATTAAGACACAACAATACAAATGAGTATGGTCCAGTGAAAACAACTGGATCTTAATGTGATACAACAAACGGTGCACTGCTATTTTTGGTAAACCAGAACAGTCATGCAGTCACAATAATAGAACATAAACCCATATTCATGGACATGTATACAAAAGACACATAAACAATGCTTCCAATGTGCATTGTTCGAATGGTGATTTCGTCGACACAACAGTGTTTCCGCCTAGAGGAGCTGTGCAATGCAGCTATGTGAGCAGGCCTTCATCAGGACATGTGGTAACCTTAAAGGGAGTCCTGGAATCTCTATCTATGAACAAACAAATAGGGAATTGTCAGTGGAACAGTGACCTCGAGTTAAAATGAAAAATCAAAAAAGCTCCCATAGGATGCTAAAGTAAAAGGGGGAGGGAGACTCCTTGGTATAGGAGCCTGAAATCTTACCAAAGATTTATCCAGTGCTGGGGTACGCGAGATAATCCATCATGAATATAGATATCTGAGGGGCACTGAGAGCGTCCTGGAGGAACAGAACTTGGACCGGTAACAACATGTTCAGGAATCTGTAAGACTATTATACAGATCGTGTAGCCTCATATTGGCAAAATGGAAGCATGAGAGAATCTTACCTCAAGAGTAAGACGGAAATTCTCTGCGAGTGTAGGTGGAAAACCCACTATGATTTGTGGTTCCTCAGCCCAGAATGTCCAGAAGTGGCAATACTGTCTGA
Organism: Ambystoma mexicanum; assembly: GCF_040938575.1. Lineage (NCBI taxonomy): Eukaryota > Metazoa > Chordata > Amphibia > Caudata > Ambystomatidae > Ambystoma > Ambystoma mexicanum. The sequence continues at coordinate 731,996,710 of NC_090923.1, forward strand.
GAGAGCACATGAAGGTAAAAGTGAGGGCGCGTTGTATGCCGTAAGAAGCACGTTCAAAAATTGAGGTGCACAAATGTTTAAATTAGAGTTTCAGTGCGAGCCTGTAAAGGCAAAGCTGGACTCCCTTTAAGGTTACCACATGTCCTGATGAAGGCCTGTTCACATAGCTGCATTGCACAGCTCCTCTAGGCCGAAACACCATTGTGTCGACTATATCACCATTCGAACAATGCACATTGGAAGCATTGTTTATGTGTCTTTTGTATACATGTCCATGAATATGGGTTTATGTTCTATTATTGTGACTGCATGACTGTTATGGTTTACCAAAAATAGCAGTGCACCGTTTGTTGTATCAAATTGAGATCCAGTTGTTTTCACTGGACCATACTCATTTGTATTGTTGTGTCTTAATACCCCCTGGGTGCTCTATCCCCACTAATACTATCCAGATGTTTTAAAATGCATTTTGTGAAAAAAAGGATTGCAGTATGACTAACTGTTTTTTCCTGCATTAGTTTGGAATAGTTTTTGACCTCTCACCCTGAAAGTTTGGTTTAGTTTATCTAACAGTGCAGCTAAGGACATCGATTAAGCTCTTGCTGTTGACATGTGTGTGGTTAGCAAGTTGCAGGATCGAATCCCAGCAAGCTTGACTCAACCTTTCATCCTGCTGAAGTCAATAAAAGAGTACCAATTTCGGTAGGGCTATAATTGAGTATCGCACAGTTCTATGTACAACGTTTTAGCAAACATGTTATATAAATGAGAAATTATTATTATAATGATTCTAGCTGTTGCTGTACTTGCCCATCACATACTTCTTTCTCGGTTGTCATCAATATAGACAGCAGTCCAACGACGGGTTGGAATTTGCCTAGGACAGTTTGCTCTATCAACATTTTAGATGTGAGAAACTGATTCCATCATTTGTCTGTTCCACTATTAAGGTGACATTACAGAGACTGGGACAATGGGAGTAGCAATGCACTGCGCTACTGTAGAGGCAAACATGAACGTTTTTTGGTAACTTTGAGAGTAGGCTTTCAGTGATGGGGGAAGCATGGAATCTGGAGGTGAGTGGTTGTTTTGGGCACATAATTATGGGATGTGGGAGGAACTCTTTGCTGGGTGGAAATCCAGTGTTTACAGAGGTGTTGATTCTGATTACCTTAAACATTTGATGTAAGAACATTTCCAGGTGGTTGTATTTTGACCGGGAACTGCTGACTGATTCCACAAACCTCTATCTGTGGGCCTCATTACGACCCTGGCGGTAAGGGGTTAACGCCAGCGTTAGCTGCGCCGACCCCTTACCGCCAACTACGAGGTCCCTTAGCGCCATGGCGCTTTTAACACCTGCTTTTAGCAGGTGTTAAAATCCATGGCGCTAAGGGACCATGGAGTTAATTACGCCACCGTAATTTACGGTGGCGTAATTAACGCCTTCCCCACTCCCATTATGCCCTATGGGGCAAAAATGGGAATGGGGAAGGGTAAATGGGGATTGGGGACTTACCGCCCCGCCGACCTCGGAATGGGGCGGTAAGTCCGCCAACCACCATGGCGTAAACGTAGTTTACGCCATGGTGGTAAAGTCACGGCCCAGGCGGTAACTTACCGCCTGGGTCGTAATGAGGCCCTGTGTCTGTTAACATCTGTCTTTCTTAATCATTGTCCTTACATTGCAAATATCAATATTAATGCACATCTGTGTCTGTTGAGCCCTGAATGTCTGCTAACCACTATGCCAGTAGCATCTGTGTGAGTAACTATACATCCCTCTGTGCTACTTTCTGGCTGTGTGTGTATGCGCTTGTCTATTATTAGTATGGGCTATTAGGTAGTGCTCAGCAACATGCATAAACCAAAACTATTGCATTGGAGTACATGTAGAAGAGAGACGGGGAGGGGCACATAGCTTGTGGGTGTTTGGTTATTTGCCCACGCATCAACTGCCCATGGCCATGCTAATCCCCATGGCCTCCCCCCACACACCCCACTCCTGACCCCTCCCCACCCAAAACACATCCCACGGGATCGCTTTGAGCTCCCTCTTTCAAGTAGTAAAATCAAGCTTTAGCCTGCCAGTGTTTTTCTAAGCAGTCTTCTGAGAGGTAATGGCTTACTTGTAGCTGTAAATGGTTACAGGTGCAATAAAAACGGTGTTAACAAAGTATGCCTTAGCCACTTGATTCATATCTGTCCCTTGCTCTGATGTCCTGTTGAAAACAAGGAGTGGATGGGGCCTCCCTCTGGAACAGCCTCCTTGCCACTCTGAAACTCGAGGAAAACCATCTCCGGTTCCGGAAGCAACTCAAGACCTTCCTCTTTGCTTCTGCCTTTTCTCCTCCTCTCCCCTGTTGATCTGTTCTATCTCTGCATCGTGCACCTGGTCTCCCTCTGTCTTTAGGGCCCAGGTACCTGCTCACCCTGCCGCCCACCCGCACTGCCTCCGGCAATCCCTTGCATTGGGATCTGTACCTGTAACCCTACAGCCCCCCCCTTTCTTTTTATGCACTTATTCAGACACACCCTGTCTGTTGCCTTATTCCTAGCACTTGCCACTTGCTGGCTGCACTGCCACGGTTTTTTGCTCTTTATAATTTATTTCTTTATTCATGTTTTAGCTACTTATCTTTATTTTTGCTCAGCACTTTCCGCCTCTCCCCCTCTCCCTTGCACTTACCCTTCTCCCTCTCCCTTACACTTGCGCATTCTCAATGTCACTGGGCCTAGTAAGATCGTTGTTTTTGTTCTCTCTTGTTCCCCTCCCTTACCTCGTTGCGCTCTGAAACACTTAAGTACGAGCTTGATACAAATAGAATACAATATCAATATCAATAGCAATATCAATGACAAAGACTATCATTACGACCCTGGCGGTAAGGGGTTTACGCCAGCGTTAGCTGCGCCGACCCCTTACCGCCAATTACGAGGTCCCTTAGCGCCATGGAGCTTTTAACACCCGCTTTTAGCGGGTGTTAAAATCCATGGCGCTAAGGGACCATGGAGTTAATTACGCCACCGTAATTTACGGTGGCGTAATTAACGCCTTCCCCACTCCCATTATGCCCATTGGGGCAAAAATGGGAATGGGGAAGGGTAAATGGGGATTGGGGACTTACCGCCCCGCCAAGGTCGGAATGGGGCGGTAAGTCCGCCAACCACCATGGCGTAAACGTAGTTTACGCCATGGTGGTAAAGTGACGGCCCAGGCGGTAACTTACCGCCTGGGTCGTAATGAGGCCCAAAGCCAACCTTTTTGGCTTGAGATATTAGATAGCCATTTGCCAGGTACTGAAATCATATGCCCAGTTAATCACTCAATTTTTCAGCTGCTGCAGTCTTATGGCCTGGCAGAACCTTTATATCAGGGCCTAGCAAATGCCTGTCCCATACCTACACAAAAGCCCAAACTGTTGACTTTGTCAATGCTTGTTGTTCTGTCCATAAAGATCTATTATCATTTGTAAAACTGGTTATCTATGAGCGGGTGCATCTTTTTTGTAATCCTTCTTGATGCCATGAGACTGAAGTACCGTCTCTAAGCTCCCAGGTGCACATATGAAGATCAGTGTGTGCCTATTAGCCCTGGTGTTGGTCAGCATGTGTGTCTCAGAGCCTAGTTGTCCGTGCACCATCCTGTGTGCCGGCCTTGGGGAGTACTGTGGGCATAGGAGCATCTACATCTGTCTAGGAGCCTCTGTGTCTGCGCAGCAGCAAGCCACAGCGCCACCCTTTCACTCTGTCAGTCTCTGCAGAGGGGTTTGTCTGCGCTGATGCTTCCCGTTTGCCCTCTGGGAACACAAAGCAGAGGACGGGATGTGTATTCCTGACACCTTAAAATGTTGCCAGCACCTGGAAGTGTGTGTTCCCCAGCCTTTAGGACCAAAGCTGCCATAGCTCCCATTGTCTCTGGGCACCCTAAAAGGAGCAGATCTGCCTGACAATGTCCAGGCTCCCAGTGTCCTTAGCGGGGCGTGGAGCAAGCAACTGGGAAGTCCAACAAAGAGGAGGGACCAGGAGATTAGTCAGGAGCCCGTTCAGGGGGCGGAGTGAACTTGATGTATTCTGGACATGAAAGGAGGAGCCGGGCATGGCTGTCTGACCAATCAGAGTACAGCGGGCCGTTCAGTGCACAGAAATGCTGACAAAAATATCACCAAAATTTTGCGGCGATATTAAGCCATGGAACCTGCGGGGGACACCCCTGCAACCCCCATAATTTATTTTAATGGAGCAGGGGACACCCCCGCATCCCCCGGTCCCAGTAACCCCATAAATTATTCCCACTAATAATATCGCCTATGGCCTTACCCCACGACCATATATGTGGCGATATTATTGGTGGGGATAATATTAACTGATACCCACAAAAGCACAACACATTCGGCTCAATTAATAGCTCAGGAGAATATCTTTCCCTGCACACCATAGACTTAGGCAATGAGCAATCCCTAAGTGTTCTCTTGCAAAGTTAGAGACTAAGGGCCTAATTCTCAGAAGCACGTTATAATGGCAAAACCACATTGGAAAATGCGCTGTGAATTAGGTCCTAAGGACCCAAATAGCAATCCATGTTCGGCTAGGAATGCTTCCACACTGAGTCGGCTTGGTCACCCACCGAGACAGGGTACTACCAATCTAGAGTCTCACGGGTTCACAGTCACAGCCAACGCCAGGCATTGTTCACATCTGTGCTCTCAGGGCCTGTGCCAGTCTTCTTGGTGATTCATTAAAACCCTCTCTCATAGGGTTCAAATCAGTGTCCACAAAAAGAAAGGGGTCACAGGGGTCTCATCCACTAGGATGTACAAGGGAATCTTTACAGCATAAACATTTCTAAATTCAAACGCAATGTGCTGCAACACTGCGAAAGGCTATGGCACACATGTTTAACTCGCAGGTGCTGCGCAGCCCCAAATCCTCACCTGCTAGTTAGTGTCCATGGAACAGGCGTTTTTTAATTACAAGGACAACATTCTTAATAGGTCTATACAATATCATGCTGTGACGAATAAACTTCCGGGGCACCAGTGGTCCAGGGATGAATATCGGTTTCGAAACCATCACTCAACCCCACACTCTCTAGTACACCGGAAGGGATCTGAACAGATTGGAAAAGCAAGGAAATTATAAACCTCCTTGTCCAATTTTGGTAACGTGGACGGAAGGGCAGGCTTACCTCTGCAAGGTCGTGGATCGTTGGTTAGTTGCAACACAGCGAAAATACAATTATTACCCAATGATGAAAGGGACTGTCCAGTCAAGGTTGTATAGAAATACTATTATTATCATGACAGACAGTGGTATTAAACCACAAAATACAACCTACTCTGTAAAGGAATGCAGAGGATAGACAGTTTCAAAGAAGGAAAAGAGAGGCACTCTGGATACTGATATGAGGGTAGTCGGTATAGTAAATAATCACAATAACTCAAGGATATTTGATTTCAGCACAAAGGGAGCAATGGGTTGTAAAATGTCACTAGGGGCCTTCAGAGAAGGACCAGGGGACAGAACCACAATGTACCTTGTGCTTGTTGAAGTTCTTAGTGCTAGACAGGGTCGAGTTGGTTTCAGGGTGCTTTGCAGCTCCTGCGACAGAGTGTCAGGCGGCAGCCAGTTCGGCAAGTGAAGCTGGACGGACGGCTGCAGGCTGACCTACACAGCGGCTCGGGGTCAGGAATTGTCTCAGTGCCGGTTGGCGGGTCTGAAGCACTGGTCCAGGCATCTCAGACGATGCTAGCGATGGGTGTGACAACAGTCAATGGTGCAGTCGGCTGCAGCTCGAGGGGCTCTACTGCCTTACCCTTGGTTTGGTTCAGAGACTCTCTGGCACTTCCCACCTAGGAAGCTTGCTTGCAGAGCCTGTGCTGGCTGGGTACCGGTTGTAGAGCTGCTGGAGGGTCCTCTGGATTCTGTTCCCTGGGACATGTTTAGGGGAGGGATCTTGCTTCCCTCTTTGTAAATCCTTGCCAATATTCACTGGGGGAAGTTGTAAGGCAGACTATACCTTCAGAAGAAGGAACAGCAGAGGGGAGATCCCAAACATCCACTGTATGTGGAGTCCTACCTTGAATTTGGGAAGAATGAAAGACTTGCAATATAAGAAAGGTAGGGACAAAGGGATTGTCAACAGTCACCTCTTCTCTTAATGATTAGATCGCATTTAAGAAAAATATAAAACGACTTTAATAGTGATGGTTTTTGAATTCAACATCGTACATATATTAATACAATAAAAATACATTTATAATTTCAATTTTAGACACTCTAAAATGCATGCATGATCAAGACAGTAAACAAAGACTAATTGAGACTCATCAATCTAAAAAAGATTAGGGGCATATGGTGGTATAGCCATTTGTTTTTAACCTTGATTGTAAATCCTATAGTTTTCGTAAGGTATTAGATCTTATTAGATCTCTAGGTAAATTAATACAATCTAAGTAGACTCATAGATTGCCAACTCAACATGTTTCAGTCCTCTGTAACGGGTGTTGGGACTTTCTTCAGGAGTAGTCTTTAACATCCAGATAGAGTAGTCAGGCGAGTGATATAGAGTCTTCTTTAGGTGTAGAGTTTTTAATTCAAAAGCGAGGTAACTGTTGACAAAGCCAAACAACCAGAATCAATATTATGTAGTATTCTGGTAACACGGTTGAGGTGTTATGCAACGGAGTAAGATAGATAAATTACCTTTCCGTTTTCGTGTAGAGACTCCCTTGTATGGTAGAGAGGTATCCACGTTAGTTGGATTGATTCTCTTTTTGGGCTATGGGTATAATTCCTTGAGTACCTGTAAGGGATTGGATATGGGAGTCAGAAAAATCTGTTTTTCCTATCAGAGTCGGGATTTACAAAAACATTTGCATCAGTTTAAGGATTAAGAATGTATTGCCTAGCTTGCCTACCTTTTCAAACGTAGGCGGGAAACTTCGTGTGGGTATGTATCGCTTGAGAGTAATCTCGTAGTTGGTAAAAGGACTCATCTAGTTTTCACAGCTTGTGCACGGCACCTATAAAATCAATAGGAGCTGTTGATATTGCCGTAGTGTTTAGTATAGTAATGCAGAAGCCTGATAATGTAGAGAAACTATTTACCTTAGTTTCAAGATGATCGTGCTCGTGGATGCCTTATAGTGCGCGAAGTGCAGTCTGCTACGCGGTCTTGTTAGTGGGTCGCGGAACGTATATTGATGTCGAAGGTAAACCCGGGTCGGCTGCCATTTTGGGTGTATAAATGTGTATATGCTTAATTCTCTGTTAGTCCTTCTTTTTTGTTTATTGGTGTTGAACCGTTCCGTTGAGGCGGCGTTATTCACCAGTCGATTGTTCGGCTAGTATTTTATTTGAGTGCGTTGTCATAAGAACTCTTGGATGTTCTGCAAAAGTGTATGTTTAATCATATTTCTACTATAGCAGATAAAGATTTTTTTTAAAAAACTTTTTTAGATTTTTAGCCATCCAACTACGAGATTACTCTCAAGCGATACATACCCACACGAAGTTTCCCGCCTACGTTTGAAAAGGTAGGCAAGCTAGGCAATACATTCTTAATCCTTAAACTGATGCAAATGTTTTTGTAAATCCCGACCCTGATAGGAAAAACAGATTTTTCTGACTCCCATATCCAATCCCTTACAGGTACTCAAGGAATTATACCCATAGCCCAAAAAGAGAATCAATCCAACTAACGTGGATACCTCTCTACCATACAAGGGAGTCTCTACACGAAAACGGAAAGGTAATTTATCTATCTTACTCCGTTGCATAACACCTCAACCGTGTTACCAGAATACTACATAATATTGATTCTGGTTGTTTGGCTTTGTCAACAGTTACCTCGCTTTTGAATTAAAAACTCTACACCTAAAGAAGACTCTATATCACTCGCCTGACTACTCTATCTGGATGTTAAAGACTACTCCTGAAGAAAGTCCCAACACCCGTTACAGAGGACTGAAACATGTTGAGTTGGCAATCTATGAGTCTACTTAGATTGTATTAATTTACCTAGAGATCTAATAAGATCTAATACCTTACGAAAACTATAGGATTTACAATCAAGGTTAAAAACAAATGGCTATACCACCATATGCCCCTAATCTTTTTTAGATTGATGAGTCTCAATTAGTCTTTGTTTACTGTCTTGATCATGCATGCATTTTAGAGTGTCTAAAATTGAAATTATAAATGTATTTTTATTGTATTAATATATGTACGATGTTGAATTCAAAAACCATCACTATTAAAGTCGTTTTATATTTTTCTTAAATGCGATCTAATCATTAAGAGAAGAGGTGACTGTTGACAATCCCTTTGTCCCTACCTTTCTTATATTGCAAGACTATACCTTCAGCCAGGGTCCAATGCTCAGTTCTTCTTATTACTCCTTGCAAAGTCTTCACTATGATCTGCTCAAAAGAGGGTTTTCAAGCCAAATGGGCCACAGTGATGGTTGTAGGATAGGCCTACCTTAATGAACCAATCCTATGGCCCCTCCAACAATCTCCTGTATGCATGAGGTCATAACCAGAGTGCTTTGCAAGAGAAAAGGTAAAGTGGTGAAAACATGTAATACTAACTCCCGCTCTTCTTCCTGTCTGTTGTGGATCAACGGGTCTCCTTAGTTAATGGAGATCTCTGTGCTTCCTGATTAAAGTGGCAGGTATGCCTTGAAGCTGTGGTGAGGAGACTTTCTGTCTCCTACAAACCACATTCTCGTACCTTCTGAATCAGGTTCACCTGCGGGGTTGCCTTCTGTAAACACATAGTCCCTGACATGACAGGTCACTGCCCAGGCTACTGAGATTCAGGTTGACAAAGTGCATATCAAAGGTTGCTGGGTTTCCTGTCTCCTCTGTTAAGCGTCTGCAGCTAGGCCCCACGTGGGCCTGTTCGAAGTATACTCTAGTAGTATGTTAATTGCTACCACCATCTGCAGAGGGTAAACAAACGGACAGGGCATATCCATGGAGCCTTTGATAGTTAATTAGGCTGGCCATGGCAGGAGGAAGGTGTTGGCCCTCCCCTTCTGAGATGCATCATGTACTCGACCTGTCAGATCCCAACTAAATATGACAGGGAGGACTGCGCCTGTACGCTGTGTCCACCCAAAGTGCACAGGTCTATGTGTATGACATGAGGTGAGCATAGGAAAATGTGTGTGGATTAGCCCCACACATTTTCCAGAGTGTGATCTACCATCATTCAATTTCATATAAAATTTACAAAAAACCCAGGTGAGCGTACACCCGCCGTGCGGATGGTCAAATTCCCTACACATGCTTAAGGCAACAACCAGGGTTAGAGAAGCTTGCCTCGGAGTCTAAAGGCTATGAAGGTCACTGGTCTTGATGGGGATTCTAATGGAGGGCACGGCAACGAGATGCCAGGAAACAGCTTTATTTCTTTATTCATTTCATTTGATATAGCACCCAAACCCGAGGGTATCACGGCGCATGTACACAGTAGGTGGTTGCAGACAGATAGAAAGTGTTGATCGAAGAACAAACATTTCTCTGGTTCAAGGTTGTTCACAGGAGGAACTGGGGCTGGTGTGTAGTAAATAGCTGGCAGCTGGGTCTTATGGAAATAAGAAGGGTACACACAGGGGACTGACTTGCCTCTATGCTTCGGATGTTGGCACTCCAGGACTTGGTTCAATGGAGATTTGCCGGTGGGCCTCCACACCCTGGCCTCTTTTGTGTGGCATTTCCAAATATTCCCAAAGGAAAAGAGTTGAGCGTGCAGAAAATGTTTACTAAGGGGCCACTTTGAACATTATTTCCGGGTCCTCTTTTGGTTCCTAGTCCACCCCTGGATATTACACTCTTTGCCGATTAACCCACCGCAGCACCTGGGTCCCGCAGTCCTATTCTCTTCCGCGTGTTAAAAATGCAGCTGAGACTTCATCGGGTGTTAACACTTCTCACACGCAGTTAGGATTTCCGTTTAGTAATAGTCCTCTTGGGACCTATCTTGACTCTTGGGTGGTGGCGGAACAAAGCAGCTTACTTTCACCTGTTCCAAAAACACCGGCTTTCCCGAGCTTTAGAAGCAGGAAAGAAATGATATCACGCTTCGTTCAAATGGAACATCCTAGTTAGCGAGGCTACTGCACATCAAATGTGGCCAGTCCATTATAAATTCATAAGAAAATCATTCATTATGTCGTTTCTCTGCCCCCACCCCTACACGCCAGTGCTGAATGTTTCATCCACATTAATGCAAACGTGTTTAAACAAATGAATGAAACACAGTTGAGACTGTTATCCCGCCTCAAACTACGTCAGTATCCATGGAGACAGCCTGTGTGAGCAAACCTCCCTAGCGTGTCTTACCTGGGCTGGCTGACTACCCCTGTGGCTGTTTCCTCCGTTCCGTTGCGACGACACACGCCCCCCGTTTCTGCTGCCACCTCCCCTCAGCCCTCACGGCACTTATTTATGTCGGCTTTCGTGGCTTTGTGGCCAGCCTGGAAAGGCACAGCACAAATTGCTATCGATCGTTTCCCTTGATTATCCTCGGCGTCTCCAGTTCATCAGAAAAAGCGTCATCTGTCAGTGCTGGCATATCGGGAAAGTGAGTGAGCTATAATACCGGTCGACACCTCACAAAGTGAGAGAACGAGAAGTCGCACTGGGGCCGGGTCTTCTCTCAGGCAGGGAGAACTATAACATGTGAATTTAGAACAGCTCGGAATTTCTTCTGAAAATAAAATGAACGCATACTTAGTGACAGCACAGGAGGATAGCTCAGCGGCAACGTGCTCGCCTTGGAAGCAAGACGACACGGAGCAACACAGGTTTGATCCCCGGGTCCGTGCTTATAAACCTTCGGGTATTCACCGCGTTATAAACAACCCATTATATCATATATCAGAACCAGAGCTGGCCTTAGGGGGGTATCAGGTAATATTATCCCCATATGGTCGCCGGGAAAAGGTTGTGGTGATATTATATGGGTGACCATATATATGGGGGTAGGGGCAGGGAAAAAAAAAGGGTTTGGGGTTTCCCCTGCATGTTCCATGCAATAATGTCCCCATAACGACCATTTTTTGGCGATATTTTTGAGGGGACATTATTACATGGAACCCTTAGGGGGGGCGACCGCTCGGGGCGCCATGCCCCAGAGGGTGCCATTAGCCCCCGCCACGCCAGCTCGGGGGAGTGTTTCAAGGGCTCCCCCGAGCTGGTGTAGTGGGAGAAGGCGCGGCAGGTGGGCTTTTTCTATTAAATAAGTCTGCGTCGGTGGGCACATTTAATGACAATAGGGTGCTGTTGTCAGCACCCGATTGTAATTAAATGCACCCCTCCGCCGCGGGCGCTTTTAATAACAAAAGTGCCATTAGCCCCCCACCACGGCAGCTCCGGGGAGTCTTTCAAGGGCTCCCTCGAGCTGGCATAGTGGCAGCAGGCGTGGCAGGTGCCTCATTGTTATGAGATGCGCTCCGGCGCATCTAATAACAATAGGGTGCTGATGCGCCCGCATCTAATAACAATAGGGTGCTGAAGCGCCCTATTCACCAGAGCGAGGAAGTTAAAAAAAAAAAAAAAAAGTGGCACATCCTGGCTCCTGCTCTACCCTCCGCTATGCCCCCTGTTGACCAGGGGCACGTGAGGGTCGAGGGGGGGGTGCCAATTCGCCCAATTCGCCCAGGGCGCTGATGCCCCTAAGGCCGGCCCTGATCAGAACGTTCATCATATCGTCATTTTGTCCTATAATTCAGACAACATGAATATGGAATTGTTGTTTGGGTGTTGTCGAAAAAGTCAAACCAAATGCTGCATGGACAGAGACAAACTTAAAAAACGGTACACAGACCAATATATCATCTCGTTCAGTCCCGTTCAGCAATGCAGGTGTAGGCCTCCAGACACGGCATGGGCTCGCGAAGGAGTCCTGGGCCGCAGCAGCATCAAGGC